>NC_133776.1:78197197-78497197 GCF_003597395.2 Chelonoidis abingdonii
CAGCAAACTCCACACATGTAAATACAAAACAAAACATATAAAAGCCTATTGTTTTGCTACCTTTGTACTTACAACTGGGAACAGAAGGGTAGAAAGAAGCTTGGAGATAGAAAAAAAAAGAAAGCTCTTCCCTCATAGCCGAGAGAAAACAAACAGGCAGAACAAACCCAAAACCAGAAGTTCCCTCCCTCACTTTGAACAATCCGGTTTCCTGATTGGTCCTCTGGTCAGGTGTTTGGTTCCCTCTGTTAACCCTTTACAGGGAAAAAAAACATTATGCTGTGAAATATATAAAAAAGTGTTTTTAATTTATGGGGAGGGGGGTCGCACTCAGAGGCTTGCTGTGTGAAAGGGGTCACCAGTACAAAATTTTGAGAACTACTGATTTAGGGTAATAGCAACAAAACTTGAAATATCTTTGCCTTTCAGTAACATTGCAACCCACTCTTAACTTGCTGAGGTCATAACGGTGTATTTTGCAGAAAAACACAACAAGAAGTCCTATTTTTAAAATGCAAATGGTAGGCAGAAATCATCATTTTATATATTCTGGGAATCCGAGTGGATTTTGTTGTATAATATATGGAAACTTTGATTTAAGTAAATGACATTTTAAATGAATACAAATATCACCTTTACAGTAACTGAAATACTTTTAGCGTTTTATAAACTTGACCTGTTATTTAAATTTTTAGAAGCTGATGTATCTGTAGTTTTCCATTGTAATGTACTCTACCTGTATAATACAAAACATGTATTAACCTCATATAAATGCACTTATCATCCTTCTATAGAGTATTGTCATTGATTTTCCTCTCTGATAAACATTTTTATATACATTTGAAATATGTCAGACGTTATGCAGAATAAACCAAATTGTTAAACAGGATTTTCAAAACAGAAGGCCCTTTTCTCAGACATAATGGGTGAAATCTGCAATAGTAACCTCTAAATTTAAATGCACAATATTATGGGTTCAAATTTATGGCCTGATCCAAAGACCACTGGAATCAACGTGAGTCTAACCATCAACTTCATTGGGTTCTGGATTAATTTCTTAGGGCAAAACCTTACCAACATTAATGCACGTGACTAACTTTGACTGCATAAGTACTAGTCCTATGTATAATTACTCACATACTAGGTGCTGGCGGGGCTAGACTCTTAGAAGCTGCTCTTAGGCCACTTTGAAAATTTGGCTCAATAGGATTTTGTAAAAAAATTTCATTTGGATTACATTCAACCACACAAAGACACATGATCTTTATCTTAGCCCGGTAACAAGCAATGAATTGGCATCACGACAAAGTGTGGTTAAATGTCAAAATTTATTTTAAAAAGTCAGTAGTGTCTAATTTTGGTACATTTCACGAACTAATCCTGAAAGAGAAGAGACTGCAGCTGCAGAATAGGCTGTAACCCAGGGGTTCTCAAACTGAAGGTCCCTACCCCTCAGAGGGTCCCGAGATGATTACATGGGGGAGTCGTGAGCTGTCAGCCTCCACATCAAACCCTGCTTTGCCTCCAGCATTTATAATGGTGTTAAATTATAAAAAATTGTTTTTAATTTATAAGGAGGGTCACACTCAGAGGCTTGTGTGTGAAAGGGGTCACCAGTACAAAAGTTTGAGAACCACTGCTGTAACCAAACAGTTCAGTTATGATGTAAACTGTACCCGGGAGCTCTTTCTCTTGCTTGGCAAGTTGGAGAACTGTAAATTTGGAGTGCTAAATTCAGAGCTATTTCCACTGGCAGCATTGCGGAAACTAAACAAAGCTAAAGAATGTAAAAACACTTCTCTAGCTTTACATGTTTCTATAGTCTGTTCTTGGGAGATCTGAAGGTTTATCTGTTTTAGGTTATTCATGATCAAACTGGAAGTCAGGAGGTTTGTTACAGAACCACACCTGGTAAGGTTCTCTTCAAAAAACTGTTTATATAGCTCTTCCACCTTTGTATCCATGTAGTTATTCAGCACAGAATTCGAAAGAGGCTGCTTGTGGAGTGTCATACTCCTTTCTCCACCTTCATCACCATTCAAGGACTTTGTAGCTGTTTTTTCAAGAGGCTCATTTTGAGGGGAATGACCCAATAGAATATCTCCTGACAGTAAAACCGGGCCATCAACAAGTTCATCACTTATGTGGTCCATAATGCAACCCGAATCCTGCATATAGCCTCCTACATGGTCTCCTCCAATATGTAAGTCAGGATAGTTTTGATAAATACTGTGGCATGACCAGGATCTATATAAATCCACCTGGTTTTCATGATTTTGTTCTCTTCCTGGTATATGTAAAGCTGCAGATATTGTCCCTGTAACATGTGCATTACATTCTTTTGCAGGTAGCTCTTCTTTAGATTTCCATTGAAGTTCTTTATTATTTTCAATTTTGCTACCTTTTGCAATGATCTCATTCTGCTTCTCAGATTCTGAAGCAAAATCTTTAATTGCTGGTGTATCTATAAGGTGATCTTTCCAGGTTTCCCTTTCATCTCTTCTATTTATGTGACATTTGTGGGGTTTATCTATATCCTGTTTTCTTTCTTTGTATATGATTCCAGTTAGGATGCCTTCTGCCAACATGTTGATCAGTGCTAAAGACTCACTAACCAGCAGTGTTCACGTTATTCCTGCAAATACAAAGAAACCATGTAAGGTAATGCAAAATAAGTGTAACAGTAAGGGCTATTTTATCCTTAATTGATAAAAAGGTTTTTAAAAAATGTATGCTTCATGTAGACTGCAATGTGTGGGGCATTTTTTATTTTAACAAACAGTAACTTAATTGCTTTTTCACCAGTTTCATTTTTATAGCCAGATAAAGTCATCATGTCAATAAAAATCATCCTGAAAAAGAAAAGAGTTAGGCCAATAATTTGATCCTTCATTTTCCATATCAGCTGAGTCTTGGATCTTTCTTCTGAATTGTGACAATTGTGTTACATTATGCACATGACTTGTTCTCAGAAAAATTTAATCAATGAAGTCTTTTTTATTTGGTGACTGTGCCAGATCCTCAGCTGATGTAAAATCGACATGGTGCTACTGAAAGAAACAGCGCAACAACTGATTTCACCAGCTGAAGTTCTGACTGATGATAATCCTCTACACACTTTTTTTTTTTTAGTAAACTAAGGGGCTAATCATGCAAGGTGTTGAGCTCTCCTGTGAAATCCTGAGTGGCCACAATTTCCACTGCCTTCAGTGTAAGCTGAGAATGTTCATCACTTCCCAAGAATGCTCAGCACCTTGCAGGACTGAGCCCTAATTGCAGCAGTATCTTGCTTATTTACATAAAAATGTTGGGTATATTGCCGAACTATTAGCCAAAATTTAAGCAGATACTGTAATGAGCTCTTGTATTGCTAAGAGTCCATAATTTTACTAAATTCACTGCACTCATTCACTAGTACATTATGAAATAGTATCATGAATAATTAAAAAACAAACTACACATCAATAGTTAGCTACTACATTTTGTGATTCCTTGGCTTTGCCTTTTAATTGTATTTGCTCACACAGGGCTTGATCCTGCACCCTTTGGAGTCAGTGGTAAAACTCCAATTGACTTAGATGGAGCAAGCCTTTAGGACTCAATCCATCTCCGACTGAAATAAATAAGAGTCTTTCCATTGACTTCAGTGGGAGTTGGCTCTGACTCACTCTCACTGAGGACCACATTGTGGCTCACCCTTATGTGGGAGAATGAAGCAGAACACCACCAAAAGTCTCCTCTTCACTTTGAATGCCTTTGCAATGATGTCCCAGCACAGGGGGACTGCTCCCGTTGTGCATTTCTGGAGCACTCAGGAAATGTCTACACAGCCTCACAGCCCAGAATTGACAGACTTGGGCGAGAAGGGCTCACATCAGCACTTTAAAAACATTTAAATCCATTTAAATAAGGGGATAGTTGTTTAATATAAAGTGACACCTCTGTAGAGCAGGTGTGATACCAGAACCAACCCTTCAAATAACTCTTTCCAAAGCAGAATTGATTTTAAGTACTCCACATATTAATAAGCACACTCTAATTCAAATGTCATAAGAATGACACCAGTGCTCAGAAAAAGCACAATACACAGATCCTTCAGCAGTTAAAATAATTTAACCATTTTACTTTATTTTTAATACCTCTCACACAAGCAAAGATGCAGGATAAAAATTTTAAAAGTACCTAAGTGCCATTTTCAAAAGAGACATAGGCACTTATGAGCCTAAATCTCATTGAAAGTCAATGGGACTTAGGCAACTAGATGCCTGACTCACTTCTGAAAATGGGAGTTAAGCCCAGACGTGCAAAGGTATTTAGGTGCCTAACTCTTATTGAAATCAATTAGAGTTAAGTGCCTAAATTGTTTTGAGGAGCTGGGCCTTAGTTACTTGTGAAAAGTTTGCCTCTAATGCTTGGTTCAAAGTGTTAGAGCAAGATGTCAAAAATATGGGAACCTTAGCAAGCATACTTTAAAAATAAATACATAAAGTTATTTTAAGCCAAATAAGTGGAACTCTAAATTCTGTAACAAAAGATAAGCTGAGACAAACTAAAGAAAACCAGACTTACCCTTTCAGAATCAGTATAAGATGTGGATAGTCACATAACCTAACATTCCACGACTACAACTGCAGCAACCTTAGAATAAATTCTCTGTATTCACTTCAGACAGTGTGAGCAATAACTGGAGCACACACAATTTTGTTCCTCTTTATGTACAATTTTTAAAACAGAAGTGCCGTCACCAGTGGAAAACTGTGTGGTCTGTAAACAAGCAGTGACACCAAATCCAAAAGAGGATGTAAAAAATGAGTCTGGATGGGACTGATTCTGGTGTAATGATCACAACTAGCATGACTGTTTATTAATTTTGCAATATGTTAACCTAAAATAACTAAGATTACTAAAAGCTTAGTGTGTCTAATAGATTTCCGTTCAATACCTTTGGCCATGCTCGTAGCACATTTCAAAATGCAAGGACGCAATCAAGCTTTCTACTGCTCATTTCCATCTACAAACAACTGAATTTAGTTATTAAATTAGATGTCTCTCTGATTTGCAGAGGCAAGTGTTTGTAGGTACAAGTTTCTTCATTTGCACGTACAGAACATGCATACATGAGGGTAAAAGTATAAAGATTGTTTTTTAAAATGGAATGCTCAGAACAGAGACAGCAGATCACGCTGCTATGTCCCTCACAGCTAGAGTACACACAGCTGGCAGTTTGCAGTGTCCTAGTCCTATCAACTGTAACCTGGGCACCACTGACTACCTCAGCTGTGACATGATCTGGGATCATCACAATAATCAAACAACCCATGGTTACGGCTTCTCCAGACCCTAAAGACCAACCATGGATGACTGGAAGCCAAGGCACTATGGATAACATGCCATCTTTAGAAAAAAATCAGTGATAAGCTTTCAAAACTCATGATTGGTTTGCTTAGGTTTTCTTTGCAAGGAAAAAGGTTAGAAACTTATTTTGTTTTTAAATTAAAACTAACTCTTACCTTCTCATTTTTCTTTCCTCCAAGTCGGGGGTGGGGGGTAATTGTGAGCTTCATGGGCTAGCAATGACAGCTCAAATTAAAGGCTGAATTTCAAAACTAGCCTCCAAATTTTCAGACCAATTCTGTACTCTGATGAATTACCATGAGATATTATAGCATTTAAACATCTAAATATCTGATCTGTACTACAACCATATAGTTAAATGTTTAAATACTATCATTTCTGTGGAATTCCTTGCAGATTGGGTTGAAGGCTGTTTAAAAATGTGTCTTGTCTATCAGACTTCAAGAGCCACACACCAACTAACTTACATCAATTTACACTAGCTGAGGGTTCTGGTCCCAAAGAAATATCTAACAAAGGATAAGATTGTTCATCCTTTTTTCTTTCACTATTGCTGATGTTTCTCTGAGGCCACGTCTACACTACGGGATAATATCGAATTAGCTAAAATCGGTTTCATAAAACTGATATTATAAAGTCGATTGTGCGCGTCCACACTAGGCACATTAATTCGATGGGTGTCGTTCTCTCTATGTGTGCTATTGGCTACGTCATTTCTGGAGAAGGAGTACGCAGTGGTGGTAGTCTGGGTTTCGCGGTACGCGACTTTTCACTAAGTAACACTGAGGAGTGGTGAGGTGTATCGCCTTCCAGGAATCGACCACCCGCCTCTTGCGGCAAATACTGTGTGTGAGTTAGTCCCTGTAGTGCCTGAGGGGGCAAAAATCATTGTCGGCAGGTGGTTCTGGGTACAGCCTCACCCGAATTTTTTTTTTTTTTTTTTTTTATTTTTTTTTTTTTTTTTTCTTTTTTTTTTTTTTTGTTTTTTTTTTTTTTTTTTTTTTTATTTTTTTTTTTTTTTTTTTATTTTTTTTTTTTTTTTTTTTTTTTTTTTTTCTCCTCCCCTTTGTGAAAGCAGCAGACAACCATTTCGTGCCTTTTTCCCTGAGGCACTGAGCAAACGCATAGCACAAGCAGCATGGACCCTGCTCAGATCAGTAACCTATCATGGCCTGTAAACACTTCGCGCATTCTGTGCTGTCCATGGTGAACCATGAACTGAAAGACAGGAGAGGAGAGGCAGCTACAGCAGCTACGGCAGCGCGCAACGAGAGCGATGAGACATGGACACTGAATTCTCCTAACTGCGGGCCCCTGCGTTTTGGAGCTACTATGCTGGTAAGGGCAGGTTCTACCAATTGAACGCCGATTGGGCGTGGAAACAAGCACAGACTGGTGGGACGCATAGTTGCAGGTGTGGGACGATTCGCATGGCTGCGAAACTTTAGCATGCGTAAGGGCACTTTGAACTTTGTGAACTTGCTTTCCTGCCCTGAAACGCCATAATACTAATGTGAGACATCGCCTCCACAGTGAGAAGTAGTGCAATAGCCCTCTGGAAGCTGCAACTCCAGACAGCTACCGTGCAGTCGGGAATCAATTTGGAGTGGGCAAATCTACTTGGGGGCTCTGTATGCAAGTAGCCCAAAAGCAATCGTTAAGCTCGCTACGAAAGGTTGTGACTCTGGCAACGTGCAAGTCATAGTGGATGGCTTTGCTGCAATGGATTCCTACGTGGTGGGCCATAGATGAACCATATCCTCATCTTGGCCCCGGAGCACCAGCACCCAGTACAAAACCCAAGGGTATTTTCAATGGTGCTGCAACACTGGTGGATCAAATGGACGTTTCATCAACACCACTTGGAGGGCCTGGGAAGTTATGCGCTCGCGTCTCAAAAAGCACAACTTATTAAACGGACTGCAGCAAGGGAATTACTTCCCAGACAGAAAAAACATTGGGGAGTGTTGAATGCCTTCGTTTCCTGGCGTGACCCACCAACCTTGATTGCCATACACAGGCAGCGGGACGTGGTCAGGAGCGTGTTTTAACTACAGGCTGAGCAAGTGGCAATGGTTGGTAGATGCTGCATTTGGCCGATTAACAGGCGCTGGGCGAACATTTACTTACTTGCTCAGACCTCAGCAAACCACTTCCGTTGTTATGCGCTTGCTGTGTGCTCACAATCTCTGTGAAAGTAAGGGGGAACATTATGCTGGGTTGGAAGCTGAGGCCAAATCACCTGGCGCTGAGTATGAGCAGCCAGAACACCAGCGATTAGAAAGAGCACACCAGAGCGTGCGCATCAGAGAAGGCCTTGAAAATGAGTTTCAGCACGGCCACGACGTGGACTGCTGGTTGTTCCCCTTGAGACACTCCCCCCCTTGATTGACCCAATTCCCTGTAAGTAACCCCAACCTCTTCCCTTTGCTTATAGCTTGCTGAAGGAAATAAAGTCAGTGTGGTAATAACATCAATGTTATTCTTATTAAAAGCATTCAGTATTGTTAAAAATCATGTATTCTTTATAAAAGGCATTCCCTGAAGCCACCCGCCCCTCCTTGGATGTATCTTATAAAAAGTAATTATAAAAAGAGGCTAGAGATTATCAGGTATCCTGCCTGCTGTGCTTTGGAGGAGGATGAGGAGGGAAGAAGGCCATTAATGCACATTTCACTAATGACAGCTTTGGTTGACTGGTCGGGTGAGTGGGGGGTGCAGAAAGCCTCCCACGCGTTTTACACTGTGTGAGGAGATATGGAACATGGGGAGGGTTGAGGTGGTTACACAGGCTGGCACGGCACCGGACCCCGCTCTCGTTTCCTGACAGATCACCATCGCGTACGAGATTCAGTTGATCACGCAGCAGCTCCAGCATTGCATCCGCACCGCTGATCTCCTCCTACACTCTGATCTTCCTGCCGCCACCTCTCATCTCGAGGTCTCTCCTATCCTCCCGTTCACTGGCATCTTTCCTGTACATTTTGCTAGCATTCCTTCACACTCATTCTGATGAGCCATTACACTGCGGGTTACTTCCATGATTTGAGAACATTTCATCTCGCGTTCTGCGTTCTCCTCCGCCTTTGATGACTTGCCTTCGGGATGGGGTAGGGAGCTGGACAACTGTGGCGGCTGCATGGGAAGGGAAAACAGGAGAGAAGGGTGTAAAAAGATACATTTTACAGAACAATGCTGTATCTTTCACAGTGAATAACAACTA
Source organism: Chelonoidis abingdonii (assembly GCF_003597395.2). Lineage (NCBI taxonomy): Eukaryota > Metazoa > Chordata > Testudines > Testudinidae > Chelonoidis > Chelonoidis abingdonii. Next base: position 78,205,776 of record NC_133776.1, read on the forward strand.
TCCTTACATAGCACATGTGATTTCACTACAAGGTGCATTTTGCATCGTTAATATCGAGTGCCTGTGGCTCTGGTGTTGCAGATCCACAGACCAGGTCCAGGATCATAATTCAGCTTCCATGCGGCATGGTAAGCTTTATGTTTGACTTCTGCAGCTCATATACACAGTGCCCTACGATGCCTTGTCCTGTTAGAGGAACCACAGAACCCAACCCCCCCCTTATCCTCCCCCCACCGCATGGCTGCTATCATGTAAGATCATGGTAATCATCCCCCTCCTCCTCCTCCCCCCCCCCGCACCACTATGGCTGGGTAGCTGGGAGATCGCCTGCTCGCCAAACGCAGAAAAAGCTCAGCGCTATCCTTCCTACCTCCCCGCTTTGCTACGTGCACAGAAGGATTTGATTTAAGCGGCACGCCCAGTAGGGTAGGAAATAGCATGTATGTATCCCCCTAATTAAATTCTGAATTCAACCAGTTACAATGAAGGATATAACTCTCCTGAGAATAACAGCGCAGATGCAGAAGTATGTTCTTGAAATGCCAGCAGTCACCAGAGCATACGCCAGCTGTGCTTTGTGAAGCAATGATACGAATTACTGTACATGCATGGCGAGGAAAAGTGTCCTACATGGGGGACGGATAAGCTGCCTTGCCAGAAATCTTCTGCAAAGGCTTTGTTGATCCTCCAAGGATTCATGGAGATTTCTTTGGAGGATTTTCGCTCCATCCCAGACATGTTAACGAACTTTTTCCTGTAACTTTACTGGCTGCGAATGCATCACAAGCCTGATGGCAAATCAATCATTAAAAAACATGTGCTTTAAACCATGTTTGATATTTACAAGGTACACTCACCAGAGGTCACTTCCATGCTTTCACTGTCTGGTATGGCTTGGGAGGGCTGGGATGGTAATTCTGGGGTCACAAAGCCCTGGCTGTTGGGGCTAACGGAGTGCTGTGTGCTCTCAGCAAGCTCTCCTCCTCTTCCCCTTCCTCCTCATCTCCCCCTCCGCAGATCCTCATCCATGGTTGATATTACAACCCGACCTCTGAATACACGCCAGGGGTGGGGTACTGTGTGGCAGCCCCTAAAATTTGCATGCAGCTCAGCATAGAAGCGGCATGTTTTTGCCTGACCCAGACCTTCCGTTTGTTCTCTGGTTTTCTGTATGCCTGTCTGAGCTCCTTAACTTTACTCTGCACTGCACTGAGTCCCTGCTGTGGCCTTCCCGTCACAGACTTTGAATTCTTTCAAAATATTTTTTCATTTCGTCTTGTCGACGGAGTTCTGTAGCAGTGAATCCTCTCCATATAGCGATCAGATCGAGTACTCTTGTTGCGTCCATGTTGTGCTCTTTTTCGATTCTCAGAGACGGCATTGTTACCTGTGCGCTGATGAGCTCTGCGAGTCACCTGTGCTGATCAGAGCTCCACGCTGGCCAACGAAATTGATCAAAAGTTCGCGGCTTTCTGTTACCTAGCCAGTGCCTCTGAGTTTGATTACTGTCCAGAGCGGTCAGTGGTGCACTGTGGGATACTACCGGAGCCAATAACGTCGATTCCGTCCACACTAACACTATTCGAATTAGTAATATCAATTTTAGGTTACTCTCTCATTTTTGTAGGTATACGAAATCTATTTAAGCCCTTTAATCGTTAAAGGAGCAGTGTAGTGTGGACGGGTGCAGCGTTAAATCGATTTAACGCTGTTTAAATCGATTTAACGGTGTAGTGTAGACCAGGCCTGAGGTGCACCCTTCCCTTTTTACTCATTACTTTGTACCACTTGGTAGAAGCTTTTTGTCATAGGATGTGTCCCTTTAAGAGGGAACAGGACCAATCCCCTGGGACTAGGTAAGTGCTTCTCAGTGTGGTGCTGATCCAGCCCATTTGAGTACACCTGGACTAACTCAATTGGAGCTATTAGTCTCAGCTGGGAAAGGGCTAAGAACACATTATATAAAGAGAAAGCTGCAACAAGAGAGGGTCTGTTTACAGGACCCATCTGAGGTTAAAAAGGCAGAGCTGACAGAAGCAGAGGCTCAGGCTCAGGCAGAGGGAGCTGCAGCTGAAAAGGGTTGCCAGAATCTCCTGGAGGACACAAAAATTCAGGCAGGGTGGTTTATAATTGTTTGGGACTAGGGTTTAACCTCAGAATGGTAAGGACTGGGTAAGCCCTTCATTAGTCAGGGGACACTGGGAATTGGGAGAATCTGGTGGTCTAGCACCAAGAATGAGAGTGGCATGAGGCTTAGGAAGAATCTGGACAGATGCTGATGAGAAGTCATGTGAGATCCATTTAAATTAAACCTGTAGGACTTTACATTAAGACGTGCAGTGGGGACAGATTGGAATATTCTAAGTCAATAACAGGGCCCCAACAAGGTTTTCCCATTGAAAGAGAGTTTTTTTGGAGTGATCTGAGAGACCTTCAAGGGTGAATATTTGTCGCGTGGGGGCAGCAGGAGGCATTGACCCCTTACATTGTTTCTTTGTTATTTTAATAATTGTACCTTCTTTAAGAAAAATAAAAATTCTATGATAATAGAAGGCCTAAGCTGTGCATGTGGATTTACAATGAAGAGCAGTAAGGCTGAGAACTTTCAGAAGTTTGCCTGCATTTGTTGATGGCAAGAGCATATTGCTTCAAGGAGGGATTTTCAGAGGTGCTGAGATCTTGCAGTTCCTAGTGACTTCAGTTCAAGCAGAGATTATTCAGCATTACTGAAGATCAGTCCCTCATGACTCTGTTCATATGCAAAGGATGAAAAAGTATCAAGGAGATCAAATGGACAATCAAATAATCATAATAGCTTGCATATTAAGTGGGTTAAAATATACTAACTAGAATATTCTATGCAGAATTAATGTTTAAAAAAATCCGTGTTTTTTCTTTACATTCTAAAGAAGCCAATAGTGAAGTTCCAAGATCCTAATTATTAAACTCTCACCCCATCTCTTAAAGAATAAATTAAGGACACAGTTAAATATATATGGATATTTGTCTGATCCCTTGACAGATCCACTATCACTAAAGATATATTGCATATGTTTTCTCTTTTTCACATAAGGACTTGGTGAACTAATTTCTTAAAATACAGGGTTCTTCTAAGGATATAAGGGCCTAAATAGGTTAGATGCTTTTGAAAATCCCACTAAGCACTTATCTGCATCTTCAAATGCCTACATATCTTTGACAATCTTTTCCCAAGTCCCTACAATCTACTCAGACTACAAATTCTTTTGGTTAAGAAAGTTTCTTTTTGCTCTGCATTTGCACAGGGCCTAGCAAAATGGAGTCTTGCTTCGTGACTGGGGCGCCAATGTGCTACCATAATACAATTAATATATTCTAATAGTAAGAATGTCAATTTCTGAAACTCTCACCCAATGAATAGTCCCATTGGGAATATTTGTTGAGTCTAGTACTAAAATTGAATGTGAGTAAAGTTATCAGAATCTGGCCCACAGTAAAAACTCCCAGCTACCGCTGAGATATCTGCCCCTCAGAAGCCTGCAGGATTATGTTGTAATATATTATACATAGACAAGGCAATCAGTATTGTTTTCTACCATTTTATATTGCTAATTTTTTCAGTAGATAAAATGAAAATATAAAATCAGGGGATTAATTTACAATTCTCCACTAGGTTTGATTCAGCAGGGGCAGAGATTGTAATTTGCTGTATGAAACTGAATAGCCAAGTGTTAAATTGATAACTTCAAATTTTCTTGGAAATGCTGTTCCTATTGTGGAAAATAGGCTTCTTCTTCCTGCAGCATTTCCATTTGTAACTGGATTATTGGACACATGAAGCTAATTTATCATTTCAGACAAATGCCCTATCATGGAATGGACTGTGCAGTATGTTGTGTATCTTAAAGTACACAAAAGATTCATTTGGCATAATCAGGATAGCAAACTCTCCAAAACTAAAATTTAATAAACTCATGGGTGCCTCAGTTCCTCACATTTTTTTCCATTGACACACATTACACGGAGTCTCCGGATATAGAAAAATGAGACAGCAAATTGGGAAATGTCTATCCTTCACTATTTTAGTTACTTCCCTTTCCTTTAAATTAAAAAATAGCTGTTTTACAAGAACACAGTGGTACTTTCTTTAGTTGCAGAACTAAGATTATATTGTGAGATCTGTTTAATCAGGTGTAATGCCGACAGACACCAGTTGTCGGTGGATGGGACTGAACCAGGGACCTCTGGAGCTTAGTGCATGAGCCTCTACCGCATGAACTAAAAACCAACTGGCTGTTAGCAGATTAATGTAACTAAACTAAACTAACTCTTTCTCGCGTGCTCTCTCTCTCTCATATGTTGGTGCCACTAAATGGGACAGAACACCATACCCAGAAGGTGTGTGGGCTACACAGGTAAGTGCAAAAAAACCTAACAAAAGATAATCCTTCTAATGAGAGAGTGCAGAACAAAATATAAAATGTCACTAGTCCCAAGTCCTAGAACAAACAAGAGTTCATGAACTGCAGAAGTCAAATGTGGTTTTGGTTTTCAAATCAGTCAGTGACCAGCTGGTATAACTGACAAGTCATGTGGATTTCCAAGTGGGAAAGCAGTTTGTTAACATTGTACAATACTCCCAAGCACTAGTTAATAGATACACAGGCACTGAAAGAGTTTTTGGTTGGTTTCCTTGTCAAGTTTCCTTCTCTTTGGCACATAAGAATTTAATTGTCTTGCAAGTACTAGAATACCAGAGTACTACCCATACGCTGATGGAGGGAAAATGTACAAATGAAACAAACAAATGATGTGTAATACATGGGACATCGTGCATGTGATGCCCTCTTTTTACATTTCAGTAACAACCACCAATTTATTGACTCCTCCGTAGTAAAGTACTACCGATAATGTATCCTGACTATGAATTAAAATAAACTAGAAGCAAGCACCTAAGCTCTTCTAGAAAAGGACCATGTCTTTTTGTGTATTTGATAAGGCAACTAGCAAACTTTAAGGTGATACAAAATAATAATGCACTTGTATGCAAACATTTATTTGAATGAAATTAGAGATAGCTAAACCAAACACATTCCAGCTCTCCTCTTATGCAAAGTGAAGTTGGTTAGATGAGAAACTGGCCTATGCTGTGGATTTTTAACACAGATGGGATTATGCATTACAAATAGTAAAATCCAAATTAATCCAGGCTCCAAAAATCAAAGCATGTAAACTATATTGTAACTACAATATCTCATAGGCCCTTATCATGAAAAAGTGCTTTGGGAGGAAATGATCTTCAAAACAGCACAGCTAAGGTAAAGAATTCTCCAACATATGTTCCAGAATCCTGGCATACTTGTATCTGTCCACTACCAGCTCCCGCTGGATATAGTGGGAGAAAAAGACACTCCAGTTTTGACTATGTGAATCTGCATTTACATGACCCAAATAATCAACCATGTTCCTTTGTCAGTGACTTGGCCATTTCCTCTTTCTAAATTCCTCTGAAGAGTTTCACTACCTGTCATGTGCACTGCTTGCATGTGGATTTGAAGGTGTTCTGTGTTGATCCTCCCCCGCTTTGCCCCCAGCTAGCAGAAATGCATACTTTCTGCTGTATTATTTATTCTCTTATACACCCATACTGTGTTCTAAGTGAATATAAGAAACAGATTTAATACAGCACTGAGTCCAACTGAGTTCATAAAAATAATCTAATATTTAAAGGTTATTTGAAATAACTATTTCCTCCACTACATCATCATGAGTGAAATTCTCTTTCTACACAACAGATTCAGTGCTGATAATAATTAAGCATGTCTCCATCTTCATTAACATGCCTCAACCCTGACCTGGAGGAATTAACTTTGAGAGTAGATGGGTAGTTCAGATTCCATACAACTCACTCCAGGGCTCCTCTACTGAGACTACTAAATTAGTGTCAATTGCACTACTACCCCTCTGATAATTGCACTACTGTTGTTTATAAATTAGAGCCATGCAATTCAGGAATAAACACACAACCAGGTTAAGTAAAATAATAATTTGGAGGATAACAACAATTAAACTTTCTATTAAAGTGTGCCAAGGAGTCTACAGCACAAAGAGGGAGGAAGAAGATCGTTCCACTGGAATGTGTCAGCCTCCACAAAGACCCAATATTTAAACTAACAAAATGTAGTAAAGGAGACACCAAAGGTAGCTGAGAAGGTGAATGCAGATTACAAGTGGAAGTGTAAACAGCGATAAAGTCACATAAATGTGTTAGTGTAGGTCTTTGAATTACAAGTCTAAAATGTTAAGCAGAATTTATAAGGAAAGAGATATCTGAAGATATCTGACTATAGACACTCAGGTAAGAAAAATGCAAACACAGAATGAAGCCTTCCATCTGGTCCCATGCCAAGATGATGCACAGGTAAAAACAGGCATATCTTATGACCTTCCTCTGTTAAGACTCATTCACTTCATCCATTGTTTATTGTCATCTCCTGCAGTACCATGACTTTTTCAGATTGTAAGCTACTTGAGGCAGAGACCTCTCATTTTTATTTACTTGTAAAGTGCCATGCATACCTATGGTGTTGCCTTAAAAATAAATTATAATTAGTAGCAGCTCAGGGTGAGATTTAACATAATCTTTTCCAAAAAATCAAAATATATCCCATATTTCAGCTAAGACTATATCTTTTATACACACACAAATATGAAATAGAAATTGATTACACTGATTGATTTTTCAAACTTAGTTGGTGTAGGTCTATCTGTCTCTTTAATCCACTCCAGCAACACTGCCTTTTTTGCAACCCTAATCTCTTTCAATTCCTCAGATACATCTCAGTTCCTGAAGCAACTGCCTGCTCACCTGACCTATGTGTTCCAATTTCTCAGTGAGGCCTTTTCTGTTTACCTGTTTATTGTGAAAATATGTTATTAACAAACACACACATTTCTCTAAAAATCACTAAGGGCCCGATCCTTTCCCCCACTGAAACAGGATTGAGCCTTAAATCATACCAGGCGTGTAGCTTGCAATGCCTCTGCATGAAAGGCAGAAAGGTGCAAGAAGCCTCTCTTTTGTCAGGCTGGAACAATCAGAATCCTTGAGTTTATTATGGGCCCCTGAAAGGGAGTTCCCTCTGCATAGTCTTGGGTCCAGAGGGTGCTAGGGGGAAGGGTGGTGTCTCTCTCACACACCCCAGCTGCAATATCTTCTTGGGGCTGCTCATGCCTGTGGCTTCTGTTTCTTTGGCCCCTGGGCTGGCTCCTCACTGGAATTTCTTTCTTTATTTCTCAAGCCCACTGGACTATAGAGAGAAGGCTACCATAGGGGACCTAGTGCCCCAATGTAGTGATCTGTCAACACCCCAGTGTTCTTCACACAAGCCAGCTGAGCTGGCCACATGCAGAACAGGAGCTTGTCCTACAGCCCATTGAAGGTCTGTGCTTTGGTGAAACTTCTTCTACACTCCTGGAGGCACCTAGCTGAGGCACAACTGTTCCAGGATTTCCACTGGAGGCTATATGCCTCTGCACTACCACCCGCCCCCCAATATGGAGCTGTGTTTTAAAAGAACAACTGAGTCCATTACTTCTACAAGGATAGCAATATGACTACTACAAACAACTATCACTTTCATAAAATAAATCTATGCAGATGCCCCCTCCTGCTCCAGTAGTGTAAACATAACTACACTTTCCTCGTGAGATTTTTAGTTGTGCTACAGTCATGTCTCTCTTGCACCACCTACTGACAGTATTGTTTCAACTCCTACAATTGTTCATTACCTTCGGGGCCTAGTTGCATTTTTCATAGACAAAAATGACAAGTTTCTTTAGTGCTTACTCTTATACTTCTTCAAAACTCACTTGTCTCTTCCCTTTTTATAAGCTGTAGCAAATCAGAAAGATATAGCAGGCACAAATTAATTTGGATTTCAATGGTCGTACCATTTTGAATTATAATAGCTCTCTTCTATTTGCATCTCAAAGCACATTACCAAATTAAGTTTCACAATACTCCTTATGAGGCAGGCATTGTTACTCCATTTCAGAGATGGGGGGAAAGTCACACAAATTGCCCAAAGTCAGAGATGAAGCAATTACAGTCACTGGCATTATGTCAGCAGATATTTTGCTCTAAGTCCACAGTGCGCAGCTGGGAAAGGAACCCAGATCTCTTTAGCACCTAACCTCTTTTGCTGGTGTGACATTCCCATAAGCCTCAAAAAAAACAAAGACACACAAATAGAGCCTCACAAATCCCCAGGCTGGTTTTGCTGGGACACTGAGAGTTTGTGGGATGTCACAGATCTTCAGGCTCAATGTTGTATCTGTGACACGTGCCCCAGACAGCGGCTGCTGAAATCTGAGCCTCAAGAGGAGCCTCAATTTGGCTTAGTAGCCCTGTGAATTGTAGGGTCACATCTGGGGCTGCCCTCTTCTTGCTTGGGAATGCGGACATGAGCAGTGGGGGGCTGAAGGGGTTCAGCTCCTCCCTGGGGCCCTGGTCTGCACAGCAGGACTTGGGGGGGGGGGCGCCACACCTGCTGATGGGGCCCACAAATGCCAGGGCTAGAAATGGGGGCAGCCCTTTCCTTCCTTCAAGCTGGCAATTCTCAGGAGCGGGAGCCCAACAGCCATGGAGGCGTGGCTGGGTCGAACAGGAAAGGCAGCTGCTGGGAGCCCAGAAAACACCGGACAGGGCTATGGGCCGCTTGCTCGGAGATGGGCCCTCCCCAAACCAGGGCGCTGCAAGGTGAGATGAGTTGCTGCCCGCTTTGCGCTTGCGGGCGGGCGGGCGGGCAGTAAGAGCTGCTGCTCCCCCCTTCGGCCCAACCAGGCCTAGCAAAGCAGAGATCTCTCTTGTGCGCGCGCCCAGAATTCCATCGCGATCCTACCACCACTTCGCAGAGTTGAGCAGCAGGCCAGGAGATGGGTGCGGGACTGACTTTCACTGACAGCCAGGCTTGGCCAATCAGAAGCAAGAGACGAGCCTGGCCCTTCCGAGCCGGTAGCCCTTCGTTGCCTTAGCAACGGCGTCTGGCGGACGGCGTGTGAGTGAGGAGGGGCCGGGCGGGGAAGGAGCGGCTTGGCCCGCTCACCATGGGCACCATTAGGGTCTATTACACCAGCGTCACCGGATCCAGGCAGGTGAGCGGGGCAAGCCCCCTCCCCCTGCCGCATCTTTCTCCAGCTCCCAGGAGCCCAGCGCCACCCTCTCGGGGCTGCACCCCCCCCCCAGCACCCTGGGGCTCAGCGCTACCCCCACGGGTCTTCAGCGTCCTTCCCCAACACCCTGGGGCCCAGCACCACCCCCTCGAGACTGCACCCCTCCCCCAACACCCTAGAGCCCAGCCCCTCCCCCCCATGACTGTCCCCCCAGGACCACGAGGGACCTGAATTCCACCCACATGGGGCTACACCTCCACCACAAGAAAGGTCCCAGTTCCACACACGAGGCCGCACCTCCACCCACCTACCAGCACCAAGAAAAGTCCCAGTTCCACACACGAGAGGCTGTACCTCCACCCACCTACCAGCACCAAGACGTACTTTGCCATTCACCCACCAGAACCGAGAGGGGGCCTCCTTCCAAGTTCCGTCACTGCTAGCCTCAAGCATGGCTCCAGCACCCACACAGGGCAGCTCCACCCCAACTCCCCACCCCCAGATGGTGAGCAGTGAAATAGGGTCCTCCCACCTACAAAGGCTGCACCCCTACCACCTACCTGCCATGAGGAGATAGGATCTTTGATGCCCATCAGCTTCTTAAATGATTCTTGAAACCTGAACATATTCAACTAATTTTGTTAAAAATTTGGATACAAATCTTTCACAGGTGAGAGCATGCGTGCCAAGGTCCAGTCTGAATAAAACAACTTAAAAGGGAAAATCTGAACAATATATACTGCACATGAGCTTTCCTAACTTATTTTTGATTAGCTATTTAGGTAGAATATTTTAGTGTGAGGGGGTTATTTAAAAAAAAAAACAATTAGGGCTGTTAACAGGAATAATAGTATTTTTAAAATTTGTCTTTTTCATCTAGGTGAAGCAGAAACAGGCAGAAGTTACTCGAATTTTGGACATTAACAAAACAAAGTATGAGTTAATAGATGTATCCATCAGTGAACATCTGCTTCAAGAGATGAGGGCAAAGGCTGGTAATCCTAATGCAGTACCTCCTCAGATATTCAATGGTGATGACTACTGTGGAGTAAGAGAAAAAAAAATCTAGATTTTGTTTTTAAACAATAAGGTATACAACAAGTATATTTGTGGAGAATGTTGCATGCCTTGAATGAATTTTGCATGCTAACTCACTTCAGCCATCAGATCAATACAATAACAGTATTTTAAAAAGACAAACTTTTTATGACCATACATTTTAGAGAATGAATACTGCCTCCTCCAGTCAGCACGGTGAAGGGCAGCACACATACTACTGAGAACACCTTGTTCACAAGGAGTTCTGCAGGAGTTGTTAGCCATGTCATTTTTCAGCAAACCAAATCCCTTAAGCCATAGTGCATGCCTGAGAATATTAATTGGGCTTCTTTCTGGCCAGTTACATCACATACAAGGTTGCTTGTGCTAGCTTTGGGTCTGGTCTACAGTTAGATTAGGGACCAGTGTGGCTGCACTGATGCAAAACACTAGTGTAGATGATTTCTGCAAATTTTACCAAGTTATAAACAGTGTAAGTTTCCGCAGTACGAGTCTCACTAGAGGTTTGTATCAGTGAATCTATATCAATGACTAAATTCCAGTGTAGACAAGGCCTTTGTGGCTCTCTGCATGCTTTTTCCTTCTTGTACAATCAGAAACAAGATTAAGCCATAGAAGCTGATTTCTACCGTTATTTAGATGGGTGAAACTCCAACTCTGTTCATCAGGAGTTACACAACTGTAACAGAGGAAAGACTTGGCCTTTAGTATTTAGCGATACTGCTGTATGAAAGATGCTATACAAAACAAATTGCAGTATGTTTTTTCTGTGGTAGGCTTTTAACATGGACATGGCCCTGTTAATTGTCAGTCCCAAAGTTCCATTCCCTTCAAGTTATCTTGTAATTTGTTGGGATTAAGGAGATGGCTAGTATTTTCTGACCACGGATTTGGCATTAGGTATTTGTGTGTGCACTAAATGCAGATGGTCACACTTTTTAAAATCTTCATATCACAATTATGAATTGGAATATGTTAGAATGTTGTTTGTGCAAGACAAAAACAATGTTGCCAGAGGGTAGTGTGTGCGGGTGTTGCTGCTGGGGAAGTGCACATACATATCAGGTTTTATGAAAACAGAATTGGGATTTAATGCTATTAGCACATAGGTTTGTATTTCTTTTAGGACTTTGAGATGTTATATGAAGCAACTGAAAATGAAGAAGTTTGGAAGTTTCTGAAGATGGCATCAATAGACAAGCCTGCAAGAGAGGAAATTGCTGTCTAATGCGTGTATCCAGATCTGAACTCCAGCAATGCTTCAGGAACCAAATCTACTAAATATATTTATTTATTGTTTTGTTCATTATTCGGGGTAAATAAATCTTATGTATTTTTGTGTTTTAATATTGAAGTATAGCAGATTCATGACTTCTTTGAAGGACTACACATTGTACCATTCAAAAGCAGTTTTTCAACCCAACTAGAAGATAGATGTCCTAAAGGCTTCTAAACCTCTTTTGCTCTGAAAGCCAACTTACGTTTTCCATGTTTCTCAGAGGTCTTTTATTACACAAAGTTTAAAAGTAGTTTGTACATATCTTCTTTAGGCCTCTGGCATGAGATGAGCTTTTTCTCTAATACATCATACCTAGAAAGATTATATTGTTATATTCATTGAGCAGTTTTATTTATGTGGGACATTCAATAAAAGGCAATGAGTATAGTAATTAATCATCATTTTTGGTTTAACTGTAATTCTTTTCTATTGATCGTACTACCTCATATCATCTTTAGAATTACTTTCATATTCTATATATTCCCTTTCCTGGAAAACATTAGTCTCACTAGCTGAAGCTGTTCCACTGTGGATAGATGATGAGTGATTGGAGCAGGGGTCTCCTACCTCCCATGTATGTGCCCTAATCACTAGTCCACAAAGTCATTCTCTCCTCCCACACTTGCTGTCTGGTCCAGTGACTATTTAAGTATATATCCACAGTGGAACAGTCATTGGACCACAGAAAGAGAGAATGACTCTGTAGTCCAGTGAGTTTAAGTGCCTGCTGGGTTTGTCAGGAGTTTTGTGGATCACAGCAGAACCAAACCTGTGACTTTATCTCAAATTTGAAAGGAGTGTGGGCATGAGGCCACAATGCAGAGCCAGCTGTAGTGGAACTAAGTTTTAACAGGCATGCTGTTGAATCCTTACAAAGAGCCTTTCCATTAAGTGTTTTAGTTAAAGAGGTATTAAAGGGGCTTTAGGTAATCTGAATAAAAATCACTTCCCCTCTCAATTAATCAGATTTAATTTCCTTGGTATTTATGTCAAACCATAGTTGTCTATTCATCCACAGAGTGTCAGGGTACTAATTCTGAAACAAACAAACAAAAATAAACTTTTCTATCTATATTTATCTTAAGCCCAAAAAAAAGGGTGAAACCTACTTTTCCCTCTCTTTCCAGGTCTCCCTTAAATTAGGAAACAGCATGATGAATTATAAGGAAAAGCTAGCATAAGCAAATCATGCCAAACCAACCTAATTTCCTTGTCAGAGGTATTATCCCACTGGATGGGGGTGGGGAGAAAGCTTTTGAGGCAATCCCACATGACATTCTCAGACAAACTAGGGAAACGTGGTCTAGATGAAACTACTATAAGGTGGGTGCACAGCTGGTTGAAAGACCATACTCAAAGAGTAGTTATCAGTGGTTTGCTGTCAAACTGAGAGGACCTATCTATTGTGACCTCATCTGGGTCAGTGCTAGGTCCAGTACAGTTCAATATTTTCATTAATGTCTTGGATAGTAAAGTGGAAAGTACACTTATAAAATTTGTGGATGACACCAAGCAGGGAGAGGTTGCAAGCACTTTGGACGAGAGAACTAATCCAATTTGTCAAGGACATTTTGGAAAATTGATCTGAAATCAAGAAGATGGAAATCAATAAAGACAAGTGAAGCACTGTGCACTTAGGGAAGGAAAAATCAAATGCATAACTACAAAACTGAGAATAATTGACTAGGTGATAGTACTGCTAAAAAGGATCTGGGAGCTATAGTGGATCACCAATTGAGTCAATATGATGCAGTTGCAGAAAAGGCTAACATGAGGTGTATCCACAAAAACAACCGGGAGTTCAGTGGCACTTTAAAGACTAACATTTATTTGGGCATAAGCTTTCATGGGTAAAAAAGCCCACTTCCTCAGATGCATGGAGAGAAAGTTACAGAAGCAGGCAGCATTATATTGTATAATAATAGTGTGGATACAGGCTGCTTCCACTGGAGTGCTACTAGTCCTCCAATGCTTTCCCACAAATGACAAGTTCTCCCACATTTCACTGGGAAAGTATTCATAGACCAGCTCAGTTTACTGAAAGATTCTGGGATATTCCCCCAGAAGTCTTAGTGCCACATCCGAGGGACTGCAGTACCAGTCTGGACACAGCAGCTCAAATATTATTTTGCCGTGACCACTTTCACTCAAGTAGACTAACTTAAGAGAAATAACTTGAGTATAGATAACTCAAGTTACCTCTGCAGTGAAACCATAGCCACAAAATTCATAACCCCTAATAAATTGCTAGCGAGGACTCCTCTACATCCAAGTTACACATGGATTAAATTAGCAATACATACAGCAGAGGCATTCCAGTTCCCAGTATATTTCCAAATAACTTGAGTAATGAGTACATGACACTGAAATGCTTCAACAACAAAATATATAGGATAAGAATATGGACAAAATAAAAAAAATGAATAAAACTGTGTATAGTAAAGATTTATTATTACAGTGCACACCACTGTAACCTGAAACAGCAAGTTAAGTAAACATTAAACGCAGACATGCAGTTTTTATTGCAGGTTTTTGGAATTCATTTTTTTATTGAAGAGCTTTGCATTTCTGAGTAACAATATTTTGCTTTTAAGACTAAATTTTTAAAACAGTAAACAAAACATGAAATGAATCTGTGTTATACAAGTGAAACATATAAGGCAAAAGCAAATGGGATTCCTTGTGATGAGAGACCACAAAAGACACTGTTCCTAAATGACATTATGGACCACTTATTAAAATACCAAATAATGTCAAGTGAGAGTGGAAGATGCAACAGAACCAAGACACTATTCAGAGACATCACAGTAACTGTGGTAACTGCTCCCAGTTCTGCTTTATTCTGTTTTAGAAACAAGAAAAAAGTTCATCCTATAAATAGGTAAGTAAATATGCCCTTTCCTCATTCAAAAACATTCTTTAAAAACCTAAACACACACACATACAAATAATAGTTGAACTGAAAACATATGAATATAGTTTGGAATTCTGGTGACAATGTACAGTACAATTTATGGTTGGAAATTCAGTTTAGTGCTTCTATAGCATCTAGTAGAAAGATTGCTAGCTGGTTTAATAACTGAACACGCAAAGCACACAGACCCTCTGAAAACTATCATTTGGCTACTGAATCAACCAGCCAGATCAGATATTAGAACTGCAGTGAGTTAGGACTCAATCCTGGAAATCCTCACTCCTATTAGCACTCTTTTATGAGTGAGGGTTACTCATATAAGTAAGGATTGCAAGAGCAGGCCCTTAATATGTTGTTTCTTAATCTGCTGAAGGAGGATTATTTTATCAGGGAACTTCATTCTGAAGCTGCATCTATATAGCCTGATCTTGTCAGATTCAAACTCAAAACTGCCATTGAACTCAACATGACTTTCACAGGTATAAAGACAGCAGGACTGGGCCCCAAGACAAATTTTATCATCTTACAGAGCTGATATAAATACAGAACCTCTAAATAAAGGTGAACGTTAGATTTCTGTCCCACCTACTTAGTGTCACTGCAGCAATCACCACATTACAAAAATGAACTATGTTTTAGTTTAATGTAATATCAAACGTGACCCACTGTCCCTTCTGCAACCAGTATGAACATGTCCCACTCTATTATAGACAGGTTCAACCAAGTTCAATATCCACGGAGGCAAAGCAGGCTAGGTTGTCTAACAAGCTTTACAACAAAAGGTGCTGAAGCTAGTTGACCTATCCATACTCTCTAGATCAGTGGCGCTCAACCTTTCCAGGCTACTGTCTCCCTTTCAGGAGTCTGATTTGCTTGCGTACCCCCCAAGTTTCACCTCACTTAAAAACTACTTGCTTACAAAATCAGACATAAAAATACAAAAGTGTAACAGCACACTATTACTGAAACATTGCTGACTCTCATTTTTACCATATAATTAATAAATCAATTGGAATATAAATACTGTGCTTATATTTCAATATACAGAGCAGTATAAACAAGTCATTGTATGAAATTTTAGTTTCTACTGACTTTGCTAGTGCTTTTTATATAGCCTGTTGCAAAACTTAGCAAATATCTAGATGAGCTGATGTACCCCCTGGAAAATCTGTGTACCTTGCGGGGTAAACGTACCCCTGGTTGAGAACCATTGATCTAGATCAATTAGGTTCAACATTAGTTTGGGGAGGGAGTGTAAATGTGGGGTAGGAACTGTATTTGACACACATTTTCTAACACAAATCATTTAAGTGGTGTGGATACATTGATGAGACTAATAATCTTAATTCCAACAACAGGGCATGAAACTATTGATATGAATTAATAGTAATAGGGGGGAGGGGAAGATATTCATTACATTAATTTTGTGGCTGCTACAGATACTGAAATTTTAAAGCAAGTCTTTTGGTTGAATATCCTTAGATTTGCTTTGCAAGCTAACCGAAGAGGATCCTTTCCAACACTGAAAATACCAAGCCAAAAACGCCAAACAAAAATCAAACTAATATAATGAGAAAACATTCTGAAACAATTTTATTGGAATGATACATCAATAATTAGTAAGAAAAAGAGTCTGATGCCTCATCACCTTACTTCTATATAGAAAAAAAGGGGCAGGAAGAAATGAACAAGTTATTCTTAAGATGCAACATCCATAACTGACGTAAAAACATAGTAATGTGAACCACAGAACCAATGTGTTGAGAACACCACACAGGTATATTCTCACCTCTGTCACTCCTAAACACATGCATGAAATCTACATTAATACTAATGAGAGTTCTACATGCAGGCCAAAACAAGAACAGACCACTTAGGTATTTTTCAGTTTGTGTTCATGCTTTGTGTCCCAGATACCAGAAGAAATAAGCCAGTTCTTGTCTTCACACTGCTTCCTCAGGAATGCAGATGCAATGAGTGTTACCATCTGGCAAAGAAGAGGGACTGGAAGGGGGAACTGACATTGCTTTCTTAAAACTTGGGAACTTTCTCAAAGATCAGAAATAGAGATGACCTTGTTTCAGAATGTTTTGTGTCAGTGAGCTGACAAAATTTGGCAATAATTTTCAGTTATAGCTTTTTCAAATAATAGATGCAATTCTCAAAAAGTAATGCCACATTTTGTTTAAGTAGGAAACACAGCGAATCAGCAGGAGTATAGCAACCTGTGTGTCAAATTCCATTTTCTTCACAAAACTCCTGTCAATATTCTTATTCATTTCCTCAAACTCGTCTAGTGATAGAAGAGATACTTTCTTATATAGGAAGACTAAATCATGCTGAATCATGAAAGGCAGATACTTGATTTAAAACAACAAAAATAAAAACTCCAACAATAGTCTTCTCCCCTCCCCAGCAATTAATAGTAAGTCTTCTAGAGAGAAAGCACAAAACATGCTGTGGGTTGGTTCATCCTGAAGATTAGGCAACATTTAACTATCCTACTTTCATATACACAGGGCCAAGGGTCAGGCATCTGCAAGCAGAAACTACAAAATGTCTATTCCCAGGCTCGAAATTAGAAAAACATGGACTAAATGCTAATGTAACTAGCCAGGTTCCAAACAGCATTACAGGCGGAGTCCTGCTCATGCTGAAATCTATGGGAATTTTGCCACTGACTTGTGTGGAAGCCAGACTGCTCTCACAACTGTGCAAGGAAAAACATTTCTCTGCTACTTATTTAGGTGTTGACGAAGACACTTCTTGCACCTGGGGAAATGCAGAGCTCAAAAGAAATATGTTGGCAATAGGAAAATATTTAATTATTCTGTTGTAGAGTATAATTAAGTCTTTACTTCTATCTTGTCACTAATTTTGGATCTTAGAATTATAAATGTCTCAGGAAGCATTTTAAAGCACTACATAACTTTTATTGCCTCAATATAAGTAACTGCATGGCCATGATACGCTACAGTTTGCAAGCGGCATAAAACCTCTATAAGTCTTTTGCTGATCTATACCACCTTATTCTATGTTGTTATAAAGCAGATGAAAATAAAATTTGTGTGCTGTGCTTGTAGAATGGCCCTGCAACTACAGTAAAGGCTACATATCACTGTTTTATGGTGTCGATGCATTCTGGAAGGAAGAGTTGTTTATACTGTGCAAGATATTTAAAAATCACACATGTAAATTTTAAAACTACTCCTTACCACTTCAGGTGCACCTATAATCAGGATTTTAAATCAGTCTTCATGATTTTCCAGTGGATGGCCATAATATGCAGGCTATGTGAATTCCCCTTTGCCAAATATCTGATGTATACCTAAGGCATGGAATGGGTTAATATTGCATTTGGTGAATTCACGGATACAGAATGCTGTTCTTTAATTGGATTCACTAATTCCATGGCAATACAAATCAACTTTTAAAACTTGAAAGAAACCCCCCACACTCAATTACAATACTTCTTACAACTCAAACATTTACTTTTAGTTCCCCATATGAAAAACTACTATATGCAACTAGTAACGAATAGAATGTGCAACCAAATGCCTAAAACTATGAACAATGTGACCTTGTAGAATATTACATTAAAGGCTTTAGCTCTTACACATGTAAGGAAATGCCATTTCTGGCCATTTTGGCTTATTTGTGATACTGCCTAGGAATTAGTCCATACTGTATTTCACTGAAGTGCACTAAATCTAGCACACAGACACGTAATCGAGTCATGGTTAGAGAGCTATGTGGTGAACGTGCTAATGGAAATGTTATCCACTGCTCACTCTCTTTTTTGTGGAAAAGGCCCACATTGGTCGCTTAAATGAGAAATACATGGCAATGTTTGTTTTTTTTTTAGATCTGTACAACGTGTTACAATTTTAAATCTTCATTCTACAAAACAACAAATGTCATAATTTCCATAAGCGATTACAATGGTTACTACACTACACAACACTTAGAATTTCATTTTAAGCCACAATTTAAAAAGACATTGAGAAATTACTGTATTTTTGTATTGTTCAATAACATTTGAGGCAATTCAGGCACTAGAGTTATTTGACAAGGTTTTATGTTGTTGCTTGTTTTCTACTATGTTTAAATAGCTGGATCTCTAGGTGTAAGTTTATCTGCATAATTAGTACTAAAATAGGTTTTCTTTAAGTTTACAAAAATGGACGCAATTGCCCATAGTTTATACCACTTTAAATCAATCATTTCTAATTGATTCAGTTACCTATGATTCTAACTTTGCAATAGTCTCTTCCATGCTCACTACCCTAATGTTCCCATATTCACCGTGTTCAAATTTATATTCATGTACCGTGGATGCTGCACCAATCAAAATGTTAGAAATTAAATCTATTTTTCTTGAAGCAGAGACAATTTTCTGTTTTATAAAAAGCTGTGGAAGTTCCCTTTACGGAACATTTAAGGCGGTTGAGATTCATGCTTGCTGCTTCGCCAGTGCTTCAGCTTCCTGAAATAATAAAATAAGGATTAATAAGTACTTTATCAAAGGTAGCAATCTGTATATATTTGTTACGAGTGGACATCTGTACTACATGATAAAAAAATTACAATGATATATAGCCGAAAAAGCAAGTCGCCTTGAGCCTTCAAGTCAAATGAAGATCTCCCATTTACTTCTCTGGGGCAAGGTCCTGCCATTCATTGATAAGGGCCCACTCCCCTAAAGCGCTAAGTATCCTCAGCTTCCACTGAATTCAAATGGGAGTTGCAGGTGTAATCAAAATATGCATGTTCTCTCCACTAGCTGCTAGGTTTTCCAGACCATGATAGGTCATGTTTGCTATCCAAACAGTGTGTTAAAAGTAACAGATCAGATTTAATATTTTCTTTCATTATTCATGTTATGCTACAAAAAAATATTAAAACATTGTTAAAGCCTAGAGGATGACAGACTTTTTGAAGCATGACTGCTAGGTAAGATGGGGGGAGGGGGGAACTTTGTATAAAACAGCATGAAGCAATTTCACTATGGAAAAATAAAACAGGTTCTTGGAGAGATTTAATTTACCGTCTAAATTAATACTATGATGCAGTGAGAAGTGGCTAATTAACTTTGTTATAACAGAAACAATGTAACAGACATGTCAACTATGCTCTAAAATTGCTTAGTAATGAGAATTTTCAGAAGAAACGGTTCAAAAAAATACCCTACACCTTCTGGTCTTCAGTTTTCAGAAGGAAAGGGAACAGACTGACAAAATGGAGGGAACGCAAAAGGAGACTTACTTTTCTCAAAATCACTTTTGCTATTGTCCTCCTTACTTCTTAATAAAAATTAAGATTAAATTTAATTAAATTTTAATGCCAATTAGATCCACTAAGTTTCTTCACACTAAGGGGCAGATTTCCAAGAGCTCAGCACTCAGCATCTTCCACTGTGGTACTTAACGGCCAGATTTTCAAAAAGAGATCATCACACAATGTGCTGAGCTTTTTTGAAAGTCTGGCCATTTATTTTGGTGCTTAAATGGGAGCAGAGCTCTTTTGAAACTCTGGCACTACATCATGAGCGTGAACAGTTCTTTCTGGGTTACAAATATACAATAGAAGTAAATCAATACTCAGAAAAGGGAAATCTATGCAAAATGTTAACAAAATTCCTCATGTGAAGGAGAAGAGAAGAGGCACGGTGAATGACGTCAGCCAAAGAGGAGTACGTGCCCTGCATATTTCCATTATCTGAGAATTGGTGGGTGATTCTGGGTTGTTGGGTTTTTTTTGGCCATTTGCCAGTGTATCATATCTTACTCCCTTTAAAATCATGTGTGAGGGAACAGCGTGTAGCTCTGCACCACTGATTCAGGTCTCCTATACTCCCTGTAATCTGTACTCTGCTCTGATGGCAGAGCATCAATCACCTGGTGGTATGGGAGGCATCCACACAACGTTTATTCAATAGGGAGGCGGCAGAGAAGGAGGGTGGGAAAGGAGCAGAGAGGAAAGAGGAGCAGTAGTACAGGGGAGGAAAAAGATGCCCCATGTTTTCCAGAGAATAGCAGTATCTCACAGGGCAGCATGGAATAGATGAAAGGTGTTGTGCTTCTTGTCAGTTTCTAGCAGCTCCCTCTGGCCAGATGTCAGCCCGCTATGCCAGAGGGAAAGGCACCACAGTCCAGCCCTTTGGGAGCAGTGAGTTCAGAACACCCCTCCCATCACTAAGTGCACTCCACAGAAAACCCTATGGCCCTATTTCTCTCAAAGGTCAATCAACTTCTCTCCTTTCTCAGACTCAATCCTGCAAGATATTTAGGAAGGGCTCAGCTCCTCAGAGGATTGGGCCCCTTGCTACTCTCCCCTTTCAAAACCTTCCTTAAAGCTAATTTCTCCTATGATGCCTTTCACTGAGCACACTGTCAGCCCTTAACAAACAATGAGTCATAAGCTTTAACTCCTCAAGTCATGCATGCATGCAAGAGACCAGCATCCCTTGAAGCCTGGACAATTAATGTATCAAGCTGTCTATGTTTACTTTATTCCAGTGTTATGTATAGGATCATGTATTTCCCCCCTAAGTGTGCAGAGCATTGAACAAACCACTCATGCTCAATAAATAGCTATTTGTATCTCTAATAATGTTGTACAGGCTTGGCTCCTAATGCTCTTCACTTTACGTAACACCTTTGTACAGCTGTCAAACAAATTCTCTGAACCTCTCACGGAACACAGAGGGTGTGCTGTCAAAACTCATCTCTTCCAGATGTGTGGTATGCAGCTGCTCTGATACCTCATTCCATTTTACGTAACACTGTTCAAAGGGATTATGTAAATAGCTATTTTATAATGTAGCCAAGCATGGTCCCTCCAGCTGCAAGGATGTTTTCCTTATCTGCCATACACTGATATCCAAACATTTTAAGGTAAATTTCTCATCTTAACTAACAGCCAATCAGTATGATCTGGGAGCACACTTGCCAGAAGTTAGGCTAATAGCAAAAGTAATAGCAACTCTGTGGGTACAAGTCACACAGTATAGGGTTATCTCCCATTTATTAAACGGTCCCCTAAAACTTAGAAGGCAATATAGGGATTAAATAAATAATGCTACTGCACCTGTCTCTCTCTTTTTTACAATGATCTTTTCCTTCCAGTCACCCTTAATCAGGCTGACAAATGGCCACACTCACCAGGAGAGTGTGTTTTCCTTCACTGCAGTTATTAAGTGTTGGTCAAAGAATTAATCAAGTTGGTTATGTCAGCTGTGATGTTTCTACATGGGACATCTGCGACAGCCCCTTACAGGATCCAGCCCTCTAAGTGTCCACCAGTCTCACTGAACCTCATTGACTTCCTGGAAGGGCCTGAGCATGCTCCCCTCCCACAGATCAGGCTCAGATTGAGCAATCTGCTTCTATTGATAGATACACAATTCACTGATTTCAGTGGGGCTGCATGGCTGGAACAGAACAGAATCTGGCCCAGTGTGTTTTTGTCTTTCTGTCTGACTGAACTCCTTTGGGGGAACATGGCGTGCGGAGCCCAAGCAGGCAGGCTGTGTGCGGAGAGAATTCTGAGCACATGGTGTGTATGTGGGCGTGTAGGAATTCTCTTGCCATAGCTGTGGGGCTGCTCCACAGCTCCTACTGCAGCAGCTCCTGCTCTGGCAGGTCTGGCCTGCTCCCAAAAGCTCTGTGAATGACATCGCTCACAGAGCCGAAGTCTTTGCTCTATAAATTGGGCCCTCCTATGTGGTAGAAATGCACTGGTTCCACTGCACGCAGGGACCTCCAATGCCTGGAGGGCTGGGGCTAGGATTTGCCCCCAGAGATTTTTTTTGCATGAGCAATAAGTGATTGCAGGTATGAGTGATTGGGGCTAGTTTTTGTGCATTTGTCCAATCTGCACATATTCTGTTCAATATTCTGCAGATGCTCCCAAAACATGACATGGGTGCATTTAAAATATTCCTAAGGAATTTAAATAAGTATTGCGTTGTACACAATTGGCCTTTTGACCCCATTAAACATTAATATGGGCATGGACCACTGTCTTTTGTTACTCTGGAACTTTGTAGATCTGAGACAAAGAAAGAATGGGCCATATTCATCACTAGTGTAACTCCACTGATATCAATGGAGTTACCTCAGGAGATTAATCTGGTCCCCCAGAATTTTGAGCCTCAACCTGACCTGCAACTGCACCTGTTAATACTAACTGCTCACAGACTATCTTAGCTCAGGTGTCTGGATGAAACGTATGCAGAATGGAGTGTTTCAAGCCACCTCCTAATTCTTAAATAAATGAACAAAAGGGCTGGTACTAAAAACCTTAACAGAGACTCAGGGATCCTAATGACCTCCAGTAAAATGTATAAAGCATTCATGTCCTATCACATCAAAATCAAGGGAGGAATTCAGTTTGGTGGATCTGTATTTCAGCAACCCACTTTATAAATGGTAAAGAAAAAGACACAGCTTCAGGTAATGGAGGGGGTGGAAGAAAAGAACATTCTAAGATTTATCCATCTATGGCAAATCAGTTGCAAAAAACATGAGCAGCATATTCAAGATATGTTCGGTTGCAAAATCTTAGTGGCTTGTTTATTTGAATCTCTTTAATTTTTTCTTCTTTTTTTTTTTTTTTTTTTGCCTCTTTCAATTTCTTTTTCCCGGGATTTCTAGTGAAATTTACTAGAATGGAAGTTCCTCTGAGCAGGGATTGTGTACAGAAGACACTGTTCAAAGTCAATAGACAACAAAAACTAATGCAGGGCCTGATCTAGCTCGTATTTCAGTCAACAGGGGCTTTGCCATTAACTTAAGTGGAATCAGGATTGGGGCCACTGTGAAGTTACAGAAGTGTCAACTATTACAGTAACAAGTCTGCACACTGAATGATCCTAGTCTAAAGTAAGTGTGTGTGTGTGAGTGTGAGTGTGAGTGTGAGAGAGAGAGAGAGAAGACAAGCCTCTTGGTAAATGCTGCATCCTCCAAATACACGGAGCAGTAACGCCCATGCTCAAAGCAAAAAGTCTTTAGAAAGTGAATGTCAGATCCACTGGAATACATACACACAGCAACCACAACACATTAACAGACAAAACATGACATTCCCTATTGCGATTGGACAAGGACAGAAGAGCTATGAACAGGCTTGCTGCTTCGCAAGCAACCCCTTGTGACCTGCAGGTCGCTACACAGGTAGTCTACCTCAGTTTCCCCTCAATGACTCACAAAAGAAGTCTCTCTGTTCAGAAATACCCCTCTTTAGGGTCTGGTTTCATGGGCATGACATTCAACATAAACACACACAAAAAGTCTAACCATAGCCTTAAACTGAGTACAGCGTGTCCTCTCTTAGGTACTGTCTCAAAACTCCCCAAGTGTCTCAGGAACTTTCCTGCTTTGGCAAGCCACTTCCAGTCCTTCACTGCTGGGGCAACCCCCCATACTTCTCTGGAGTCTGCTCTCCCTAGCCCTCTGACTTCCAGGCCAAAACTTTTCCCCACTAGCAAAGGGTCTCCTGCAAGAGCTTCTGGCTCATTGCTTTTCCTCTGCCATAGCTTCCTTCAGTTCTGCCTCCTCAAATACTCCCCACTCGCTGCAGCTTCCTGCTGCACTTTACAAGGGAATCATCTCATCCCTTCTGAAGTATGCCTATTTAGTAACTAGTGGGCTGTCAAGTGACTAAAAAAATTAATGGTAATTGTGCAAATAAAAAAATCTCAATTAACTGTGCGACTAATCACGCTGTTATACAATAATGGAATACCATTTAATTAAATATTTGTGAATATTTCTACATTTTCAAATATATGGACTTCAATTACAACACAGAATACAAAATGTACAGTGCTTACTCCATATTTATTTTTATTACAAATATTTGCAAAGTAAAAAAACTAAAATAGTATTTTTCAATTCCCCCATTACAAGTACTGTAGTCAAATCTCTTTATCATGAAAGTTGAACTTAAAAATGTAGAATTAGGTACAAAAAAATACATTCAAAAATAAAACAATGTAAAATGTAAAGCCTACAAGTTCACTCAGTCCTACTTCTTGTTCAGCCAATCGCTCAGACAAACAAGTTTGTTTACATTTAAGGAGATACTCCTGCCCCTTTCTTGTTTACAATGTCACCTGAAAGTGAGAACAGACGTTGGCATAGCACTGTCATAGCCTGCGTCACAAGGTATTTACGTGCCAGATGTGCTAAAGATTCAGACGTCCCTTCATGCTTCATCCACATTCCAGAAGACACGCATCCATGCTATAACAGGTTCTGCTCGATAACGATTCAAAACGATGTGGACCAGTGCATGTTCATTTTCATCATCTGAGTCAGATGCCACCAGCAGAAGATTGATTTTCTTTTTTGGTGGTTCAGGTTCTGTGGTCTCCTCATTGGAATGTTGCTCTTTTAAGACATCTAAAAGCATGCTCTGCACCCCGTCCCTCTCAGATTTTGGAAGGCACTTCAGATTCTTAAACCTTGGGTCAAGTGCTGTATCTATCATTAGAAGTCTCACATTGGTACCTTCTTTGCGTTTTGTCAAATCTGCAGCGTAAGTGTTCTTAAAACAAACATGTTTTGTTTGTCATCATCCGAGACTGCTATAACATGAAATATATGGCAGAATGTGGGTAAAACAGAGCCGGGGTGTAGTAGGGTGGTCACCTCGCTCATGCCCTGTAGGGGTTAAAGCAGCCTTGGAGAGGGCTGTGGTGGAAAAGCTAGGCTGATTGGGAAAACAGCCACAGCTGTAGCCAGTGCAATCAGGGTACAGCTAGCCCTTATAAGAGGACAGTGGGTCAGAAAAAGACACACTCTCTCTAGCTTCAGAGAGAGAAGGACCTGGCTGCCTGGGAAGCTGAGAAGGGTATCTAGAGTGGAGTAGTGATGGGGAAGGGCAAAGGGAGCTGGGGAGCTCCAGCCTAGCAAAGCCCCAGGCTGCAGGCTGCATTAAGGGCCCACAAAGGTACTGGGGCTGCAGAGGAGCAGCCCAGATTTAGGCAGAGGCACTGGTCCAATCCCCCTTCCCGATGATGAGTGGTTTATAGACTACAGTCTGCCCCAGGGAGTGGGGGATAGATGATGACTGGCCACTGAGGCATGATGGGGGTTGGAGGTTAGGGGTTCCCTGGGATGGGGAGACACAAACTGAGGGTTACTGCTGGGGGCAGGACCCTGACACAGAGGGACACCAGGGTCCAGGAGGGCCATGGGGCCAGCAGCAGGCGGGACACCGGCCTACAGAGGGCAGTCCAGGCTGGGAAGAGCTAATTCCCTAGATGACCAGCAGGAGGTGCCGCACCGGTGAGTCATCACCTCGCCACAAGGGGACATAGAATTCTCCCCCAAAGAGTTCAGTCACAAATGTAATTAATACATTTTTTTTTTTAACGAGTATCATCAGCATGGAAGCATGTCCTCTGGGATGGTGGCCAAAGCATGAATGGGCATATGAACATTTAGCATATCTGGCATGTAAATGCCTTGCAATGCTAGCTACAAAAGTCCCATGCAAATGCCTGTTCTCACTTATTGGTGACACTGTAAATAAGAAGAAGGAAGCATTATCTTCTGTAAATGTAAACAAACTTGTCTGTCTTGGCCGTTGGCTGAACGAGAAGTAGGACTGAGTGGACTTGTAGAATCTAAAAGTTTTACATTGTTTTGTTTTTGAATGCAGTTATATAACAAAAAAGAATCTACATTTGTAAGGTGCACTTTCACGATAAAAGAGATTGCACTACAGTACCTGTATGAGGTGAACTGAAAAATACTATTTCTTTTATCAGTTTTACAGTGCAAATATTTGTAATAAAATAATATAAAGTGAGCACTGTACATTTTGTATTCTGTGCTGCAACTGAAGTCTATATATTTGAAAACAAAAAAAATCCCAAAATATTTAATAAATTTCAATTGTGATTCTATTGTTTAATAGCGCGATTAAAGTGTGATTAGTCACGATTAATTTTTTAAATTGCGATTAATTTCTTTGAGTTAATCGCGTGAGTTAACTGTGATTAATCGACAGCCCTAGTAACTACGATTTGCTGCCCCCTTCCCCCACCACCCCCCTGGGGCCTCTAGCCTATAAACAGGGTCAGCCACCCTGTTACAAGAGTGTAAATAAAAGTTGTATACATTAGTCTGAAACAATACAGAATACTACCTACCTTTGAACCAGGAGGAGCAGTCAAGCCTAAAAAAGCATACACTGCATTATTCTCTCTAGCTTCGAAGAAAGCTTCATAATCCTTCATGGAAGAGAGGGGGGGAGAGAGAGAGAGAGAGATTATAAGCCATCCAAAAATAAAGGATTAGTTCGCTATAGTTTACCCAAGTCCACACGGAGCAAACAAACTTTTCAGGACTTGTGTGGCCTAAAGCACAATTCAGAGGGTCAATTCATATTTCTAGCATTAATTCTGGTATCCGTAAATTTAAAATTTAGTACGTGAGAAAGGTGCCAGGATGACAACAGGTAAACCACAAGCAGTGACAGCTTCACCAGTATGCCTCGACCTTGACTGGAAAGCACCACATTCATGGCAATTCAGTCCTCGGTCTCTGCTGTTACTGCTGATGATTGCGCCAGATGAAGGCAGCAAATGCTGTGGCATGGCGCCTCTCCACAAAGACAGAGCTGAGCCCCCTAACTTGTTTCATCAGGGGAGATGTCAAAGTGTTGCTGCTAATCAGAGACAGCTTCAAACCTATTATCTGAATATGAAAAACTACATTTCTTTGTATTACTAATCCTCAAGTCACAGCCTTGCTATTACAGTGGCATTGTTTTCAATGCTTTTGTGTATGTGAACGCACAAAAGCAAGTGGTTCTCCTCACTCTAAAGGCCAACATCTGCCTTTACACACTGCTTTGAGGTAAGCTCAGTTAATGCACTAACCCAGTAAACACTAGATGTCTCTGCTTCATAATGTTTGGTGCTCAATTAAAGTTACAGAACTGCAGCACTAACATACACAGCCACTTCTCAGGAGGAAAGAGGAGCTGGAGAATGAGGGAGAAACCACTACCACATACACCCTGCTTTCTGTGTATTTTCTAACACACAGAATGCAAGTCTGCCCTGAGCACAGAGACTCTGTCCACACTTATCGGACCCATGAGCAAAGAGCTACACAATGAAACTGGTTTTGACAAACACAGTTGTGAAACACTGGCTAATCACGCTTAGGAGGCTTGCATAAGCCACCCGTCATTTCGAATACCACACACATCTCTGGCTCTGATTTCCAAAGTCAAATTACAGACCTAATGCAGGATTTTTTCCTATCCTTTCTCCCCCTTTTCACTGAAGCTGTAAAACTGATTCTCTCTGTGTCTGATGGGGATGCTTTTGATGCAAGAATCCTGCCAAGCCATCTAGCTGTGGAATGCCAGTAATATGGAGAATGCTGAGTTGTGGGTTGAAGTTAGTGAGGGAGCTGCCATTGAGGGCAGGCTGCTTCACATGCCCCTCCATGAACAGGCAGAAGCATGAGAGAAATGAGCTGAAGCAAAATACTGTAGACTGGAATCTGCAGGGGAATGCTGTGGGCAGGAACAATATCCCGGGAGGCACTCTGGCAGTTGGGAAGAGAGTGCGAAATAAGGAACTGCCAGTTTGTGTGAACTGGAGATCGCAGACATTCAACTGTTAAATTTGAACATGTAACTTTCAAGTTTTAGTTTTTTAAATAAAGTGTACAGATTTGTTAAATCCTCCCTGAAGCCCTTAGGCTGATACATGCTGGAGTTGTTTGATAACAAGTGTTTTGACTGTCCTGCTTCTGCGTGGTCCAGCAACCTGATTCCTAGCACAACTGCTAGGAAAGCAACCCGTTCAGCTACAGAAGAGGGTGACCCTTGCTTGGCAAGTTACTGATGCACAGAGTTTATAACTGCAGTTTATAAGTGTGAGCAACAAGGCTGATGTCGTGGTGGGAGTCTGCTATAGACCACCAGACCAGGGGGATGAGGTGGACAAGGCTTTCTTCCAGCAACTAACAGAAGTTACTAGATCACAAGTCCTGGTTCTCATGGGAGACTTCAATCACCGTGATATCTGCTGGGAGAGCAATACAGCGGCGCACAGACAATCCAGGAAGTTTTTGGAAAGTGTAGGAGCCAATTACCTGTGCAATGTGCTGGAGGAAACAACTAGGGCAAGCTCTTCTTGCCGCTGCTTAAAATTGGGAAGAATAGTAGGGATGCAAAGTGGATGGAACCGGAGGAAGTGACATGAATGGTCAAGTTCAGGATCCCTGACGCAAGGAAGAAAGAGAGCAGCAGATACGGCCTGGACTTCAGAAAAGCAGACTCTGACTCCTCAGGAACTGATAGGCAGGATCCCCTGGAAACAACTGATAGGGGAAGGAGTCCAGACAGCTGGCAGTATTTTAAAGATCCTATTGAGTGACGAACAAACCATCATATCTGTAGTAAGAATAGTAAAGTATGAGACGACCACTGGCTAAAATGTGAAATCCTGCTGCATCTAAACACAAAAGAAGCTTACAAGAAGTGGAGACTGACAAACAACAGGGAGAGTATAAAAGTATTACAGGTATGCAGGACGAAATCAGGAAGGCCAAATCACACTGGACTTGCAGCTAGCAAGGGAGTTAAGAGTAACAAGTAAGGTTCTTCAGGTATGTTAGCAACAAAAGAATGTCAAGAAAACGGGCCCCTTATGAATGAAGGAGCGCACTAGTGACAGAGGAGTGGAAAATGCTATTTTTTTTAATGCTTTTTTTGGCCTCTGTCTTCGACGAAGAGATCAGCTCCCAGACTACTGCACTGGCAGCACAGCATGGGGAGGAGTGACCAGCCCTCCGAGAAAGAAAGTAGTCAGGACTATTAGAAAGCTGGAGGAGCACAAGTCCATTGGGCCAGATCACTGCATCTGAGGGCTATAAGGAGTTGGCGGATGTGATGCAGAGCCATGGCCATTACTTTGAAACTCATGGGATCCGGGAGTCCGCAGATGCTCGAAAGCTAACATAATGTCCGTCTTTAAACGGAAGAGGAGAATCCGGGTAACTAAGGCCAGTCAGCCCACTCATCAGTCCGATAAAATCAAATAGGAGCAGTGCTCAAGGAACAATTCGACAGCCACTTACCGAGAAGGCAAACGTGCACCAACACAGTCAGCATAGATCACACAGAGCAAGTTCATCCGCTACTAACCAACTTCATGAGAGATAACAGGCTCTGTGGATAGGGAAAGCAGTGCATGGTTATTCCTGACTTTAGCAACAAGCTTTGAATACAGTCCCCACATAGTCTCTGACAGCTAAGTATGGGCTGTATGGAAATTCGGCAGATCCATCGTCTCCAACGGATAATGATCAATGCTCCATGTATTGGCACTGGTAATCACAGTGAGTGTCCCAAAGTTGGTCCTGGGGCTGGTTTGTTCAATATCTTGCATTAAATCTGGAGGATTCCGTGGATGGACACCTCGCCAGTGCAAATGAACAAATGTAGAATGCTGGAGGTAGGCAGAACATACCGAGGGACCAGACAAATAATGATGAGGCCAAAAGAATCTGATTTTCAAACAAAAACAAGTCCCAGAGTCCCTGCACTTAGGATGAAGAATCCATCACTGCTACAGACTAGGACTGAATGCTAGGCATCATTCTGAAGAAACAACCAGAGGTACACTGTGGGACGAGTAACGGAATACTAGTGACAAAGGTCCCTGTTGCCAAGAAGCGCTAACGCATTTGGGCTATAAGTAAGGCATATTGCGCCAGACTGAGGGACGATCAATCTCCTCTATTCAACCATTGGGAGCTCATCTGAGTACGTGTCCATTTGGGCACCCACACACAAGAGAGTGGGAAAAATGGAAGAGTTCCAGCCAGCAACAAAATGATAGTGGGCGAATACATTACTGTGGGAGCTGAGGGAAGATTGTCAGCGGCAGAAGAGAAGAAATGAGGGGATTGATAGCGTGTTCAAAACTACCTAAAGGAGTGTCCCAAAGAGATGGCTCTAGACGCTTTCCAGTGGTATCAGATACGAACACAAGAGTAAATGGTCTCAAGTTGCAGTGGGTGAGGTTAGTTGGACATTAGGAAAAAAAAAAACTAATTTCACTCAGAGTGGGTACGCACTGGAATAGTGACCTAGGGAGGTGCTGTGAAAACTCTCCCTTAGGTTTTTAGTCAAGCTTGACAAAGCCTGGCTGGATGATTTAGTTGGGGATTGGTCCTGCTTTGAGCAGGGGGTTGGACTAGATGACCTCCTGAGGTCCCTTCCAGCCCTGATAGTCTATGATTCTACGATTCTTTCTGCCGCGCACGTTGCACGTGTACACACAGAACATGCATTCCCAGGTAAAACAAGCAGATACCAATTCATGTTTACAGTGGAACTGATAGAAAGGTGGGGGTCCATGTATAATTTAAGCTCCTGCAAGCTGAATTCCTGTGATTTGGATCCAGCTTTCAAGTAACTGCCAAGTAGAATCATCACTCATGAGAATTTTTGCAGCAACAGAGTGCTGCTCTCTTGGCATTCCTCCTCCAGCTGATGATTCTTTACACATAAAAAGAAACGACATCTCTCTCAGCCTATTAGGATCTGAACAAGTAGTTTAATCTTCCATTAACATCAATGGAAGCTGGGGATCTCATCATCTGTTAGGATAAGAACCTATGGGAACCATACTGTAGACCAGTGTTTCCCAAACTGCGTTCTGCATGATGTGAATAGGTGTTCCGTGAAAGAATTGTAATTAAAAAATAGGGTCTTTAATTTTTTTTTAATTTTAAATTTGGCATATTTGAAGCGTACTTTACAATTCTTTTTGAATGGCTATAATTTAACAAAAAACTCTTTTTCCGGCTATTGATAGATCTCATATTGAATATCATGGTGTACAGAGAACGTGGCACGCAAGCATGTTGACATCTACCCCTTTTGGGCACATTTCAGTTAGGGACGTTAGTACCCCTTCCACTCGAGGCTGTGCGAACTGCAGCGGTATGCACACACTATTCTCTTTACATCATGGTGAACATAACATATTCACTCAACATGTTCAAACTTTGCTTATCGCACACACAGTAAAGACCCACAACTAAACTAGCTTCGCCGAAACAATATAAATATTTGTGACAAAGAAAATTTGACAAAAATCAAATCTTGTTACTAAACTTAATTTCTAAATCTTGTTACTAAACTTAATCACCATGGATTTGTGGCTAAAACAAGGAACTTTGAAACAAAAAGCAAGTTCTTCTATTAGTCCAGCTGTGGCCGAAATAAATGAGCAAAATATTGTGACACTTCAAAGTGAGGATGAGCAATCGCAGTCTTTTGTTACCGAAAAATCTGTTAGTGCTAGTGAGTTATCCAAGATGAAAGTATTTCCACCGAAGTATATCAAAAACCAAGCAGCAGCAGGCGTTAAAAGACCGAAACGAAAGTATGATGCAAGTTGTGTGTCTTTCGGTTTTACATGTGTTGGAAATAAAGATGTTCCTGATACACAGTGCGTCGTGTGCAACAAAATACTAGCAAAACAGTTCATTGGCTCCTGCTAAACTTCGTAGGCATTTGGAAACCAAGCATGCTGAACACTAAGACAAAGATGTAAGTTTTTTCAAGAGGCAGCATGACTCACTTGGAAATTGTAAACTTTTGATGATTAAAATTGCTAAAACAGACAATGAAAGTGCAACAGAGGCATCTTATCGAGTAAGTTACCGTACAGCACTTGCTGGAGAAGCTCACGCTATTGGAGAAATGCCTATCAAGCCCTGCGCGAAAGATATTGTAACGTGCATGTTGAGCGAGCAGTCTGGTAAAAAAAAACAAAAAAACTGATGCTGTACAGTTGTCAAATAATACTGTTGCACGCCATATTAAAGATCTTGCCGATGACAGAAAAAGCTAGTTTGCAGACTGAAAATTTGCCATGAGTATTCATTGCAGCTAGATGAGTCCACTGACGTTTCAGGACTTGCTGTGCTACTAGAATTGTCCGATACAGATTTAATAATATTATTGAAGAGGGCCTGCTCTTATGTGAATCTCTACAAAGCAACACAACTGAAGAAGAAATATTCAACTGCATCAACAATTTTATCAGAAAGCATGAAATTAGTTGGGGAAAATGTATTGATGTATGTACTGATGGTGCTTGGGCAATGATCGGGAAGATGAAGGGAGCTGTAACGCAAATCATAAGTGTGGCACCAGAAAGCACTAAAAGCCATTGTATTCTACACAGACAAACATCTGCAGTTAAAAAAAAAAACCCAGCATATCTGAAAATTGTGCTCGATGAAGCAGTACAAATTATCAATTTTGACAAATCTCGACCACTTCAATCCAGGCATTTAAAATTTTGTGCGAGGAAATGGGTAGTCAGCACAAAGCGCTTCTTTTACATACGGAAGTGAGGAGGCTATCCAAAGAAAAAGTGCTTGTGAGGCTTTTTGAGCTTCATAGTGAACTACTGGTATTCTTTACTTCAGATAATTCAGGATGAAAATTTAATGGCTGTCTGACAAACTCCTCATGGCTAATGAGACTTGCGTATCTTGCAGATAATTTTGCAAAATTAAAAGAAATTAATCTGTTGCTGCAAGGAAAGAATGTGATTATTTTTATTACAATGGATAAAATTTTGTAGTTAAAAAAGAAACTGCAATTCTGGGCATCTTCTGTAGAACAGAATAACTTCGACTGCTTCCCTACAGTACACGAATTTCTGACTGAAATAAATTCTACAGGCCATGAAGACGTTTCCAGCACCATTTTATAGTACTTGCGTGACTTGCAGGCCTCTTTATTAGAATATTTTCCTACAACTACTGATGATAATGCTTGGGTTGGAAATCCATTTGTAATTACAGCCAAACCAGTCGGCTTTACTGCGCATGATTATGGAAGCCTAATAGACTTAATTTCTGACTCTGATTTGAAACAAAAGTTAAGGCTCTTCTGCTGAATAATTTTTGGAGCAACCTATAGAAGACTACCCTAATGTGGCTAAACGTGCAGTTCAAGTGCTCCTTCCTTTTGCTACAACTTTTTTGTGAGAGACGGGATTTTCGTATTATACTGCAATAAAAACCAAACATAGGAATACACTTGATGCTGCACCTGAAATGAAGATTCAACTTTCCAGCATTATTCCTAATATTAAGCGAATTTGTGATAGAAAAATGCAGAAACACCAATCCCATTAAATCCAAATTTATATTTCTGTTTATAAAAATTGATTTTCCTAGTAAAAATCTAATTTGTTTGGTGTTAGTGTGTGTATGTATATACACAGGTTTGTTTTCTTGCCTTTTTTTTTTTTTTTTTTTAAGTAGAACACTGTTTAATTTTGACTCTAGCACTTGATTTTTGTACTACTTTATACAGGCTTTCCAGTTAGAAATTGTTAGTTCAAATTATTTTTTTATTTTTGCTGTGTTTTATAAAATAAAACATATTTGAGCCTAAACAAGGCAATTTTTTATTTGAAAACCAATCGACTACAGAATAGTATTATAAGTGTTCCATAATAGGCTAAAAAGTGTTCCATGGCCAAAAAAGTTTGGGAAATGCTGCTCTAGACCAATAGATTAGAGTACCAAAAATCTCCTGTATAATGGGTAGTAAAATCTGCCTCTCTGCCACTTGATCCATTAAATCATTTAGATAAGAGAAATGCTGCAGATCTCATTTATCTGGACTTCAGTAAAGCATTTAATATGGGAAATCATTAGTGAAGCTGGGGATTAGTACAAGAATTGTAAATTAAGTGATTGGGTACATTGGAAACAAAAATGGGTTGTGTTGAAGAGAGAACTATCAGGCTAGAGGAAGTACTACTGGGGTTCCTCAAGAATTAGTCTCAAGACTGATCTTATTTAATATTTTCAGGAATGATCATGGCACAAAAAGTAAGAATGTGCTAATGAAATTTGCAGATGACAAAAAGTTGGGAGGTGTTGTCAACAGAGGAGGATCGGAATATTATACAGAAAGACCTAGAGGACTTTGAGCGCAGGAGTAACAGAAATAGGATGACATTTAATAGTACGAAGTACAAGGACATGCACTTAGGGACTAATAAGAACTTCTAATACAAGCTGGGTGCTCATCAGTTGGAAATGACAGAATAGGAGAAAGACCTGGGTATATTAGTTGACCACAGGATGACTATGAACAACCAATGTGATGCAATCCTAGGATGTACCAGGCAAGCTATTTTCAGTAATGATAGGCCATTGCACAGATCACTGGTAAGTTTTCCAGATGAGGGCTATCTACAATTCTGGTCACCCATGTTCAAGGAAGATGAATTCAGAGCAGAACATGTTCAAAGAAAGCTACTAGGATGATCAGGGAAATGGAGAGCTTGACTTGTTCGACCCAGCAAAATGAAGGCTGAGAAAGAATACAACGGCTCTCTATAAACACATCAGGGGGGTAAATACTAGGGAGGAAGAAGAGCTTATTTAAGCTCAAGGACAATATTGGCATGAGAACAAATGAGTATAAACTGCCCAGGAATAAATTTAGGCGGGACTTTAGAAAAGGTTTCTAACCATCAGAGGAGTGAGGTTCTGGAACAGCCTCCCAAAGAGAATAGTGGGGCTAAAGAACCAACCTAGTTTTAAGACTGAGCTTGATACATTTATGAAGCTATTTATATGACTGTGTTTGCCTGCAACAGGAGCGGGAGAGGAAATGATGACCCACGTGGTCCCTTCTAGTCCTATGTCCCTAAATATAGGACTGATTGAGGAGTGCAGCAATGCCAGAGCCTCTCAGGATAACATACCACTTTCTTCTTGATCTACTGCATTCACATACACTGAAAGCTACATCAGCAGGTGCCTCTAAAATCTAACTAGTAATGACCTAAGGAGGACACATATACATAACTGCTTTGCACGGCTGTGCTACAAAGCTTTAAAAATCTCCTTGTCAGGAGGAGCAGTCTCTGGGATCTTCAGCTTAGTCTTATACTCAATGATACGTGAAACCATTTTTCCTGGAGAACACAGGGGCCTATACTGTAAGGTGCCAAGTGAACTCATCTCGCTCGCTAGGAGTTGAGTGCACTCAACAGTTCCAGGAGAGCTCAGCACCTTGAAGGAGCAGGTCCATAGTTCCCAGACTTTCCATTGCATTACGAAACTTGAGAGCCTCAAGTGTCCGGGTGCCCTTCCATGTATCAAACAGTGTACAACTTCAGTGCAGCACACAGCCCTGTCGGTTTGGGCGCTCTTAGCCAGAGAGTCCCTCTAATGTAGTATTTCCATTGCCTGCCACAGAAGTGATGAAAGAGGAAAAAACTCATGTTGTGATATCCCTGAGGTTTTAGGATCCAGGCCACCAGTTATTCAGGTGGACTAGCAATTAAAGGTTAAGGAAGAGAGATGGCTGAGGGCTTTAATTTCATTCTAGCCTGGAGGGGAATCTCCTCCTATTCTCTTGGAGATGTTTTTTTTTTTTTTTTTTTTACACTTCCTGTTTTTCTAGAGTTATCCATGTAGTTGCCAGTAATGCCTTCTCCCTTGTTGTTTCAGGCTCACTCTTGCTCTCTTCAAGTTACATATATCACACTTTTCTTCAGTCCTTCTCTCCAAGGTTCTGGCAGCTAAAGACCAAACTGGACTCAGCATGGCTGTGCTCCTGTGGTAGATCCAAAGCTCAACTATGGGCAACTTACTAGAAGAGAGAGAACAGAAAGCTCAGCTGGGTCATTTGCAGAGGATGCTGACAGACTCAGTGTCCTGAAAAAAACTCTGCTCAGTACCCAACTGTGACATTGCACTCCATAAGGCTTTATGGAAATATGCTTATGAATGTATGTATGACATAACGGGAATATGCTATATGCCATGTAACATAGCTATGTAAAGGTTATGATCTACTGAACCTATTTATTCTACATTGGCCTGCTAAACCCAGGGTTGTGAGTTCAATCCTTGAGGGGGACATTTAGGGACCTGGGGTAAAAATCTGTCTGGGGATTGGTTCTGCTTTGAGCAGGGGGTTGGACTAGATGATCTTCTGAGGTGCCTTCCAACCCTGATATTCTATGATTCTATTTGTATGCATGTCATTTTTGGTTCGAAGTGATGAATATTGGCTGTGTACCTGCTTGATTTCTAAGTAGCCTTAGTAAAGCATTTGGTCAGCTTCTTAAGAAAGGAATGTGCAAGTTAAGTGCCCAATCAAGAAGAATTTAATGAACAATGGATCTTGGAAGGCTCCAATCCACATAAGAAGTCTACTTGATGATGTTCAATGCAGCATGTGAACCATGACTGCTACCTGTAAGTTCTGAGTCACGCATGGACATGTCACTTACCCATGTGACTCCAAAACTCCATCTTGGAGCTGGACTTTGCATAGGAGAGAGAAGGGGGTATCTACCCACAGGAGAAAGTCTATTTAAACCCCTGGGAGATCCCTGCATTTTGTCTTCAGCTCCACCCCCAGGGATACCTTAAAGAAACTAGAACAAAGGACAGTAACTACAGGGGATGTGAGTGATTGCTGGACCCAGACTAAAAGGAGATTAGTCAGTAAAAGGAAGCTTACTGGAACACCACTAAGGGTGTTCCAGCAAGTTTATCTGTATTCAGTTTTCTTACTGTATTTGGGTATGGCTACACTCAAAACTTCAAAGTGCTGCCGCGGGCGCGCTTTGAAGTGTGAGTGTGGTCGCAGCGCCAGCACTGGGAGAGAGCTCTCCCAGTGCTGCACGTACTCCACCTCTTCATGGGGATTAGCTTGTTTTTTTCACACCCCTGAGTGAGAAAGTTGCAGCGCTGTAAAGCACCAGTGTAGCCAAGGCCTTAGGCTCAGACTTGTGTGTTTTATTTTGCTTGATAATTCACTTTATTCTGCCTGTTACTACTTGGAACCACTTAAGTCCTACTTTCTGTATTTAATAAAATCATTTTTACTTATTAATTAACCCAGAGTATGTATTAATACCAGGGTGGGGGGAGGGAAACAGCTGTGCATACCTTTCTATCAGTGTTATAAAAGCTTTATACAGGGTAAAACAGGTTTATTTGGGGTTTGGACCCCATTGAGAGTTGGGCAGCTGAGTGTTAAAGACAGGAATACTTCTTAAGCTGTTTTCAATTAAGCTTACAGCTGTTAGGGGAGGTGGTTCAGACCTGGGTCTGGGTTTGCAGCAGGCTAGTGAGTCTGGCTCAAACCAGGCAGGGCTCTGGAGTCTCAAGCTGCCAGGGCAGGAAGGCAGGACAGAAGTAGTCTTCGCACATCAGTTGGAAGGCCCAAGAGGGTTTCTGTGATCCAACCCGTCACACCACCAAATTACAACAAAATACAATATCAGCAAATGCCACCAAACCAGGGAGAAGCAAAGAACAGTCTATTATCAAACTACTCTATAATTCTGTGCCAATCTTAATTACTGTATATGGAACTCTGATTCTGTGGTGATGGATGCCCTAGAAAAACGTATGATAGAGAAGCATCCCCTGTCATTACAGTTGCAGTTTTCTTCATTCCCTGTGCTAAACCATTGTCATGCTTCATCTGACAGCTACAGCTCTGCAATGTAAAGGTGGCTGCATTTAATTGGTAAAGAACATCTGTGAAGTAACTCTGCAGGTATACACATGGGCTCTGGAGTGCTGTAGAAAAGCAGGTGACACTGTATATAATTGAATGCTGTTATGAATGTTATAGGAGAGCTCTACAAAAAATATTTCAGAGGGGTAGCCGTGTTAGTCTGTATCAGCAAAAACAAGGAGTCCCATTCAAAGGACTTTCTTTTCAAGGGACACCACCATAGGACCTAACCACATCAGCCACACCATCAGGGGCTCATTCATCTGCACATATACCAATGCGATATATGCCATCATGTGCCAGCAATGCCCCTCTGCCATAAACATTGGCCAAACTGGACATTCTCTATGCAAAAGAATAAATGGACACAAATCAGACATCAAGAATTGTAACATTCAAAAAACCAGTAGGAGAGCACTTCAGTCTCCCTGGATATACTCAATAACAGAGTTAAAAGCGGCCATGTTTCAACAAAAATACTTCAAAACCAGACTTCAACGAGAAACTGCAGAACTGAAACCAAATTGCAAACTTGACACCATCAAATAAAGCCTGAATAAAGACTGGGAGTGGCTGAGTCACTACAGAAAGTAATTTTCCTTCTGTTGATACTCACACCTTCTTGTCAACTGTTGGGGATAGGCCACATCCACCCCGACTGCATTGACCCCCCAACTTGGTACGGCAACTCCCATCTTTTCATGTGCTGTAT
The DNA here is from genome assembly GCF_003597395.2 of Chelonoidis abingdonii. Taxonomy (NCBI): domain Eukaryota; kingdom Metazoa; phylum Chordata; order Testudines; family Testudinidae; genus Chelonoidis; species Chelonoidis abingdonii. Next base: position 78,244,464 of record NC_133776.1, read on the forward strand.
ATTTATACCTGCCTATTTATTTTTCACTCCGTGCATCTGATGAAGTGGGTTTTAGCCCATGAAAGGTTATGCCCAAATATATTTGTTAGCCTCTAAGGGTATGTCTACACTATGAAATTAGGTCAATTTTATAGAAGTAGATTTTTAGAAATCGATTTTGTACAATTGATTGCATGTCCACACTAAGCTGGTGGAGTGAGTCCTCACTACCATGGCTAGCATCAACTTACGGAACGGAGCACTGTGGGTAGCTCTCTCATAGTTCCCGCAGTCTCTGCCACCCATTGCAATTCTGGGTTAAGCTCCCAATGCCTGATGGGGCAAAAACATTGTTGAAGGGGGTTTTGGGTACATGTCAGTCGTCCCTCCCTCTCTGAAAGCAACAACAGAATCGTTTCGTGCCTTTTTTCCTTGGTTACCCATCCAGATGCCATCCCTCAGCAAGCACGAGCAAGTGCAGAATGTGCCTTTGGACGTTTAAAAGCTCGCTGGTGCTGTTGGTCAGACCTCAGCATAACTAACATTCCCATTGTTATTGCTGCTTGCTGTGTGCTCCATAATATCTGAGAGAGTAAGGGGGAGACTTTTATGGCGGGGTGGGAGGTTGTGGGAAATCACCTGGTGTCTGATTTTGAGCAGCCAGATACAGGGCGAATAGAAGAGCACAGCAAGGCGTGTTGTGCATCAGAGTGGCTTTGAAAACCAGTTTCATGACTGGCCAGGCTTCAGTGTGACAGTTGTGTGCGTGTCTCCTTGATTCAAACCTGCCACCATTGTTGATTTTAATTCCCTGTAAGCCAACGACCCTTCCCCCTTCGAAATAAAGTCACTATTGTTTTGAAACCATGCATTCTTTCTTAATTAAAGAAAAAACAAAAACAGACAAACGGACATGGTAGCCCGGGTGGGGTGGGGGAGGAGGGAAGGACAAGGCCACATTGCTTATTGTAGCCACGCTAAAAATCAATCTGTTTGAATGACAGCATTCTATTGCTTGGGCCATCCTCTGGAGTGGAGCGGCTGAGTGCCCGGAGCCTTCCTCTCCCCACAACGTTCTTGGACGTCTGGGTGAGGCGGCTATGGAACACAGGGAGGAGGGCAGGCAGTTATACAATGGATGCAGTTGAGGTCTGTGCTCTTGTTGGCTCTCCTGCAGCTCCAACAGACGCATCATCATGTCCGTTTGCTCCCCCATTAGCCTCAGCATCACGTTCTGCCTCCGCTCTTTGCGCTCATTTAATTCTTTCCTGGCCTTTGCCACTGAATGCCTCCATGCATTAAGCTGTGCCCTATCAGTGCGGGAGGACTGCATGAACTGGGAAAATATGTCATCGCGAGTGCGTTTTTTTTGCCTTCTAATCTGCGATAACCTCAGGGACAGAGATGACAGGGGGAGTATAGAAACATTCTACGCTCTACGATTCTGGGGAGACTGCACGGTCACCTGTGCCGCTGAGTTTGCCATGCTGACCAAACAGGAAATGAAATTCAAAAGTTCCTGGGGCTTTCCTGTGTACCTGGCTAGTGCATCAGAGTTCAAGGTGCTGTCCAGAGCGGTCACAATGGAGCACTCTGTGACAGCTCCCGAAGGCCAATACTGTCGATTTGTGTCCACACCACCCCAAATTCGACCCAGCAAGGTTGATTTTAACACCACTACCCTCGCCGGGGAGGAGTACAGAAGTTAATTTTAAGAGCCCTTTAGGTCAATGGAACGGGGTTGCTCGTGTAGACTCATTCATTATAAAATCGACCTAACGCGGCTAAATTCGACCTAACCCTGTAGTGTAGACCAGGGCTTATGTGCCACAAGGACTCCTCGTTGTTTCTACAAAAGAGTTGTCCATATATATGTCAATAGTTAGTTAATAGATACATGCACCTCTTCATTACTAGCTCTCTCTCAACCATCAGTCCCTCAGTTATTAATCATTTCATGCAGCACAGTGCAGAAAGACTTTCATGTTCTGTTGATGGCCACATGGCACATAGTTTAATATGCAAGCCGAGTTAGTATACTGAAGATTTAGATTCAAATTTTGACTTAGTTACAAGGAAATTCCCTTTCTCATCATAGACAAAAAGCCACCTCCCACAATCACCACACAATTGATAGCCAATGCCTTCTCTGTTGCGTCTGGCATATGCCATCGTCAGAACAATACTGTAGTTGGCAGAAGGATAAAGCCTGGGAAAGTCAGAAAGAGGCAGCCCAGGAGAAGCTTACAATGGTTTCTTACCCCAAGATATCGGCTATCATTGAAGATTCGAGGGGGCAATGGGTTTCCACTCGCTGGTCGGCTCTCTTCCGGGACATTCTCTCTCATCCATTTCCGGTTCTCCTCATTGGCTGCAATATCTTTTTCTTCAAATTCAATCTTGTTGGCTTCCAAGAAACCTAACACATCTTGCTGCTGTTTTTTGATCTACAATAAAAGATGTGCGAAGGGAGAGAAGGAAATAAACCAGTCAGAGATCAAATAGAAGCTCAAAGGCAGAGTAATATATTCTGTGCAAGTCCAAGGGTGCAGGTCACTCAGCACTGTTATAAATTCTCTCGCTAGGCCTGGTTACTGCCTTTAAGAGAAATAGCCCATTGTACATCTCTCACTCCCCCTCAATATTCTTTTTGGTGTACATTAGTACAAAGTGCCACAATGACAACCCAGGAGACCAGATCCTGCACAGAAAAGGTAAAATGTGGGTGACTGCTACTCAAACATTCTCCAGTGCCCAGCACGGTGCTGCAAGCCCTGTAGCAGAGGGACTACTTCTAGTGGGGGCAGAGCAGTTTAGTCTCTATGTCCACTGAATCTGCAACTCCTCTGATGAAGCTGCCTATTAAAGTTCCAGATGTGATGGTAACTTGTGTATTGTGGACACCTGCCCTCTAGGAAATATGCTGTGACTTCTCTCCTCTCACCAAACCATTTCACATACAGCAGTGAATGGTCACCAGATCTCCCCACGCCCCCCGCTGAGCCCCAGTCACCTTCACCTGGATCCCCCGCAAAATCCTATTGCCCCTGAACCCGGAACCCCACAACGAACTCCTGTGCATTCAAATCTACCACTGAGCCACCCGCACCCAGATTGCACCACACAGAAACCTCTCACCTCACACTAAGTCCCTCCACACTTTGATCCTGCTGAGTTGAGCCTGCCCGCCCACACCTGGCGCAGAGGGGCAGGTCCCCCAGGTGTTTCTGGGGTAGGCACCCAACCCTGACACAGTGCAAGGGCTGGGCAGCCTTCCTGCTGAGTTCCTGTACCGAGGATGCGAGGGAGTTAGGGTGATCCCCCACCTCAGTGCAGCGAGTGGCCTGTGCTCCCCACTGCCATGCTGGAGCTACATTTATTGGTATATAAAATTAGAAGCATTTTAAAATATTGTGCACATAATTTTTATTTTTTTGGTGCAGAATTCCCTCAGGAGTAAATGGTGCATGTGTGCAGCCCACTGCTATATCTGTAGGCGCAGGTATGTCACACCCATTCTTCAAAAGCAGGTATCATTTGAATTTCGCCTTAATTCCCTTGAAAATAAGCGGAGCCCTACAAAATTGTAACTTATCGTTTCTAAACACTCCAGGGATTACAGACAGGAATCAGAATAGTCCCTCAGAGAAATCAAATATTGTCCAAAGAAGAACTGAATCCATATGCTATATTTGCATTGTATTCAACACACGTGTGTTTGAGTCAACATGGAAGATTACTGGAACATAAATCAGACAAGGCTCTCAAAGGGTCACAAGCTCAGAAAATTCAAAACCTATTTTTCTTCTGTACTTCAAAAGTTGGAGACTCAAGGTATATGCCATACCATCACATAATGCAGAGTGATTTAACAATCATTGCCTATAGTAAAGGGTTGCTTCCCAGCAAGCCTGATTAAGCCCCTTGCCTGCTAAACCAAGAGTTGAGTCTCTTTCAAAGAAATTACTCGGTTTGGCTCCCCATATGATTTACAAGACATACTTTAAAAGGCATTGTACATGTACACATGTGAGTATTCTAAACACAAACAGATAACCAAAATATTCCCTCTGGCTCTTCAGCTAGAAGAGATTCTTACTGTAAAAGATGTATGCACCGATATACCAGGGCATATTTTTAAATTAGGAGGTTACACTGAGAATGACTTTTATTTCACATTTTAGTCAATTATATCTGTTCAAAGACAAAAGGAGGTCAGTGGTCTTGCGGAGGCCATACCTATATGTCTAATGATTATCCAGGTAGCTGTAGTTTATTAACTAGAGTTAAGTTTGCTGGAGGAAGTAATTCATGGTGCAAACCTCTGACTTAAAATACATAGACCGATGGGAATCACAGGTTCAAGTTCCAGAAGGATTGACTCAGTCTTTCATCCTTCTGAAAGGGACAAATTGAGGGCCATACAGCTTACTATGTGTGGGTATTTCAGCTAAGATCCTACAGCACAGAGACCCTGTTTGCTCAGAGGTTACAGTGAACACCTCTTGGCAATTTCCATAAGATGAGGCTTGTTCAATTGTTTTTGGCCTAAAAATCTCTCCTCCCACCACTTCTGTGCAGTGTGATGACTGGCTGCTGTTCCTCCACTCCAGAGTTGGCCAAGTTTCAGCAGTGCTGTACAGGTGTCACTTGGGAAGGGCTTTGTGACTCACATTAGAATGAGCTGTGCTACACATCAGATACTCAGTGAAATCCTGGCCTTAGGGAAATCAGTGGAAGTTTTCCATGGACTTCAGTGAAGTCAGGATTTTACCCACCATGTTTATCATCGTCGTTCAAATATTCTACAATAGTCCTTATTCCCAGGAAATATACTTCTGATATTACATCCACCGAAGCAATGGGAGCATGTCCATTTATATGGTAAGGGAGGAGGGTTACAAACTTCCACTACTTTTCACAATTATTTTTTCCATCTGTTTGTTGTGATTTACTCAGAGTTGGGCTTTTCATCCCTGCCTTCATTTCCAGGGAAACCCTTAAAGGAAGTGTTTGGAGCGAACAAGATCCATTTGCATCCAATCCAGTGTCTCCTCTATGCTCCCACATGACACCAAGTGGAAACAGGGATCTCTACTCCAAAAGATTTCGATGGCTTCACATGAAAGTTGGCTTTGATTTTTGTCATTCATGAAATATTAGTTTCCTGATCGAGAGACGTCTTCTGTTTACACTCTGGTTTGCTTCTTTATGACTATACCAGGATGAAAGAAATTGTTTGCAAGGACAGGTATGGTTTACAATGAAAAAGCAGGATTTAACAGTAAATTTGCTTTCTTCATACTGCCTCCTTCCCAGTGAAAGAAGCTGATGTTCTGACTTTAGCCTAATTAGTGCATCCTGACAAAAGCTGAACGTCATATAGATGTTGAATTACTTCTAATTCAGGTCAGATACCAGACTCCCCAAGCAGCCTTCCCATATATGGACAAGTAAAAACACACAAACCCTCAAACAAGCAGATATGAGGTCAGTGGACAGGCATATGAGCTCCAAATATGGTAGCTGAGCTCCCCGGCTTGCAATAGGACATTTAAAAAGAAAGCAACAGCCACAAACTCTAGCTGACTGTAAGAGCTCAGATCAGAACATAATGCCTGTTAGACCATTTACTTTAGAGCAGGGTTTGTATATTTTATAGTTTGCTCTGGGGAGTAAAAGTTTGACCCTTTAAGCACACAGGGTTGAGTTTCTGAGGTATTTAAAGGGAAAATAGCTACCATCGAAATATACAGAAGTCTAGCCATCAGAATATAACACCTCAAAAGATGCCATTGAACTCTATTGTGTAAATTCGTATCTAGACAATTCTAAAGCATCAATTGACTCAGATTTTAGTCGTTCCTTTGTAGCCATTAAAATTCATAGTAGGTCAGTCCATAATATGGTGCAGTTCTACGTTTAGCTCAGTATCACTTAAAAATCCCAACAGTTTATTTATAACATCAAAGGGCTTAGGTGTTAGGGCACCCACTGCTGTAGTCTTGAAGAAAGCAATTAATGTTCCCCTGACTTCTTCAGGAGAGTGGCTTGCCTGGAGACTGCAAGATCCAAAGCAGTAATTATGGCTCAGAATATTGAGTCAGTGGAGTAGCTCAGACAGGATTAAAATCCGGATGTGAAGACTAAATATGAGAACATTACTGTGCATTAGCTGAAAAATCACTGCTAAAAAAAAAAAATAAATAAAATGAACAGGTTAATATCAGCTGGCGGAAGTAGTTCACGTTATAGGCTAAGAACAAAAGCATATTTCAACAGGCTCGCATCTGCCTCTAGAAGATAATGCAAGGGGGAAAAGGGAGACAGAGAGGAGGTTCTTCTCAGCCAAGTTATAAAGGCCTAAAAAAAATAAAAATAAAAGAAAGAGTTTTAAGTGATGCACTTTCCCCGTAAATGTTCTAAAGCAGGGGTAGGTAAGGGCCACATCTGGGTATGGAAGTTGTATGGTGGGCTATGAATGCTCACAAAATTAGGGGTTGGGGTGTAGGAAGGGGTGAAGGTTCTGGCTGGGGGTCCGGGCTCTGGCGTGGAGCTGGGGATGAGAGGTTGGGGGTGCAGGAGGGTGCTGCAGGCTGGGATTGAGGGGTTCGGAGGGTGGGAGGGGAATCAGGGATAGGGCGGGGGGTGGGGCACAGGAGGGGGTCACAGGTGCAGGCTCCCAGCAGCGCCTACCTCAAGCAGCTTCCAGAAGCAGCGGTAATGTCCCCTCTCTGGCTCCTACATGGAGGTGTGGCCAGGCAGCTCTGCGTGCTGCCCCATCCGCAGGCGCTGCCTCTACAGCTTGTTTCCCGGCCAATGGGAGCTGCAGGGGTGGAACTTGGGGCAGGAGCAGCATGCAGAGCCACCTGGGTGCCCTACCCATAGGAGCTGGAGGGGGGATATGCCATTGCTTCCAGGAGCCGTGTGGAGCAGGGCAAGCCCCCAACCCTGCTCCCGGCTGGAGCACTGGAGCAGGGCAAGCCCCCCAACAGGAGCTCGAGGGCCATCTCAAAACATCTGGAGGGCCGGATGTGGCACCCGGGCCATAGTTTTGCCACCTCTGTTCTAAAGAGAATCTTGACAAACGCCAACCAGGAACAGGAGAGTGCTCTTTATAACTGTGGGCTAAGAAGAGTACCTAATGCATTGTACTGGCTTGGTGGAACATCAGGGCATTTGCTTACTTTAACAAAAACAAAACAAAAAAAACCTTGGATTCTCCATAGACCTAGCCATTAACAGCTTACAAAAACTGATCAAGATAATGTCTAGTAGCCTCAGTTCCTTCATCATCAACAAAACCAAATATAAACAGACCCTAATTGAAGAACTTTAAAATCCTTCAGTAAAAATTCACAAAGCCACCACCTTATCCTCTTACCAATCGCCCATTAAAACCTACCTCTGCCATAAATGACAACAAATCTCTACCATCTGGAGGCTTTTAAGATTGTGACAAACTGCTCCCTCTAGTTTATGCAATCATGCCCATCTGTACGGTTACCTCATCACCCCCAAACCCTGCTTTGCCGGTTTACCTCCCAGTAGTATCTTGTCACAATCCTAGAGTGTGAGCTATCTGGCACCCGGACTAACTTTTTTGTACAGTGCCTAGCATAACAGGGTCTTGATCCCTGCCTGGGGCCATCAAGGATATGCAATATAAATCATAAAATGTCCTCCAATAAAATGTCCCCCTTAAGTACCATTCTTTATATTAGGTATCCAATACCCTTCACTAGATCTGTAAATCATACAGACAGCACAATCATGCAGAGGTGCTAAATGCCTACAGCTCCCACCGACTTCAAAGTTCAGCTATGAATCACTCATTGAAGTCAATAGGAATTGTAGGTGCCCAATACCCTGCAGAACCTGGCCCACAAAGATGACAAGTTTCCAATATTTGAGGGGAAGATTTTATTCATATTATGTGTCTGTGAGATACACCTGTCTGCTTCCCCGTCTATTGTCTCAGTGTTTCCTTGTGCTCCCATGTCTGTCTGTATCCACCTGTTGTCTCTCATCTTACACTTAGATTATAAACTCTTTGGGGCAAGGACTCTCTCTTTATTCTGTGTTTGTACAGCACCTAGCACAACAGAGTCCTGGTCCACAGCTGAGGCTCACATGTGTTACTGCAGTACAAAAACAACAACGCTCTTATTTTTTTTGCCTTACCTATGAAGGTTAAAAAATTGCCTGCTGCTGGAAGGGGGAAAAGTGTCTATTAGGCTAGGTCAGGTACAGTGGAGAAGGCAGACAGAGAGTAAGTCTCAGCACTGCTGTTAGTCACCCCTCTTGAGATGGGAAGCAGTTCTAGTTCCAAGGCAGCTGACCATAAGAGTTCCCCTTAAACAAAAACAAGCCACTGGTGCTGGAGTGGTTGGTGGTTTGCCACTGTGGAGTATTGGGGTGTAATCTAAGCTGTCAGGACCCAACTCATTTTACTCTGTCCGATCAGAGACAGTCAACATTTCAACTGCAGTGACAGGATGTTTCCACAACTGTATGAATGCCAGAATTACTCCTGATCGAGATCATCTCAATGGCTGGGTATAGTTTTGCAGAGCTGCCAACTTTCATTATTTTATCACATCATTTATGTGCTTTTTAAAAGAAAGATTCTCTTGATTTCAGATGCTCAAATACTACAGCAATGTAATTACCTAGCTATACCAATATACCACTGCAGCAATCTCACTAAGTTTTCACTTATTCTCAAGAGCCACAGTCTCCTTTTGTTTTCAGTAGGCCAAAAGACAGGTTTCCTTCAATAAAGATGACAGTCCTAATATCCACATGTGGACCACGCAGAGGACAAAAGCCTGAGACGCTGGGAAAATACACTCTAAAAATCAGCTCTTTTTCCAGGTGTCTCCAGTTAGACATGCAAAAAACTGAGGCACACAAAATCACCTGCCACTTTTGAAATTGTTGGGCTTAGTATAGTCAATGGCTGTCATGTTTTAAATCATGTGAGATGTCACAGTTAAGCACAGCCTGCTAATATCATTTTAAACACAACTGTCCTTGTCTAAAACGAGCGTGAAGACATGTTTACATTTTCCCAGCCCAGATGATACATGGGAATGGGTGTGGAAAGGTAGAGACAGTAGAGAGATACTAAAGCGATGGGGTGGTCGTGAAAATATGGAGTGGAGGAGTGAGGCTGAGAGAAGATAAATGTGGGGCAGGAGCACAGAGACTGAGGAGCATACAGGGGAATGTGAAGACAGTGAATTTAAGAGAAATATAAGGTGGGAGAGAGATTGTGAGATAGTCATGAGAGGAAGCGGAATGTGGCATTGGAGGAAAGGAGAGAAAAGATGGGGGCTGAGTGAATGCTGCATGCAAGTTGGACACAGAAAATTGATGGGGAGAGGAAAAATGACAGTAACTGAAGTCCCCATCTGAAGTAGCCATGAGGAAGGCCTGCATTTGTGTATGCTCCGTCAAGGATTAATAGTCAATTTAAATTATCACAAACTGGGGGCAGTGGTCTTTGCTTAAACATTCAGTCAGTCACTGGGCAGAACAGAAAGAAGTGTCATTTATTATGCCTTTTTAATCTCCATTTTTAAACCAGACTCACAGTTTATGACTGCTGACAATACTGCTCTCACAAAAGCCATGTTTTTTCCTTAGTATTTCCCATCTAGCAATTTTACTTTTCTTCCCATTAAAATACGAAGTTGCCTGATCTAAAAAACACCACTGCATCTGCTTTTCAGTGTGCCATTCATTCTGCAAAATATCTAGAATTACAAAACTTAGAGGAAATCATACACTTGTTGTTCATGTTCCTGAAACAGCGCTGAAAGGAATAATTTAACTACATTAATTTACTTCCCTGTTTGACTTTATCTTTCATTCTAATGAAGGAAATACCCTTACATTAGGTCTTATGCTAAGCAAACTACTGTTATTGTGAAATTGGAACCTTTGGAATGCAAAATCTGCATTAAAAACATTACAAGCAAGGGTCCCACCAATTCTTCATTCCTAGTCCATTCAGCCACTCACTCAAGTTAATGGGAGTTTTGGGAGCACAAGGACCCTTTCTTACTGTGTTCCAGGATGATGTTTAAAATAGCCTGTTCTCTAATTCACTTTAAAAAAAATTTAAAAAAAATAAAAATAAAAAAAGGGACTTTATACTTCTCCCAGAGCATTTTTTATGATTGGGTAATCTACTATAATCTCATTCCTGTGATGAATACACACACACAGTGAAATTAAAATGATATACATATTAAAAACTGGTTAAGAGATCTTAAGCTTTTAACATCACACATGCATAAACAAACATTATGTTTGAGAGTTAGTCACTATGAAAATACCAGCCCCTCATCTGATTATTAGCAAGACCCTAAACTAATGATTCTGAGTTTTACTCTGCAACAGCTGATTTCACTGAAGCAAGAAAAATCCAGATTTCAGCAGGCAAAAAGCCTGACAAGACCATCTTGTAAATGGATTTATTCGCAATTTAAGTCTTCGCCTATATTTGATCAGTCATTTGTCAGGTGAAGCAAGTATTGCAGTTCATTGGAGAGAAGCACCTCTATTTGAAAGAGCTGAGTGAAGCGGCAGACTTGAAAGAGCTGGAACAAAGCACTGCTGTGCTGCTTCCACAAAAAAAAGTTCCCTTCGCCTGTGATAAATCCATGTATTAGGGGTACATATGCTAGTAGAGAGGAGAGATGAGGACCTTGGGAGATACCTACAATCTGACACTGTTTAGGACTGCTCAGTTCTGGTCCCCTTTACCCCACTGCAGATGCTGTCAAAGCCACAGGAAAAGCATAACTATGAAGGAGCACAGGCCCAGAATAGCAAAGGAATGACTGCAGAATATTTCTAATTAGCAAATGGGAAAATGATGGATTACAATCCCACAACCAGTTTTGTTCCCTGGAAGGAACAGGGGGCCATTCCTAACAGTATTTTGCTGCAAGAAAAGGTTTATTTTCTATTTGTTAATTATTCATTTATTGAAGTGAGCTTGAGAGAGATTCCTGTTATATCTAGTGGGACTTTGACACATCCAGGGAGTATGATGAAAAAAAACAGTCTATTTTGTACCTTTGTACAGTGATTCCATTTTTTCAAGTCTCCCTATTTCTCTGTTTATAAACCAATTCACAGCAAACACTGTAAATCAATTCATGAAGCAATGGAACCTTGAGTAATTTTATGGATTGAGTGGTGCCACTGAACTCATGTTTGGATAACTCAACGAGACTGCTTATGTCCATAAAGTTCCTCTCATGCATAAGTATCTGTAGGATTGGAGCCCTGGTTATATCAAGTATCTGAGGTAGCCGTGTTAGTCTGCATCCACTAAAACAACAGGGAGTCCGGTGGCACCTGAAAGGCTAACAGATTTATTTGGGCATAAGCTTTCATGAGTAATAAACCCACCTGAAGAAGTGGGTTTTTTACCCACAAAAGTTTATCCCCAAATAAATCTGTTAGCCTTTCAGGTGTCACCAGACTCCCTGCTGTTTTTGGTTATATAAGGTGCAGCTAGCATACAGTATTCTATTCCATTAGTTAAGGGTGATGTATCCCGATCTCTATGAATGGAAGTGACCCAAGGCGACATTTGTAACTATTGATAAAATTAGCTCACTTTGTATGAGGATTTAAAATAATTTGATTAGAAAAAGATTATATACATATAAAATTAACACTAAAAATTAACCTTCCACTTCTGTGCCACTTTGGCACTTTGTCAATGTACACCAGATGAGGCTCTGTAGAGCCCTGCGTTGATACAAAATTTGTATCCGCATCCAAACCATGATCCACAAAAATGATCCATGGATTTGCAGGGCTTTAGATATAAAATTTGGATCCACATCCATCCACAAGCTGCAAAAACGGTCCACAAATATACAGCAGATAGCCGTGGATTTGCAGGGCTCTAAGAATCTGGCCTAGAATGTCTCGTGATTAACTCCATTTTCTTCTACCCAATATATTTGACAGCATCCTACATTTTATTACTTTTCTGCCAGCATCATGAAAAGATATAGAACTGGATACACTGCTCTGAATTCACACAATTCCCTAGCTGATTTCAGGACCACAGGGACTTCAATAGGCTTCTAAAATTGCAAACTCCCATGCACTCCAAAACCTTAAAAAGGTCCATCCATAACTAATGCAAGACCGTCTAATATAATACATTTGATTGTAATTTCATCATCACTGATAACTTGGAACATGTCACTCATTCAGCTTTTTCAGTGTCATATTTTTAATGAATGATGCCTCCTGTAGGATTTGATAATATTTTAGAACACTTTTTTGATAAAAAGGTTTTAAATAGGATGAGATCTGATTTATATAGGAAGTCAAAAAAAAAAGTCCTCAGATGAAGTTAACATTTATACAAATTCAATCGCTCTCAACAACTGTTGATTCTTTAAATTTGTATATAAGGGCTGTCAAGCAATTAATTGCACTGTTAAACAATAATAAAATACCATTTATTTAAATATTTTTTGGATTTTTCTACGTTTTCAAATATATTGATTTCAATGACAACTGAATACAAAGTGTACAGTGCTCATTTTTTTTTATTACAAATATTTGCATTGTAAAAAACAAAAGAAATAGTATTTCAATTCACCTAATACAAGTACTATAGTGCAATCTCTTTATCATGAAATTGAACTTACAAATGTGGTATTATATACAAAAAATACTGCATTCAAAAACAAAACAATGTAAAATTTTAGAGCCTGCAAGTCCACTCAGTCCTACTTCTTGTTCAGCCAATCGCTCAGACAAACAAGTTTGTTTACATTTGCAGGAGATAATGCTGCCTGCTTCTCGTTTACAGTGCCACCTGAAAGTGAGAACAGGCGTTCTCATGGCACTGTTGTGGCTGGCATTGCAAGATATTTACCTGCCTGATATACTAAAGATTCATATGTCCCTTCATGCTTCAGCCACCATTCCAAGGTACATGCATCCATGCAGATGACGAGTGCTGCTCAATAACAATCCAAAGCAGTGCGGACAACAAGAACATGTGCTGGGTCATCATCAGAGACTACTATAACATGAAATATATGGCAGAATGTGGGCAAAACAGAGCAGGGGACATACAATTCTCCTCCAAGGAGTTCAGTCACAAATGTAATTAACGCATTATTTTTTTACCAAGCAACATCAGCATGGAAGCATGTCTTCTGGAATGGTGGCCAAAGCATGAAGGGGCATATGAATGTTTAGCATATCTGGAATGTAAATACCTTGCAATGCTCACTATAAAAGTCCCATGCAAATGCCTGTTCTCACTTTCTGGTGACATTGTAAATAAGAAGAGGGAAGCATTATCTCCTGTAAATGTAAACAACCTTGTTTGTCTTAGCAATTGACTGAACAAGAAGCAGGACTGAGTGGACTTGTAGACTCGGAAGTTTTAAACTGTTTTGCTTTTGAGTGTAGTTATGTAACATAAAATGTACATTTGTAAGTTACTGTAGTGCAATCTTTGTCATGAAAGTGTATTTGTATGAGGTGAATTGAAAACTATTTTATCATTTTTACTGTGCAAATATTTGTGATTAATATACACTGATTTCAATCACAAAACAGAATACAATATCTACGAAAATGTAGAAAAACATCCAAAATATTTCATAAATTTCAATCTGTATTCTATTGTTTAACAGTGCTATTAAAACTGCAATCACTCATGATTAAAAAAATTAAAAGTTAATCGCAAAAGTTAACTGCAATTAATCGACAGCTCTAATAAATATATAAAATAAGTGAACCCTTTTATTTCAACATATAAGAATGGAAAATTATAGCAAGAAAAGATCTTCAAGTAAATCCTCAGTACCACAGTACTGCCCTTTCAATCACTGCAACTGAGGTGATAATACTGAAAAACGCTGTTCCCTGAAAAGGAAAATTATGACACAAAGAATACTGTACCAGTGCCAACACAAATTAATCTGCCACACGGAATCCTGCTAGACTGAGGTTTTAACCGTGTGTTGTGCATTAGACTAACATTCCAAAAAACACTACAAATGCACTTACAGATCCAAGTCAATAATACACACTACAAACTGTCCAGCTGAGAACAACTGCTGTGCTTCAGTCTTACTTCAATGGTTAAACAAACGCAGCACTATGTAGTCCAAGAAGTTAGGCAGCATGACAATAACCAATAAGAATATTTGGCTTTATTTAAAAAGTTCATACTGATTTTCTAGAGTCACGGGCGATCATTTGTCAGATTTAGCTGCCCATGTTGCACAGTGAATGCTGCTCTAACTAGCTAACAACATGAATGTTCAAACCCATATTTTGACAGGGGAAAAAATCTGCTTTTTGTGCTTTGCATGATGTTTCTGATACATTAGTGTCCTCCTGCTCCCATCATGTAGGTTGCTAAAGCAGAAGCTAATACTTGCAAATCAGCTGCTGAAAAGGTAAATAGAAATTTATAATTTTGTCTCCAAGTACAACACAAGTGTGAAAGTTCAGAAGCATGGCAACTGAGTTAAGCAAATTAAAGGTCATGGATTCCTAGAGGCACCCTCAAGTCTATCCTCCACCAGTGATAACATAACTCCGAGATTCTCTTCTGAGAAGGAATATTTGTAAGCAGAATCCATTCCTTGGCTGCATTAGAATTTTCTCCAGTTTATTGCTATAATAGGCAAGGAAAAGACAGTTACCTGTTTCTGTAACTGGTGTTCTTCGAGATATGTTGCTCATGTCCATTCAACTCAGGTGTGTGTGCAAGCCACGTGCACCAGTGCCAGAAGTTTTTCCCTCAGCAGTATCTGTAGGGGACCGGCTCTGCCCCCCCTTGAGTGGGATCCATATGCCACGGCATATAGGGCACCACCAGCCCCCCGCATCCTCAGTTCCTTCTTGTCATAAACTCTGACAGTGGGAAGAAGGGTGGGTCATTGAATGGACATGAGCAACACATCCTGAAGAACACCAGTTACGGAAACAGGTAACTGTCTTTTCTTCTTCCCATCATGTAGGGCAAAGCTACCCTGGCTGGGGCTACAGGGAAGAGAACATCGCTCCCCTGCGAGCAAGACTGGGTTGAGTGGTGGCTCTGTTCCGATCAGTACCCGTCGTGCCTCCTGGAGTTGGATCTGGATGACCTCGACATGCGCCTGGATCAAGGTCTCGGTGCCCAACAGCGCTCGGCGGCTCCGCGACGGCCCCAGGCTGGCAATCCATGCCTCATGCTTGACAGGTGGTACCGGGATGTGGAGCGGGACTGGGAACCAGAGCAGGCTTGATGTCGTGAAGATGCACCCACACATGCTGATGCCATCCTGGGGGATCAGCAATGGTCCAGAGAATGGTACCATCGGTTCATTGACCTGTCCCTGGAGTGGTACTACGGCCATGGAAATTCCAGGCGCTGACTCTGAAACTCCTGCTGTGGAGTGCATGCCTCCAGAGGTCTGTGCCCAGTCACTAGCGAGCCGCGCCTCAGGCCTCTCTGGCCTTGTCCAAGGTCCAGGGACCAGATGGGGCTGTGAAGCTTCTGCCCATCCTGGTCAGAAGCACGTCGGCTGCAAGAGGGTGATCGTTGGTGGGACTTCCCCCGTGATCAAGACCATTGCCGTAGAGGTGGAGACTGTGGTGGTCCAAACAAGGGTTTACCCCATAACTTGGACTCCTCAGGGGCCGGAATAGGCAACAATGGGAGGGACATCATCTCTTGCGCCACTTGCGGGGCCTTCGGCCTGGACGGTACCCGGAGCTGACGAGGACCTCTGTTGCTATCCAGGGTAACCAATGGGGAGCAGGCTGGGCTATACTGCTTGACCTGAGCTGGGGCCCGAGATCCTGAAAGGGGTGAAAAGGTGCCCGAGACAAGGCCTTGGTCCACCCCAGACTTGTCCTTCCCCTTGTGGGAAGCTGGAAATCTTCCTCACCCCATCTTCCTGGGCTTCTTGGCTGGAGCCTTGGAAGGGGACTTTTGCCAGCTCGCAGATGGTACCAGCAGGACACTGCGCATCGAGGTCAAGGTGCTCAGCACCAAATTGGAGGGCTGCTCCGGCATCGGGGTAAGGCCAGACTCCATGAGGAGCACTTTCAAGTGAATGTCACACTCCTTCATCCTGGGCTTGAAGGACTTGCAAATTCTTATCAGTAAAGTGACTTTTGCCCACGCATGGTAAACAACTGTTATGTGGATCACTAATGGGCCTTTTACAGTGATCACAGGGCTTAAAGCCTGGGGACTGGGGCATGCCCCATCCAGAGGCAAAGTCCCGTTTGAGACCTACTAAGTGTCTAAATAGCAGATAGGGAAACTAAAACTAGAGGGACACTATATACCTGGGGTAGGCAATCTGCGGCACGCAAACTGATTTTCAATGGCACTCACACCGGTCCAGGGGGCTCTGCATTTTAATTTAATCTTAAATGAAGCTTCTTAAACATTTTAAAAACCTTATTTACTTTACATACAACAATAATTTAGTTATATATTATAGACTTATAGAAAGAGACCTTCTAAAAACATTAAAATGTATTACTGGCACGCGAAACCTTAAATCTGAGTGAATAAATAAAGACTCGGCACACCGCTTCTGAAAGGTTGCCGACCCCTGCTATATACAATAATATACAAGAGGTAAATGAGTTTGAACGAACAAGAAACAGCACTAGCTGAAGCAGTAACAGTTCCATGCACCGTCACTGGCAGCAAGAAGGTACTGAGGATAGGGGGGTGGGCGCCACGCAGGAGGGCCCTATATGCCGTGGCATGTACAAGCCACTCTAGGGGGCGCTAGAGCCAGTCCCCTAGAGATACTGCTGAGGAAAAAAACTTCCAGCACGGTGCATGTGGCGAGCACACACACCTAAGTTAAATGGATATGAGCAAATCACTCAAAGAACCAGCTTTTATATACATCTATGCCAGATACCATGAAATATTTACAATGTAGTTCTCAAACAAAAGGACCACAATTTTGCAGATGCTGTCCACTCATAACTTCCATGAATGAAAGTGGTGCAACAGGCCCTCATTAGCCCCCAAGGAGGAGCTCAGAACTTTGCAGGACCGGCCCCAGCAGGTCTATCCCATTAGTCTATAAATCTATTCTATTTCACTGTCTGATAGAACATGCCGCTATTTTTAGAACTGGACAATCATCATTACAGAACTTAAACTACTTCTTTGGGATGGCTATTTTAAGACAACTATTACACATACCAGTGCTACCCTTATCTCCTCTAATGCTTGATTTCACTGCCATAACGTACAACCTTCTGGGCAACCACAGCCATGTCAACACGAAAGAAAGCATGTGAACTAAACCAAGCGTTGAGGATTTGAAAAGCTCATCTCAGCAGAGCTGCAGAAGGTGCATACATTTGTTCTTATTTCTGCATGATAGTCTGTTCAGACGGATACCATATGCACCCATTTTCTCCCTCCATGGCTCTTCTGGAAGTCCATGGCACATTAACAAATATCCTGCATACCTGTTATAGTAATGAAATCTTGTTGAAGTGGTCCTCTGCTAGCAAAGAAGCTGCTTTCAAATGCTTTTTTTTTCCTCCTCTGGATCATGAATTTTCAATGTTGATCGTGCCATCGTGATCTGGGCAACCGTTACCTCCATGCTGCATAACTGCCATATGCTTTGTCTGGGATTTAAGCTGGAAGCAAAAAAGGTGCTACAGCCTATGACTGTGCAGCAAACCAGCTCCTTACTGGGATGCAACACTGAAAACACATCACACCATTGGCTCTCCCAGCACCAATGCAATAACTTGGACATAATCTAAAAAGCTTCCAATGAGTCAAGATCCATCTGTATCTAGTTTAGTCTACTTATCCCTGAAAGCTTTCATGTTTCCCTCTGTCCCCTGCCCGTAGCATTTTCCTGTCCAATTCATTTCTGATTATGTTCAGCTGTATTTACTGTTGCTTCCTTTGACAGACCATTAATTAATACGCAGAATCTCACTGTCTAGCCTCTTTTAGCTGCAATTTGTGCCCATTACCTCCTTAAAGCTAAGGAAACAGGCTCTCTCGGAGACATTCACAGATAATGCACATACCACATATTTTAAAAAGTTATCGCCGCTGTTACAGTCTCAAACTCAAATTTTAAACATATGTAATTTGATCAGTATTTACAGTGCTCCTAAAGTACAAACGCAGAACTTTAATTGTGGAATTGTGGCAACACCTGAATAATTAAGGTTGAGCTCATTTTTAATGTATTTTAAATCTACTGAACATGAAGGCATCTTCCTTCAGGTTCTGTACACAACTAAGGCTTGGGCCAAATTCTGTCCTTAAACACATGCACAAAACCCACCCTAAGTCAATGGGAGATATAGCAGTCCAACTGAGAGAAGAATTTGTCCTTTGATATTGGTCTTTCAGAAGGCTATTGCAGAGGTTCAGGGCTTTTAACATACAGAGAGGCATTTTTTCAAAAACAGAGCTTCAGATAGTTCAACAGAGCTGTTTATTAAATTCCTGGTGTTGCTCTGATGCATTATTGTCATGTTGTGTATCACAACACAGCAACAAGTTCTTTCTCAATTCAAGCCAGTTTGGGAAGACTTTTGTTTGTCTGTATTTTGTTTACTCCCTCTCTTGCAGCCCTGCTCCCAGCTGCAGAGAAAAAGAGGGGATTGCTCCTTTCTAACCTGCTGAATTTCCTGTTTACTCCTTTTCCCATCCCTTTGCCTGCCCCTCTTATGTGAGCACTGAGGCAACTCCCACACACTTCACTTGCTCAATATTCCCTAGGCTGCCAATTCACAACAACAGTGTTCTGTCTGCTTTGCACAACATTCAGATTCACTGAGCAGTGTGCCAAGTCAGATGCACAAAATCCATGAAAGCAACACATATGGCCATCCAGACGAGATGCAGTCTGCATGCTGTAAGTTGTGCACGACAACTCTCTTCAGTGAGAATTTCTTCATGTACGCTCCTGTTTCTTTGCTGAAAAAATATGCAGTCTAAAGAATTAACAAGTGCCTGCCAAAAACTGAGAAGGCAACAGAAACCAAGGGTGTAGAACCAGAATTCTAAAGCATGTGCTTATAATGTAACATTCTGGATGGATTTGGTTCTCCTCCTATGCTTTACACAGCAAAACAGTAGTAATATTTATTCATTGCATTTTCTAATTACTAAACACTCCTCTCTGTAGCAGCTCGAAGTGCCATAACATTAATTAGAAGATCACAAACATAAAATAATATTTATTTTATTTCAGTGTTTTATTACCAAAACCAGCAAAAGCTCGCTATCATTACACACACATTTTTCCAAGAGCCCAGCGTACAAAAAAAAATGGCCTCCCTGCATTCTGGCTGAGGGTCCATAAGTTATATGGTCAGACTACTTTGCAGGAAAGAACTGACTTGCTTAACAGCCTGAGGCCCAACAAAGCGATTAATTTGGGTGGTAGTCTGGATAAACACTCAAGAGGCTCAATTCTCTATTCATTATATTCAAGCTATTCTTGGCTCCAATGCTTTTAAACACTGTGTCCAACATTAATAAACTAAAAACAATGAGCCCTTCACAATAAGATTGTCCATTATAATGGACAAATTGTTTAACATTCAAATATGATTTATTTCTAGAGCCAAGGGGGCGGAAAAAGTAGCTGCCCCGTTTAGTCCATCAATCACAGACCAAAATACCACATATTTTCTGATGACCGAATGAAAGGTAAAATAAGAAGAGGTAGTTGGTTTTCTTAAGGGAGGCAAAGATGTCAGCTGAGACTCCCAGCTGACAAGTTTCCAGCTTCATGCACATTCAACACACAGAATCAAATCTCCAAGGTTAGCTGAGAGTCAAATAGCTTTAGAAGCTGAAACAGACATAGCAGAAAGATTTATATGATAGGAGTATGTGGCATGGACAAGGGAGTCCTGCCTCAAAAAATGAAATGAAATTGAACTGGAGAGGAATAGCATCAACAATGAAGATCCCTGTGGGGCTTCTGAAGTATACCTTCTGGATAGTTAATTAAGGGCTCAATCCTGCAAGGAGCTGAGCACCATTGCAGACAATGGGCGTTGGGGATGCTCCACACTTCACAAGACTGCTCAAAACTTTGCAGGGTCAAATCCTTATTGACAGAAAGCCTGCATTAAGCCCCATTGCTAATCTGATTTTTAAATGGAATTCAATCTACAGGCTCTAGGTTGGCAAACATCAGATATTAATTACTAAAATGCAACAACAAATAACCTCAGAACTGCCATATGTTTGAATAAGAACAAATATTCCCAGAGGTGTGGTTTAGACAGTGAATACATTGACAGTAAATAATCTGGATTTTTAAACACTGATGTTCTTGATGCATCAATATTCCAGTATGCTTTATTATAGTGGTTGATGGACAGTGCACATGGGGCCCATAAGTCACAGCTCTAACATATATCAAGAGCGAAACTTTTTGTCATGCAGATAAAGACAGCAGTGCCTGATGGGACTGTTATAATTTAGGGTCCAGACATCAAAAAATTATTTTCAGGGATCTAAATGCAGAATTTTAAATAAATACATATTTTGGGTTAATGATGCAGAAATTTGGTCTCAGGATGGTAGTTCACCCAGTTGTGCTATGTATTTTACGACACACATCACATCAGGTCCCTCAGTGATCTCATACCCATGCAATAGTGAGAAGTTAACACCCTACCAGAAGCCATAACAAAGACTTAAATCCACAAAAGGTATGTTAACATTAGAATTACTGCTACAGATTACAGTAAATACACTGCTACCCTGCTATAATGCAACCCTATAACACTGGTTTACATCCAGTACGGTAGCAGCTGGGCTCCAGTGGCGCTTTAAAGGCTCCAGGGCTGCACTGGAGCCCTGCCGCCGCTACCCCTGGGCTGCCGCAGCAGGACTCGCTGGTGATTTAAAGGGCCCGGGCTCCCCACAGAAGCCGGAGGCCAGGGCTCTTCAAAGTCACCACCGGAGCCCTGCCAATGCTACCCTGGGGCTGTAGCAGCTGAGCTTGCCGGCAATTTAAAGGGTCCTGGACCCTTTAAAGCACCGCCGGAGCCCAGCTGCTACTGTGCTATATGTGAACCCGCGTTATAGGATCGTGTTATAGCGGGTAGCGGTGTATTTACTGTTATCTGTAACAGTAATTCTAATGCAGAGAGCCCCAGGCCCTTTAAATCAGCGCTGGAGACCTGCCACTGCTACCCCGATATAATGGTGTTTCACCTACAATGCGGTAGGGATTTTTGGTTCCCCATGACCGCGTTATATCGGTGTAGAGGTGTATCACTACACACACACACACTTTTTATAGCAAACGTAGTGGTCTAAACATGTTTGAGGGCAAAAAACAAGAAACGCAATGAAACATTTAAAATCACATACATATTGGGCCTTCCGTCCTGATGGATCTGTGCATGTCAGATATTTTATTACACACCTTTCACGCTAACACAAGGGCGGGCAAAGTACGGTCCAGGCCGCATCTGGCCCTCCAGATGTTTTAATCCGGCCCTCGAGTTCCCACTAGGGAGCGGGGTTAGGGGCCTGCCCCGCTTCGCGAGGCTTCCAGAAGGAGTGGCATGTCTCTCCTCCAGCTCCTATGTGTTCTGCACACTGCCCCCGCAGCTCCCACTGGCCAGGAATTGTGACCAATAGGAACTACAGGAGCAGCACTTGCAGAAAGGGCAGCACGCAAAGCCGCCTGGCCGTGCCTCTGCAAGGAGCCAAAGAAGAGACATGCCGCTGGTTCTTGGAGCCGCTTGAGGTAGGTGACACCCAGAGCCTGCACTCGACCCCCTCCTGCACCCCAACCTCCTGAGCCAACCCTATAGTGATCCCTCTCCCACCCTCCAAACCCCTCGGTCTCAGCCCGGAGCACCCTCCTGCACCCCCAACTCTCATTCCTAGCCCCACCCCAGTGCCCTCACTCCCCCACACACACCCCAACCCCCTGCCCCAGCCCAGAGCCCCATCTCACCCTGAACTCCTCATTTCTGGCCAGAGCCTGTACCCCCAGCCGGAGCCCTCACCCCCTCCCACACTCCAACCCCCAATTTTGTGAGCATTCATGACCTGCTATACCATTTCCATACCCAGATGTGGCCCTCAGGCCAAAAAGTTTGCCCACCCCTCCACTAGGCAGCATAATTTAAACATGTGACCTTTTAAAGGTTGAATTGGCAGTGGAGTAGGAGGAAGTCTTAGTAACATCCATGACCTGTTATAAATTTCAGACCCCAGTATTCTCCTTAAAAGTCTAATGATATCTTCTTCGGCTCGTATCACATTACCAAGGATTGAAGTGACTTTACACTTATTTCGTGGGAGGGGAGGCTGAAGGTCAGTCAGAAAGGTGTTAGGACAATGTAAAACAATTCACAAAAGTTTTATAGACATTAAAAAGCAAAAATTGGAGTAAAGTACAAAAAATAGCTTCCAGACTATCTGCATCTTCCCCTTGGGTTATGTAGCCAACTCTTTCTAAACATGCAACTTCTCCTTTTCCTAGCCAGAGAGAATGATTTAAGAACAAATTCATATAGAGAAAACAAAAGTGTCGCTTGCGCTAATTAAGTAGGTTATAACTTCACGGGCTTCAGGTATCATCTTGTGAAATGAGATTGGCAGCATTAGACCTTCTTTCAACATCTCCCATTTTGTGACTCCTGCAAACAACCTAAGGGAGACCATTGTTTGATTAGTCTGAACTTTATACTCTAATAGAGCCTATTGCCTCTTAATACCAATCACAGATGATTATTTGAGAAGCCAGGGTGTTTCCAAACTGCAAATATCAACATGAAGTAATGAAATCTAAGTACTCCTGTGATAAGAGTGCAAGAGGGCCAACCCCAGCATTAGTTTCCTCTCTCCTTGCACAGGTGACCAAAAGAAAGATTATAAACTAAGGGTATGTCTACACTACGAAATTAGGTCAATTTTATAGAAGTCAATATTTTAAAATTCAATTTATACATTGTGTATGTCCACACTAAGCGCATTAAGTCGGCGGAGTGCATCCTCACTACCATGGTTAGCATCGACTTACAGAGTGGTGCACTGCGGGTAGCTATTTCACAGTTCCCGCAGTCTCCGTTGCCCATTGGAATTCTGGGTTAAGCTCCCAATGCCCGATGGGGCAAAAACTTTTTTCCGGGCGGTTTTGGGTACATGTCGTCAGGCCCCCACTCTCTAGCTCCCTCCTTCCATGAAAGCAACAGCAAACAATCATTTCACACCTTTTTTTCCAGGGTCCCATCCGCCAGACCCACTCAGCCCACTGCCTGCCTGGCTGATCTCAAAGCACTGAACAGGAGCGACTCCAGGTCATTCTCTTCTTTAAGTTTCATCTCAAGAAGATTCAGTCCTGCCTGGAATATCATGCGAGCTGGAGGCTTCTGCCTCAGGCTGCTCTCCCAGCCAGCAGCACCATGTGGTTGCACCTACCCCAGCCTGCCCTTTGCTCCCATGGCTCATGAAGCCTGGACAGTAGTAAGGAGCAGTTCACCTGTGGAATGACAATCCAGAACAAAGGATTGCACTCTATGGGCCACGTTAAGATTATTTCAGAGTCCTAGATCGCATTTAGTCACTATAAAAGGCTTCATGAAAATTTTTCCCCGTCCCTAACAAAAGTGTAAATATATCAGAGCAGCTGAAAGGGTAAGGAACCCAGGACTATAACTTAAGAGTTTCCATATTATGTAATTCATAATTGATCTAATTCAAAGTAAAACTTCACAACATGGTCTGTTCTAAGATTAAAAATGCAGGAGGGGAATCAGAAAAAGGAACAGTGACCTGTTTCGAACAGGGGACGTTTCACGCGTTAGGTGAATGTGATAACCATGACACTATGGGGTTTCTCTTTTTTTGCCACAGACTTTGCTGAATGCACAGGAATGTTCTCTCTAGCTACAGAAGCTACCTAATGCAATATCTACATCTATGGCCTTCCTACTCACAAAGCAGTCATGACCCCACCCAAGGCTGACACAGCACAGAATGCATGTGAAACAGCGACCTGGCTCAGGCAGAATCACTAGCGAAGCATACTTTTGCCGTTAAGCAAACACAGCAATTCTTCCCTAGCCTCTCCCACTGAATGCCTCCATGCACTACACTGTGTCTTATCAGTGCGGGAGGACTGCATGAGCTCAGAAAACATGTCATCGCGAGTGTGGGGTTTTTTTGCCTTCTAATCTGCGATAACCTCAGGGACGGAGATGACGGGGGAGCGTCGAAACATTCTTGGAAAACTGCATGGTCACCTGTGCTGCTGAGTTCGCCACACTGGCCAAACAACAAATGAAATTCAAAAGTTCCTGAGGCTTTTCCTGTGTACCTGGTTAGTGCATCTGAGTTCAAAGTGCTGTCCAAAGCGGTTACAAAGGAGCACTCTCGGATAGCTCCTGGAGGCCAATATTGTCGAATTGTGTCCACACTACCCCAAATGCGACCCAGCGATGTCGATTTCAGCGCTAATCCCCTCGTCGGGGAGGAGTACAGAAATTGATTTTAAGAGCCCTTTAAGTTGACAAAAATGGCTTCGTCATATGGACGGGTGCAGGGTTAAATCGATCTAACGCTGCTAAATTCGACCTAACTTGTAGTGTTGACCAGGGCCAAATGTTTGGCAGACAGAGAGAAGAAAGACTGCCTGTGGAATGGTCCACAGGCTTTGAGGGCGTTGTCTGTAACTGGGTTTTTGTTTTGCTTGTGTTCAAGGGATAGTATTCACCTTAAAAACAAGGCACACTCCAGTCTGAATATATTTACCTTCTATTACAAGTAACCCCTAAAATTGATAAAACTGACAAATTAAAGTTACTTTCTCCTTCCACTGTTTATTTGGTGCATTTGACAGCACTTTGTACAGCCAGTGTCACTCTTCCTCCACTACATCCAGTCACCTCTCCCATTTGTGTTCTTTTCCTCACATAGCCTGTGCCTCAGCTCTGTGGGGCGGGGGGGGGGGGAGGGAATACTGAAATGAGCCCTTTGTATTTCAATTACTAAAAAGGTTTCTATTCCCATTAGTTTTTATAAAAATATACATACATTTTACTAACCAAACTTCCGGGCCTAAAAAACTCTGACAATGTTGGTTAAGACCAGAACCCAAACAAATACTGTCAGATTGCCAAACCATGCCTTCCGGCATCTCTGTTCTGCCTTTTGACAGAACAGAGCAACACCCAAACTTATCATGGTCAAACACAAAATATTTCCTTACAGTTTGAAAGAGCCTGTCCCCTTTCACAAATCAGCTAAGTGGCATTTGACTTTTACAAGCCTCAAAACTGCCTTTGTCTGGTCCAAAACTAACACAGAAGAAACCTCTCCATTGTCAGACTATCGACTCTTATCTTCATTATCCATTAACACACACAGCCAATAGAAGAATATGAACCCAATCACGCCCACGCTTACAGCTGTTCTTGTGTCTCACACACATGAACCTAGCCAAAATGGAAGTAGGTCTATTCTACTTATTTTTAAAGCACTTCTTGTCATACCATCTAAGTACTAGATCACATTAAATTAAGAACAAATCATGCCAGCTTCCCTGCAAGTAGCATAAAACTACCTTAACTGCTGTGAGTCAGAATATATGAAGCCAGCAGAATGCCAGGAACATCACATAGATTTAACCAAATATATACACACCACATTATGCTTTGAAGACTGCCATGCTCCCAAGGCTGCCAGACCGTGGCAGACTGCCAAGGAGAACAAGCCGGCAAGCCAGGGGCCCACAGCGGAAATAGCTTTGCCACATGCCAGGAGAGCTCTTCCAGGTACTGACTGCAAACACCCTAGCCAGTCTTAACTGCCAGTACAGGATGTAAGGCAAGCAAAACAGTGATTCCAGGAGTAGCCCCTTAATTGAATTCACAGGAGCCCTTTAGCCAGACGTATAGGAAACCTGGTGCAACAACCTCCTCTGAATTTTCACTCTTCATCATTTGGTTCTTCGATTTTGTTGTCTGTTGCTCTAGTTTAAAACCTGGATCAGTGAATTGCACCACACTTTTCAACTCTAAGCCTCTGTACTGCATTTCAGATTTTATCATGGTCAAATTTTTCTGATTATTATTCTGTGGGAGGTGCATGGCCGGGTGGAATAAATGCTGATGGTCAGGAAGTTCAGAGTTCTAAGACTGGTTCTCATCTAGTGACTCAGTATCTGGCCCAGGTAAAAGACCCCCTTTCATGCCTCAGTTTCTCCTCCGCTCACCTTCTGAAATAAGCATAATAATTAACTAGGGATTCCAAGGCTTAAGTAGTGAATGTTTTGTTATATGGGAGAGACAATGCAGTCTAATGGAGTGAACACAGGGCAAGCAGCTCCTGAGCTCCCAACCCACCTCTATTACCCACAGGTTTCCTGTGATTTAGAACAAGTCACTTAAGACTATATTCACAGACACTCTTAAGTGCAGCAATGGTGAATATTGCTGTGTCTAGTTTTTAGGCACCCAGCTGTCTAGTGAATTTACAATCCTGAATTAGGCAACCAGGCTCCCTATACAATGCCTGAAGAGAGTCAGACACCTAAGAATGGGGTTCACAAAAGCCAGCACAGTAGACGAGGGGCTGCTTAAGCTAGCCAATAGCAGATGCTGAGCAGACCCTAAGGCTCTCCCCCGCCCTCCAGGACTTAGGCATCAAATCCAGGCTGGAGGGAGGTGCATCTCTCTGCTGCGGACTCACAGCTGGCAACCCTCTCCTGTAGCTAGGTGCCTAAGCTGTTTCTTGCAAGAATGACAGCGGTCCATGCCAAACTAAAAGGTCGAGGGGGAAGGAGTTTGTGTAGAGTTAGGCGTGCTCTGAGAAGAGCAAACTGGACTGGGCCCTGCAGATGAGACCAGTGGGCCCATGCCTAGTTTCACCTGGTGTGACAATCACTCTGGGGATTATCAGGTGTGAGATAGGTGCCCATGTCCCTAGACCAAGGCAGCAATGCTCATGTTCAGGGACAGACACTTAGGTGCTGTGGGATTTTAGCCACCTCCCGGAGCTAAGATTCTTTTGGGACATGACAAAAATTAAGGTTTAGCTATTCAAAAGTTCTCGGCACCCAGCAGCTCCTGCTGAGAGCAATGGGAGTGACTTAGGTGCTGTGCACTAGTGAAAACACAGCCACTTTATTTACATGCCTAAGTGGGAATTGAGCTTCTGAAAATCTGGACCAGATTGTGGCTGTCGAGCACTTTTCAAAAATCATATTTTCAGTGAGTCTAATTCTGAAAGTCAAGATCCTCTCTCTTTCTTTCCATACATTTATATTCTGCAAGCATCTCCAAGAAGGCTCTTAGATTGAATCTGAGCTTATGAAAAATTGGTAACAGCTGAAATCTGGGAGCAGGTTAACTGCCATAATGTTGGAGATGTAGTAAAAACATAGGCGTAGGTCAAATTCACTCCACTCTGAAATTACCCCAGACTGCACAGCGAACGCTATCACTTTCTTGAGAAGCAGCTGCAGCAGTCAAACCTTAAATTAGAAGTCTCCATAAACAGACGGACAGTAAAAGGCTAAAGTTTACATTTATTTATTGGAAACAGCTGCAAAGAATGTGGCATTTGCTAGGATTTGTGACTTTGCAGTGGTGATGATGAGCTTTGTGTTCAGGGGGACAGAGCAGAAAGAAAGGGATTGGGATGTTTGTTTTGGGCGGACGTGATGAAGGAATAACTTTGCTATGGTTAACAATAGAGTTAAAAAAAATGGAGCCAAGTTCCTTACAAACCACAAGTGCTAAGTAAGAAAAAGGATATTTTTAGAGCAAGTAAACAGAGAGAATGAATGTTCCAGTAAGACAAAGATCTGCAGTTTACAACACTAATTTTTGCTTTACTGAACATATTTGTATTTAAATCATCTTTAAAATTAAATCTCTTTTAAGAAAAAGTGTAATATGATCTACAGGAACCTAATGTAAATCAAACGGCTGCTGTTCTGTTATTTTCCAACTTTAACGCAGTCATATTTTATAGGATTTAAAACAATGTCTTCAGTACTGAAAAGTCACCAATGTGAGCCTGCATTAGCCATTTTTCTCTATAAATATCCAGAAGAGAAAGTTACTTTTTATTTTTTTTAAATGGAGATACAGGACTAGCTCAATGTAAAGAGTAAATGGTTTGAAAAGATAACCAAGAAAATAATACAAAAAAGTCATTCTAGACAAAATCAATATTCTTGAAACTTCAAGTCCACTATAGCGAACCCCACACTTTCAAAAATCCTTGATTTTTTTTTTTAATTTTCTTGTGTGTTCTGGATTTTTAATCTATAGGATAGCTTCAGCTCTTTTCTTTATAACCACGAGGGCTAGAAAAACTTATTTTTTTAAAAAATGAAAAAAAATAAGATTCTTATGACATAGCATGAATTGAGGCACTGGGGCTTTAAGAAAAACACCAACTAGCATTAAGACTTGAGAGAGCGGGCAACACTGCAAGTTTTAGAACAACTATTTTCTATAGCCACAGTCATGTGCCCAAATCCTGCTTACCCTAGTCACACAGGGTCAAAACCTCTGAGGTTCTTATTCCCTTTGAAGTACTTGGCCCACAAGCAGTTCCCCTGAAGTCACTATTTGCATGAATAAGGCAAGCAGCATTTGGGCTGTACAGCAGTCACCTTCACCAACAATCCAAGAGTAGTGGTCTCTCATCTATTTCCATCATTTCCTCTCTGCATCTACTCATGCCAACTTTAGCATAATAGCTAACTTCTACCCTGTCCCGAATAACACGCCATTATTGGTGTCCCATGCTGACTCAAATTGCTGACAAGATCAAGGACAGTGCTTCAATCTGAGGGTCATGTCTGAAGCTCCCATCTCTTCCGTATTTTTAGACCATGCTCTTCACCATTTGAATACTTGATTTTATTTTATTATTTATGTTTTTCTCCCACTCCCCCACAGTTTAAAAATGATCATGTACTTCATGTGCATTAGCTAAGCCACGTAAGTGAGTTCTGCATTTTTCTCTGAAAGAACTATGGCCCACAGCCACTCTTATTCACTGTAGAAGTGAGTTCTACAGTCATGAGCCAGCAGCCAAGAAAGCCCAGTCCCCCATGCTCACAAGTCTCATCCTGCTGGTTTGACTCTACGAGTAGCATCAAGTATTGGCTGTTCTAGTTTCCTTGCTACTAATTATGGTGACAAAACATCATTTTCTTTGACATATATTTGGGCATCCTGTGTTCAATACAATCCCTTCTCCATTTACTTGCCAGAAGAAACATACACCGCAATGGCTTTATGAAGTTTGTTTGATCTTCACACAGCATGCGCACACATACAAACCTCAGTCCTGTGCGTGTAACACATGGGCATCTGCCTGCTAACTCCTGAGCAACCTACCAAGATGAAAGGAAGCAGAGATATAAGAAAAAACGAATCAAGTACAACGGTTGTATATGAATTTATGCCCCCAGACTACTTGCATATCTGCCATATAGGGCAGAAAGGTGATTCCAGAATATAATCAGGACTTTCAATACACATTAACAAGTGATTCACCACTCTCAGAGTAGCTTGTTCACCATATTTATTTCTAGTCACTTATGTTGCCTCTATTTCCTATCTGGAAAAATCTGTGTTATTCTTTCTGAAGAAACAAGTTAATATGAGCTTTGCTGCCATTCAAGCCAGCTGAGAAAGTATGGATTTCCCCCCTACATTTACTCTGTTCCTCTAAATACATTTGCAGCTGTGGTCACATTGTCAGATGCTCTGGCCTACAATATGTATGTAGCAATGATATAGAATAGATCAATGACATGATGAAATCCTGAATACCGCTATGAAATTTCGGCCTCATGGAGTCAATGGCAAAATTCCCATTGACTTCAGTGGGGCTGGGAGCTCATCCCAGGAATTCAATGCAGCCTGGAAACCATCAAATGCATAAAAATGTGTTATTAGGTAAAAACTATTGTTATTTTCCCTTGAGGCTGCTTTTTGTGTGTTTCTATGAGGCTTCTGCCAATTTATTTTGACTTATGTTTAAGGCAATGGATGTTTTCAATAAACCTACTATAGTGTCTAGGTCTGATATCTGAATGTGATATACACACACATCCCTCCACCTCATTGCCATCCAAGATCAAAGCAGACACAAGTTTGAAGTTTCAGTTTTGTAGGTAGACAGCTAGATCCCAGTAATCTAGCAGCACTATCACCAATGTTAGACATGGATGATGCAGTCCTTGGGTCTAGATCAGCTGTACTCTGTGCAGGACCCAAGTGCTGCAGCAAAGGCAAAAGTATGCCTCCTTTGCACAGTCCCAATCCTGGAGTCAGCCTGGAACCACTTTGTAACCTGGTTCAACGTGGAGACGCCTGAGGTTTCTACTAGTCTTGCCGGCTGGTGGTAGCCTCCAAGAGGCCATTACATCAGGGAATGGCAGATTGCAGTGGTGCTCCAGTACTTTCCCTTTTCCCCCAGCAAAACCGTGTATGCTGGATGTTGTGAGAAGGATAGCATAGAGCAGGAGTGGCAAACTTTTTGGCCTAAGGGCCACATCTGGATGGGGAAATTGGATGCAGGGCCACGAATGTAGGTCTGGGGTAGAGGGTTGGGGTGTCGTGTGGGGGGGGTGCGGTGTGCAGGAAGGGGCTCAGGGCAGGGGGTTGGGGTGCAGGGAGGTGTGCAGAGTGTGGGAGGAGACTCAGGGCAGGAGGGGGGCAGGAAGGATTTGGGGTGCAGGCTCTGTCCCAATTTACCTAGAGCAGCTCTGTGACGGCAGCAATGTGCAGCAGGCCTGCCTGCCTTGGCCCCATGCCATTCCCGGAAGCGGCCTGCACCATGTCTCTACAAGGGGTGGGGATGGGGGCAGAGAGCTCCACGCACTGCCCTAGCCTGCGGGTACCTCCCCCGAAGCACCCAATGGCCACGGTTCCCTGTTCCCGGCCAATGGGAGCTGCGGGGGGTGGTGCCTGCAGGCAAGGGCAGCGCGCAGAGCCCTCTGCCCCACCTCCCCCGGGGGCCGCAGGGACATAGTGCCGGCCGCTTCTGGGAGTGGCACAGGGCCCGCGGTGCCACGGAGGTGGCAGTCCCGGATCCAAAGTCCCGATGGGCAGAATCCAGCCCGCAGGCCTTAATTTGCCCACTCCTGGCATAGGGCTTGCTAATTCTATGCCACCAAGGGATCGCACCATATTGCAGAAACCCTCAGCTGGACAGCTAGACCTGCTGTCTTGCCCCTTAGGGCCATAACTGAAGCCAGGATCCTGGCCCCTAAGGGTTAGTACTATACTATAACTGTAGAACAAAAGCTCTAAAGATCAATCTGCTTTTGGATAAGGTAGATCAAAACAATTTCTTCTGAGATTTAAGATCTTATCTGCCACCAAAAGTTCTGAGGGTCTATCAGTTCCTATTATATAAGTAACTTCTATGTATTAGTGAAAAAATTGAATCACCCCTTAGTTTTGCTCTTAGCTCCAGTACAGAGCTGCTGCTGTTGGGATGGAAACCAGGAGGAGAGATTATCAACAACTTTGATATTTTCTATTGCTGATTCCTAAAATACAGTAAGTACAGTCAATGGCGCCTTCCATTCTCCACCTTCACCTCATTTTCCTCCTCTACCTCATTTTCCTCCTCTGCTGCTTCTCAAAGCAATGGGTGGGGTTTGCAAAAGAAAAAGTAAGATCTGCAACATTACAGCAGTGCTAGTGAATCTGGGGGACAAAAAGCAAAGAGACTCTGATTGATTAAATTTTCCAGTAATCAATCTGCTGAAAATAGGATAAAAAGCAAAAAAGCATTTTTGACTCCATATGTTCTACAAAATCTAAATTCCAGCTAGAATTCTCCCAGAAAAGTCAGTTCCACACAGCTGATTAGAATTTCAGGCAAGTTTAACAGGTGTCAAGAAAATGTTTAATGTTCTACACGTTATAAACATTCTGGGGAACTAGTGTCTTTCCTGTTTCTTCTCAGGCCAGTATGTTAGTTATGAACCATTTTAACTTGGATCACCATCACAATTTTATTAATGCAACTAGCTACTTCATGTTAAGTCCATTTAAACCAAATACTTCTGATGGGTGTGATGGTACTTTTAA
The DNA here is from genome assembly GCF_003597395.2 of Chelonoidis abingdonii. Lineage (NCBI taxonomy): Eukaryota > Metazoa > Chordata > Testudines > Testudinidae > Chelonoidis > Chelonoidis abingdonii. The sequence continues at coordinate 78,276,570 of NC_133776.1, forward strand.
AAGGCCATTTTTTTATAGAGTAGAGTGCTTCTTGTAGAATGACCTCTGAATTATGATATCAAGAGTAATTAATTCCAGCTCTATTTTCTGCATTCCTAATTTTTCTCACTATGGGACAGCATGCTCAAACAACTTTTCAGATAACTTAGCTGCTGTGAACATTTCTATCATCATTCTAAGCAAAGCAATGAGCCACATTCAAAGTATCCTTGGTAAAAAACTGCTGTGTTTAAGTTTCATGTTTAAGTATTGCCTAAAAACACTCTTGTGGAAGTAAAACATGACTTTTCCTCCATTAAGTTTTCTAGTGGTTTAAACTATCATTCCTTCTACCTGTCATTGATTTATTACATATTAAAATAGAAGCTGTTTAAGTTCTCCAGGTTGTCAAGTAAACTGTATAAATTTTGTGGCCAAGCCATTTTTTTGAACATTCGTAAACCAAGAAGTATCCACCAAGTTTCAGCCTTAGTTAATTTTTATAATCACATAAAGCCATGATAAAAACTGTGTTTCTAATGGTAATGCTGACAGATCTTTAAATGTTTCAGCACTCGGGACACAATTCAAACACACATCCCTATTCAGGATAGCACTTAAGCATGCACTGAAGTCCCACTTAAGTCCATGAGACCAAGCATGCTCTGAAGTGGAGGTCCTGAACAGGGATGGAGTTAAGCACATACTTAAGACCTTTCCTGAATCAGGGCTAAGGTGCATTTGGTGTATCCAAGACTTCTTGATATAACAACTCCTTTTTGTTTTACTCTTCATTGTTGGTATTGTTTGCTTTGTCTTTGAAGGCTATGAACAATACAACTGCCAGCAATTATAAAGGTAATTAAATACATGTATTCTTAAAGGTGAAAGAAAGCATTACAGAGAAAACATATTAAAAACAATAAAAGAACCTACACACACTAATAACTTTACCAGAGATACCCCCTAACTCCAGCAGTCAGTCTTTCAAACTCCACAAAGAGGTTTTTCTGTGGTTACAAGTTCCTAACAGCCTTAGCCCAAAACAAGCAAATCCATGCACAGTCTAGTCTCTCTTTTATATTGCTTGGGCCTTTACCTGTTCCAGGAGTCTGAAGATCAATCAGAAGACAATGGTCCCGTCCTCAGGACATAGTTTCAAAAGGCTGGATTTTTCCATAACCAGGGGGCAGGGAGAAATTTACATTCACCTTCCTCCAGAGAGCCCCCAAGCAAACCGCTTGACACTGTTTGTTCCAAAAGTCCATTTCTGCATGGCACATTGCTTGGTACAGTCCTTTGAAGTCCATAACACTTCCCATGGTAATAGCCAATTAAGAACAGAGCCATGAGAGGACCTTCCCTCTTATACCATAGCTACTTAATTTCCTTACGACCCTTTTGTAAGGTACCTATCAAAGGCTTTCTGAAAATCCAAGTACACCAGGGGTTCTCAAACTGGGAGTCGGGACCCTGTAGAGGGGCGTGAGGTTATTATATGGGGGGGTCACGAGCTGTCAGCCTCCATCCCAAACTCCGCTTTGCCTCCATCATTTATAATGGTGTTAAATATATTTAAAAGTGTTTTTAATTTATTGGCGGGGGGTCACACTCCACAATAGTTTTATCTGCCTTGAGTGCTCCTTTAATACCTTTGTCATCTGGAGTCAACCCTGTCAGGTTTCTTGCTTCTGATGTACTTACAAATATTTTACTGTTAGTTTTTGCATCTTTAAGTTGCTTCTCAAATTCTTTCCTGGCCTGCCTTATTATATTCTACATTTTACTAGACAGAGTTTGTGCATCTTTCTATATTCGAAATTAACATCTACTTCCAAATTTTAAAAGATGCCGTTGTGCCTCTAATGACCTATTTACTCTGCTGTTTAGCCACGGTGGCATTCATTTGGTCCTTTAATGTATAACCCAAATTAAAAAAGACAGTCAAAGTCTAAGCCCCTATTCTGGCGTTTTTAAGTAGTCCTCATATTGCTTGCAGGCCCTTCTGCCTTGGGCCTGCTCTTTTTAATTTCAGTCTAACCAGTGGCCTCATTCTTGTGTAGCTCCCCACTTTCATGTTAAGTGTTAGTGTGGTGGGATTTTTTAGTATCTTCCCCATTGCAAGGATGCTACATTTAATTACATTATGGTCACTATTATCGAGTGGTTCAGCTATAAGTTCCTCTTATACTCTTGTGCTCCACTTAGGACTAAATCAAGAATTGCCTCTCCCCTGGTGGGTTCCAAAACTAGCTCCATGAATCAGGCATTTATGCTGTCTAGAAATGTTATCTCTGTATCATGCCTTGAGATGATATTTACCCAGTCAGCATGAAGATAGTTGAAATCACCCATTATTATGGCATTTCTCTAAGGGCCCTTAGCATTTCACAATTACAGTCACCATCCTGGTCAGGTGTTCAGTAGCATACTTGTACTGCTGTACCCCTTTACAGAGTGCCAAATCCCCAACAGCACACCCTACTGTGTCACTCCTATATATCAAGGGTGACCAAACTGACTCGCGAGCCACAGGTGACTCTTTTACAATTAAAGTGCGGCTTACGGTGCTCCCCACAACCCCTTCCATTTTCCACCTACCAGACTGGGGAGGGCAGGGCAGGGCTCAGGACCTCTGCCTTGCAGGGGGGTGATGGGAGAGAGACTTCTGCCCAACAGGAGGGTGGGGGGGTCTCAGGGATTCAGCCCTGCAGGATGCACCTGCTGGGGTTCAGGGCTTCAGCAAGAGTGGGGCTGAAGCCCCGAGCCCGAGCAAGTGCCTGCCATGGGCAGAAGCCCCAAACCTGGCAAGCGCCCCCCAACTCTCGAACTTCTGAAGATTGTGGTATGCAGCTCAGAGCGGTAAACCTGGCCACCTCTGCTATATATTTTGTACCCTGGTGTTACTATGTCCCATCGAATATCCTCATTCCCAGTTTCCATGATTATAATAATATCCTCATTTAATGCCAGGCTCTCTCATTCAATGGCTCTCAACTTTTCCAGGCTACTGTACCCCTTTCAGGAGTCTGATTTGTCTTGTGTACCCCTAAGTTTCACCTCACTTAAAAACTACTTGTTTTCAAAAATCAGATATAAAAATGCACAAGTGTCACTGCACACTATTACTAAAAAATAGCTTACTTTCTCATTTGTCCCACATAATTATAAAATAAATCAACTGGAATATAAATACTGTACATATATTTCAGTGATACTATATAGAGCAGTATAAACAAGTGATTGTACTGACTTCGCTAGTGCTTTTTATGTAGCCTGTTGTAAAACTAGACAAATATCTAGATGAACTGATGTGCCCCCTGGAAGATCTCCGTGTTCCCCCAGGAGTACGTGCACCCCTGGTTGAGAAGCACTGCTCTAATTCACCCATCTTAGTATTTAGATTTCTTGTATTTGCATATAACCCATGGAACTGGAGAGGGAAAAATTCAGTGGAACAGGGATGTTATTTCCCCATACACACTGTAAATTTTGCATAGTCCTCTGAAAATGATTTCCATCTAGCTTGACAGCACTGCAAACCAAACTACACTGGCCAGCAATTACAAGGAAAGGTTAATTTAGTTTAGCCTCCCTGCCTTTTGACTTCAATTATCAGACTGCATAAGTCACTAAGGCCCCTTGTATACATGCAGTTATACCAGCACAACTGTACTTTAGCTGCATGGGAGGGAGGGAGAGAGAAGAGAGAGAGTGCGAGAGCTGGAATACACCATACCAGCAAAAGCACAGATTTGCTTGTATAAACTGCGTCCACACTAGGAGCACTTTGCCAGTCGGCAAAACCTTCCAAGGGTCGATCAGGCCTAAGTATGTTGATCATTTTTGTGAAGTCCATTATGATCTGGACTGAGATAGACTATCTTTAAAAGAGACAATCAAAACAGTGTCAGGTGTCCACATGTTTTAGTCACTACCAGCTTCACGAAGAATTGAACCAATAACTACCCATCCCTAAGCACAAAAAGTTTTGTGCATTTGTTTTTAAACTTTGTTGTTTGCAATTGATCATAGAACAAGCTTCAGTGCGTAGGATTCAAAATTCAGTGTTTCCATAGTAGTACAGTAATAAACTCAAACCACTACAGCAGCAGCCAGACATATTTCCAGCATCATCATTAATCACTTGGCATAGCAGAAATAAAGTAATTGAAACAGAACAGTGACAGGATCAACTGTCTCTAGCTTTAGGAACAAACATTGTGGCTTGCCTGAACATTCCAGTAGCTGGAGGCTGCCTGTGAAAATGTGCTATTCCACTGAAATTCTTTAAGAAGAGTATTTGGGAGTGAGTGGTGGAAAGTAAGATTAAAAGTCATGTAGCAAACTCCTAAATCGCAAAGGAAATAATGCTTTATTGTCAGTGACCAGCAACAGTAAACACAGGACACCTTCAAGCACAGGCTGCTCCTCCTGTTTAGAACAAGACCTGGGGTGGGGGTGGTCTGAAAATGTTTCTTTAATTATTAATCAAGCATTCCATACTCCAGAATGGTGAGTGAGGTGACTTTTGCTTAGAAGGAGACCTGCCTGCAGGCATAGCTTACCCACTTATAAATAACTGGGCTTGTCCTGAGGGATAAGCCTGGAATGTGGCAGAAAAGGGGAAAGGAGTATTCCATTTCATGGCCAGAATAAAAACACAATCCAACTGTCTGATCCCTCTCTCTCTCCTCAAGTCTCATACAGAGTTTATTATAACGCTTAAAAGGACTTAGAAGCACCACTATGATTACATTACAGGAATTTCAACAATGGACTAAGCAGCAGATATTTGGATTTCCTAGGGAGGTTGAGAAAAGAAAAGGGCAAAATATTGCTAAGTGTGTATAATTTTATCTCTTTGAGGAACAAGTAAAAAATCCACTAATCTTTTAGAGTCTCTCTCCAGAAACAAAACAAAAAATACATATATTTTAGATGGAAAGAATTTAGTTTTAGGAAGTAACAGCACTTTCAGAAAACAAAAGGTATCAACCTCACTCATGACCTTTTTTCAGGTATAAAACAGGAGATGTGCTGCCACTGGCCTGGGGCTTGTGAGGAAAGGTCCAGTGAAGAAGCAAACACAGATGGATGGCTGGGAGGGTAGAGAGAGAAACCGGAAAGTAGGTATTTACCCATATAAGACCTCAACTTTCCCAACTCTGCCTCTCAGGGAAGGTAATATACATTTGCACATTTATCATAGCCACCATTCAGGTTTCACCCTCTTTATCATGCTTCCAGATGAGCAGCTCCAGATGTCCCAATTTTATAGGGACAGTCCTGATTTGGGATACTGATTTTGGGTATTCACCCACGAAAGCTCACGCTCCAAAACCTCTGTTAGTCTATAAGGTGCCACAGGATTCTCTGCTGCTTTCACAGATCCAGACTAACACGGCTACCCCTCTGATACTTTTCTTATATAGGCTCCTATTGCTCCCTACCCTCATCCCCATTTTTCACACTTGCTGTCTGGTCACCCTAAGCTGTTAGTATGTATTAAAATATCCAGAGCACTTTCAGCCACAGCTTCATCTCTCTCTCTCTTACACACACACACACACAAACACGGAAGCCACTTGTGCAACTGTGTTTCCTCTTTCACTGATGCATTTGGACTGCAAGTCTTCGGATCTCTCTAGAAGAGGAAAAACCCCAGAGCAAGCAACCAGAGAGAAAAGAACTCAGGCATCACAGAGACATAGGGCCACCTCTGCAGCAGAAGTTGGGACCACACGTAGACCAAACCCTCGTCCCATTGAAGCCAATTGGAGTTTTGCTGGTGGTTTCTCATGATTTGGCCCCCAGTCTCAAAATAGAACCCTCTCCTCCTCCACCCAGCCAGAAGTGTAACCCTCCCCTCCCTCCACAGACACGTGTAATCCTCTCCTCTTTCCCCAGCCAGATGTGTAACCCTCTCCTCTTCCCCCGAGTCTCCATTGGTGATGGGGGTGCCGCCACCACCCCTCCGCTCGAAGTTGTTTCCATCACATACAGGCTTTACAGTTTGGTTCAATGGCTCTCGCCGCCCACCACCACACACACATTTTTCCAACACCCCTAGACAGACGTGTAATAACCCCACCCCCACCCAGATGTGTAACCCTCTCCTCGCCTCCCCCCGCCTGCAGACAGCTGTACAATCGGGGCTCAACCCACAGGCACTAACACCACCAGCTGAAAACGTCCCCAAACTGCCCGCAGCGCCCCAACTCGCCGCCTCTGCAGAGAGGAGCGAAGAGGGATTTTGCTGGAGGAACATTTGCAACTTCGCCCCGGCTCCTCCGCTGCCCCCCGCGGCCGGGGACAGCAAGGGGCGCCGGACGCGACCCCACGCGAGGGGGCGAGAAGCGGGCTGCTCCTTACCGCCGTGGAGCCGGAGGAGGAGGCGATGTAGACGCGGATGACCATCCTGAGCAGAGCGGCTGGGACGCGGGCGCCTCGTGCTGGGTGTGCGCTGGCGGAGCAGCCAAGGCTGAGGCAGCGAGTGCAGGAAGCCTGAGGAGGAGGGGCCTCTCGGCCCCGCCTACCCGGACAGCGTCAGAAACTGAGCCCCGTCCGCATGTGCCGCCTAGGGTGTACTGGGCATGCTCACACCACTGGGCATGCTCAGTAATATCTGCTGAAGCTGCTGCCCTCACTCTGCCCTTCGTTGGAATCAGATTCTGCTGCTTTAGAGGCGTTCAAAGGTGGCAGATCGCAGGGGGCGGAAATTTACTGTCGGGGGGGTCAAGCAGCTGAAGACAGAGGCAGCTGAGGGGCAAAATCAGGGATGGGGTAGGAGCTGGGGTAAGCCCAGGGGCACAGGGAGGAGGTAACTGTTACCCCCATACTGAGGTGAGCCACCTGCCGTGTTTGCAAAAAAAAGGGGCGGTGGGGACAGAAGGGCTTTTTTATTTCCACTCCCCCAGGACTGGGTTCTCATGCCCAGGCATGGCAGCTCCTCTCTATCTGTTATAACATGCTGAGGGGCTATAGGAGACTTGAGCCAGCGAAATATTTTACATATTCCCCCTCAAGAACTATGTGTCACACATTCTGGGTATTTAAAAGAATCCCTTATGAGATTATACATCTGCATAAAGTCTCATAACAGTTCACAAATTTGCCTTATCAGCTGCTGTGAGTCCCTGAGTTGCGTTCCTTTCTTTAAATGTCATCCATTTAAACACTGTTTTGCTCCTTTTAAAATGTTACTTTTATTACTCTTTCCCCTTCATCATTTGCCTTTGTTATCGTTGGGCAGATGCATGTCATTGTGCCATTTAATTTTATTTTAATAACAAACATCAAATATTTATAAGTAAATAGTTGCTAGTAGTTTTAGCAATGGCGTGTTTCTAGTATAGCCCTTGCTATGTTTTTTACTGTGATTTTTAATTTGGAATTTTTTATTCTAACTTTTCCTTCTTATTTTTATACTACAGGTTTATTCTGTTGGCTCATGTGACTTCCAGTCTGACTGATTTCCTAGCCTGGTGTCAAAACTTCGTTTGCATTTGATCCACCAATGGGGATTGCCTTTTGCAACTGTTATTTTGCCTCTCAATCCAGCCCTTAGTGCTTTTTCACATGTCATTGATTGTGCGTAAAACTTGATTCTCAAATATTCAATAAGGGCAGTGTACTATCTCATATTACATCCTTCTCAAGGGCAAAAATCTTCTGTAATTTTTGCTGAACATAAGAATACCCAAAGTGGGTCAGACCAATGGTCCATCTAGCCCAGTATCCCATCTTCTGACACTGGCCAGTGCCAGATGCTTCAGAGGGAATGAACAGAACAGGCAATCTTCAAGTGATCCATCCCCTGTTGTCCACTCCCAGCATCTGGCAGTCAGAGGTTTAGGAACATCCAGAGGAAGGGTCATCTTGGCTAATAGCCACTGATGGACCTATCCTCCATGAATATATCTAATTCATATCCCTGATCATCTTGGCTAATAGCCACTGATGGACCTATCCTCCATGAACATATCTAATTCTTTTTTGAACTCAGTTATTGTTTTGGCCTTCACAACATAATGAACACACATCTACAATCCCAAGATTGACAACCACAAGAATTCCAAAAACATGAGTTATACACCCTCAAGTCATGAAATTTAAAAAAAAAAGAAAAAAATGATATTAGGTTCTTCTTATGTGCCTCTTTGTTCCTGAGCCTTTAGAGTGCAGTAGGCCCGGTTCCACAAAAGCAGGAGCCTAAACACCTGTATGAATCTTGGCCTATTCTCATACTTTTCCTGTTACCACTCCGACACATTTCATATACCTAAGGTCATATCTACACTTCAAACTTATATAAATTCAAGTTACGTCATCATAGAATCACCACAGTTAGTATGTCATGTGCACATGCCTACTAGACTCCTTGTGTCGGTGCTGAGCATACTCACCAGAAATGCTTGTATCGATCCACAGTATGGCGCACCATGAAGAGGTATCCCACTGTGCAAGTCGCCACCCTCCACCATACTGTATTATTGCTGGGGTTAAAATGGGTCACACAGGGATCAATTTCACATAGTGCAGTGTTCACTCTCCCCTAATTTTATATGTATTCCATATGTAAATTTATACATAATTTTTCCACATTTTTCCTAAATCTCACAAACCCGTATGGTCTTTCTCACTGTCTGCCATCTCTGACAGAAGCATGGAGTCTGCATGGCTCTGCACTACTGTCATGACTAGCATTGCAAGACCGGGGTACACAATCCTGCTGTATTTGCAGAGCTCCAAGAATAGAAGTGGGGGCATGACAGAGGTAAAAGCCAGCAAAAGCCGGTACGGCGTACCGGACTAGCTTCCCCAGGCAGCAATTTAAAGGGCCTGGGGCTATCAGCAGCGGCTGGAGCCTCGGCCCCTTTCAATTGCCACCAGAACCCCGCTGCCAGAGCCCCCGGGTAGCAGAGGTGGCCAGGACCCCAGGACTCCAGCAGTGATTTAAAGGGCCCACTGCAGTAGTGGCAGCTGGGAGCCCCTGGCCCTTTAAATCACCACTGGAGCCCTCAACCTCTCCTGCTACCCCAGGGCTCTGGCAGCAGGGCTCAGGCGGCGATTTAAAGGGCCTGGGGCTCCGCTGTGGTAGTGGTGGCCGGAGTCCCGGGCCCTTTAAATGGCCCCCGAGTCCCTAGGCTCCCAGCCGCCTCTGCTGCCGGTAGCTTTGGCACTGATTTAAAGGTCTCGGGGCTCCCAGCTGCCATTACTGCAGCCAGAGCCCGGGGCCCTTTAAATCTCTATTTAAAGGGCCCAAGGCTCTAAAGGCCCCACCCCTTCTGGTGAGGACACACCCCTTCCAGTTGAGGCCACACCCCCTGCTCCGGACTCCAGTGTACCCGTAAGTCCTTTAACTTATCCCTGGGGCACGATGATTCTGTGCAGAACAGATTGCTGTGGGACATAGCGACAACCAATTCAAAATTGTTGGTAGCATTCACGGAGCAGCAGCAGATGGTGGAGTACCAGTTCTGGGCCCAAGAAACAACCTCCAACTGGTGGGATTGCATCGTAATGCAGGTTTTATAGCAAAATGTGTTGGTAGTGGGCTTTTAGCACTATACCAGTCAACTCGCTGGCTCTCACTGGCCAGGCAGTGTGGCACTCAGCGCTCCAGAGCCTGGAAGAGACAAGGAGATTTTCAGAGTGTGTAAATGGTGAAAAGGTGCAGAGAATTCTTGACTAGCACTATGAGATATGTGGAGAGATGGGTGGCTGAGGTGTGCCTCTTCCCTGACCTCTGCATCTTTCAGCATAGAATCGTACAGGAAACAATCCTCCAAGCCCATTAAGGGTTACCCATTCAAATGCCGCACCTAAGTAACAAATAAGGAAAAGAAAAGCCATGGCGGTATGTTTTCCTGCAGCTTGTCTCATGCAGGGCCAGCTCCAGCATTTTTGCCACCTCAAATGATGAAAAAGAAAAACGTGCAATCGGCAGCACTTCTACAGCAGCTCTACTGCCGTCATTAATTCGGCGCCAGGTCCTTCCCTCCAAGAGGGACTGAGGGACCCACCGCCAAATTGCTGCCAAAGAGCTGGATGTGCCACCCTTTTCTGTTGGCTGTCCCAAGCACCTGCTTGCTGCACTGGTGCCTGGAGCTGGCCCAGGTCTCATGGAAGGATGATGTCTAGTTGCTAGTAGGATCAGTGATGTACCTAGGAGGATACCTGAAGCCCTCTCCATTCTGTAAACAGAAACTGGTGTAAAAATCAGTCCTGGGTTTGCTAACACCTCCTGGATACTTAGACCTGAGAGCATGTTTCAGAAACTGTGGAAAGGAACTGACATACACTAAGGAAAATTATGGCATAAGGCAACAGCACTAATTCCAGGCAATTAGCCCTGCCAACTAGCGGTAATAACCAGGCACATTTTGCATGCAGAGACCGTGTTTTAAAAAAAAATCTACAACCTTCGTTGCAGACACAAATTACCCCCACTAATTAACAATGCAGCAGCCACAAAATAGGACAAATCCCCAGTGCCCAAGCCCTACTTGTAAACAAAAATAAAAAAAGAACAAAACCCACAGACACATTTTCTAAATTGAGACCACATCCTTTTTTAAAATATGGCATGAATCTTGAAACCTAACCACTACAATTCCTAGCTTTGGATGCACAGGAGCAGATTTTTTTAAATGCACCATGATGCACATGTGAGTAACAGAAGTGAAAACCGAACGCCAAGTGGATTCATTTTTAAGTATATATGCTTGTTTAAATAGGTCTTTCTTCTTTACAGCCACTCCTACCTCATCATCTTTAAGTAAAGTCAGGACTTCTTACATTGTAATCATTTCACAATGCCCAGTAACACAGCACAATCAACATTGAATTATAAATTAATTACAGTGGTCAGCTGAAAGAAGAGCTGTGAGAGGAAGAATCCTAAAACCCAATTTTGCAAGATACTAGTTCTTCTTGGGAAGGGCTGAGTACTCTCAGCTCCAAATTGAAGCCAATAGGAGTTAGGAGGCTTCCCCCCCCTCCCCCGCTTTGATGCTCAGCACCTTGCAGGAATGGGCTCTCACTCAGGCACATATATCTTCAACAACAAGAAGAGGGAGAGTGTGTATTGCTTTTGCAGCAGAGAATCCTGTGGCAGCTTATAGACTAACAGACGTTTTGGAGCGTGAGCTTTCGTGGGTGAATACCCACTTCATCAGACGCAGGTAGTGGAAATTTCCAGGGGCAGGTATATATATGCTAGCAAGCAAGCTAGAGATAACGAGGTTAGTTCAATCAGGGAGATGGCCCTGTTCTAGCAGTTGAGGTGTGAAAAACCAAGGGAGGAGAAAACTGGTTCTGTAATTGGCAAGCCATTCACGTCTTTGTTTAGTCCTGAGCTGATGGTGTCAAATTTGGCGATGAACTGAAGCTCAGCCAGTTTCTCTTTGAAGTCGTCCTGAAGTTTTTTTGCTGCAGGATGGCACCTTAAGGTCTGCTATAGTGTGCCAGGGAGGTTGAAGGTGCTCCCTACAGGTTTTGTATATTGCCATCTGGATATCTGAATTTGTGTCCATTTATCCTTTCCGTAGAGACTGGCCAGTTTGGCCGATGTACATAGCAGAGGGCATTGCTGGCATATGATGGCGTATATTACATTGGTGGACGTGCAGGTGAATGAACCAGTGATGGCTGATCTGTTAGGTCCTGGGATGGTGTTGTGTGGAGATATGTGGGCAGAGTTGGCATCAAGGGTTGTTGCATGGATTGGTTCCTTGAGCTAGAGTTACTATGGTGACGGTGTGCGTCAGGTTGATGGTGAGAATACGTTTTCAGGTTGCAGGTCATCTGTGGGCAAGGATTGGCCTGCCACCCAAGACTGTGAAAGTGTGGATCATTTGTCCGGATGGGTTGTAGATCCTGATGATGCGTGGGAGGGGGTTTTAGCTAGGGGCGTGTATTGTGGCCAGTGCGAGTCCTGTTGGTTCCTTTTTGGTTTGTCTTGCAGTAGGAGGCTTCTGGGTACACGTCTTGCTCTGTTGATCTGTTTCCTCATTTCCTCATGCGGGTATTGTAGTTTTGAGGTGCTGTGGTTGGAATGTTGTATTTGGTCTCGCTGAGGGTAAGAGCAGATGCGGTTGTACTCAGTGCTGGCTGTAGACAATGTACTAGTGTGAGTGCCCGGGATGGAAGCTGGAGGCATGAAGGTAGGCAGGCCGTATGCGTCGGTAGGTTTTCGATTATGAGTGGGTTAATGTGACCATCACTAATTTTGCACTCTGGTGTCTAGAAAGTGGACCCCCGTGTAGACTTGGTCCACGCTGAGGGGTGTGGGGTGGAAGTTGTTGAAATTGTGGGGGAATTTTTCTAGAGTCTCCTTCCCATGGGCCAGATGATGAAGATGTCATCAATGGTAGCGTAGGGTAGAGAAGATAGGAAGCACTCAACTCTCCGGCACACTATAGCAGACCTTAAGGTGCCATCCTGCAGCAAAAAAACTTCAGGACCAGACTTCAAGAGAAACTGCTGAGCTTCAGGTCATCTGCAAATTTGACACCACTAGCCAGGATAAACAAAAACGTGAAATGGCTTGCCAAGCTTAACAGAACAGTTTCTCTCCCTTGGTTTTCCACAACCATCAATGCTAGAACAGGGCCTCATCCTCCTTGATTGAACTAACTGTTATCTCTAGCTTGCTTGCTAGCATATATATACCTGCCCCTGGAAATTTCCACTACCTGCGTCTGATGAAGTGGGTATTCACCCACGAAAGCTCACGCTCCAAAACGTCTGTTAGTCTATAAGCTGCCACAGGATTCTCTGCTGCTTTTACAGATCCAGACTAACACGGCTACCCCTCTGATACTTGTATTGCTTTTGTATATGGTCACTGCATTACACTGGTGTTGTATACAGTTGCAATGCATTACATCAATTTTGCAGTCAGTAATTTTCTGTTTCGCCTTTGCTGTTGTTGAAGATATTTGCTAACACAGTGCTATTCAAATGGGGTTCCCGGCTCCAAACAACTTACAATAAAGCACAGGTGTAAAGAGAGGAAAATAAAATACAGAACAGATACACAGCAGGGCTCATCTCTGTATCAGAAATGTTTCATGAACAGATGGGTCTCCAGAACTTTTTAAGAAAGGAGACTGGGAAAGGTGAACGAGGTGGCTCTTTCAACCATAAGACATGGCATAAAAGAAGGCACAAATTCAGGAACGAGTGAGGGAGATAAAGGGCTTTCTACTCCTATTTCCATTTCAGTTAATGGTAAAAACTCCCTGATTTTTATGGAGCAGGATCAGACCCCAAAAGACTCAAAGAGAGCATGAGGAGAGGGCTGGGGTGTCCAGTAACAGACGAGAACAGAGATGTAGTGGTGCAGATCCTACAAGCTGGGTACATAGAGAAGGCTTATCTGATACTGACTGAGAGTATCCCAGAGCAGAGATTTGAGGAATAGCAATGGCAACTGAGAAATGAAGGAAGAGCGGTAGGGCAGAAAGATTGAAAGCTGCTCTTGGCAGTAGCATTGAGATTAGGGTGGAGGAGAAAGAACTGGGGAGTCCAGGCAGGAAGAAGTTACAGGAGTTTCGTGGAGAGAGAACCAAAGAACGGATGAGGATTTCAGCAGGAGGGATGGAAAAGCAAGTGGGGGTTTTACAGATGTTGCAAATGAAGAAGCAACAGGATTTACACCTTGTAAGTGCTTTCTTTTAAAATGTACTCCAGTGTGACAGTTTCTTTTTAAATTAACAGATGTTGCTCCTAGTCAAAAATATACTTGCTACTCGCATATTTCATAAAGAGTTAAAAGGCCCCATCCTTAGGCTATTCTCTGTTATATGAATGTAGTTTATACACAATTAAATATCAATAGAACACACATCAGTGCCACTAACAATCACCCTCTGGAAAAATACATCAAGCCAATTAAAGAAGTTCTTTATAAACAGTTTTAAAACAATAGAATATCAATCTATACAATTTCCCAGCAAAGGAATTCATTCTCTTTCTTCATAGCTGTTCCTAGGGCCTCCCACCCAACAGCTGCTTTGTACAGAGTTAATGGCAATCACTTAATCCCAGTGTTCAAGGAAACACATATCATAGGTTCTCTACCTGTTCTTTTACATTGTTTCTAAGGGCTGTGTGCTTATTAATTATTAATTATTGTTGTTATTATTAATAACCAGTAATTTATATAATGCCATCCAATACCATGGTGCTTTAGCAGGACTCTGCAGAAACTGTAATTATTAATTTATTATTGTTGTTATTAATTGATGATAATAATAATAATAATAATAATAATAATTATTATTATTATTATTATTACAGGAATACTCAAAGCCTCAATCCAAGTCATGGTCCCATTGTGAAGGGATCTGTTCAAACACATCTGAAGAAACGCTCCCTGAAAAATTTATTTCTCAATCTCCTGGAATTAAAACTTATCATTTTATAGAGGGTAGAAACAACACCTGTTGTTTCTGTTAAACTTCTAAATTCCTCGAACCAGATCTCTTGGCTAAAAGAGATTACAGGCTGCACGGGCTGTACCTGTATCATTTGTTATCACCTCGAATAGGAGACTTTTGGTTTATGGAATTTAAAAATCTAAACACCTTCAAATGGGCAAGACCCCCATCAGAGGTGCAGAGCACCAAATAAATCAGTTGGGACCTTTGAGTGTAAATGCTACATAAACTTTGGGGCAGTCTCAAAAGATTCAGAAAATCATTGTGAATAACTCCAAAATTAAGCACATAACCTTATAATACTTTGCACTAGAACTTATTGTTGATAAATGATCTCTTTGTTCTCCAACACCTTCAGTTGGCACCTTGCAGGGGAGGGGCCAAAGCCATCAGTTGCCAGGAGACAGTGTATCAGCCATTCTCTCTGCAGACAGCATCACACCTGCCCTTTAGGGCTCTGCAACAATCACACAGCCTTATTCCACCACCTAGATACCTAAGAAATGCATAGGGGAAACTGAGGCACCCACACAGTATTCAGAGAAAACATTAAGAACATTCCCACTTTGTCACACTGGAGGAGGTGCAGCTCAGTGCAGAGAGAGATGAAGAGAATGGGCTAGAACCAGGGAACCCACAAATATGTTTGAAGCTGGGCCCACAAAAAGTTAGTCCGGCCCTAATGACCTCAGATTACCTTAATTTCTGTCATCTGCAGGACACATACCCAACATGGCCACCTCATAGAAAAAATTAATATAATTTTAAATGGTTAGTCTGATACCTTTTTGCTGACTTATTACAGAAAATTCAAATTTTAGTTCCATAGTGAGTAAATGTTCCAAATTTCAAGATTCTAGCTCACTGGTAACATGGAGATTTATTGTGTAAGCCAGTCACCATTAAAAGTATCTGCATTATGGAAACTTTTTAGCTACAACACAGTTTGCTCTGAGTTATTAAATTAGGCACCAATCATGCAAGGAGCTCCATCTACATGGACAGAACACTAACGCCACATGGACTACCTTGCACGACGGGACGTACGTTGTAAGTTCTTTGGGGCAGGGATTGTCTTTGATTGTCTAGCAGGAGAAGAGGCCTCTGGATACTACTGCAATGGAAATAATCAAAATAATAAGGTAAGTATTAAGTACTATGCACTTAAATTGTGACACATTATAGCCTGTAGGTTTCCTTTGGGCCTTTTGCTCCAATTCTAACAACTAGCACTTGTACTCACAGCAAAACACTGAAATAAACCATTCTGAATGGGCTAGAAGACCAAAGAGTGGCAGAAGAAAGTGAAGCAGAGACAAGATGGAAGTTGGCAGTTCTGAGTGGAACATAAGGAGAGAGTTAGTTGAATATCTATTCATGTGCTCTTCTCTCCTTCATAAAAACTATGTTTTCTGATGTTAACATTCTAGTGACTCAAGCTGTACCCTCTCCTCATTGCCTACTAAAATACCTATTCTAATCATCCATCTCCAAAGTGCACTTTAACAGGCAGTTTAGCTTCATGAAGGAAATGTATTAAGTTAACAGCAATAAATGTGCTGAGTATTATTATAATAACTAAGTTTTCCTGACTCATAATAGTAAATTTTCTACAACCGTTGGCAGAATATTACATATTATCTATTCCCATGTCATTCATCTAAAATCCATGCTATTTTTGTTTTCACTACTAATCAGTTGTTGAAGTGCTTGATTATCCTTCTGACGGAAGACCAAAATTGCAGCCAAAACAAGGGAATCAGTATTTTCATTCTGGGGGTGGGGGGGAAGTAAATGTTTTATGCTGCCACCAAAGCAACACCTATTTCATTTGTATAAAGCACTCAGAGCTAAGAGTTATCTCTGTGCTGCTAATGTAATATATATAGATATGGGGTCTTCATGTTAGGCTATTTCCCTCCCTTCATCATTTACTGTGCATTTAACAACAAACTGAAGATACAAAATAAAGGAAAATTAAAATAGTTGCATTCAGTTTTAGTTTATGTTATATATCTGTAGGTCTATACTCATAAACCAAGGACTTGATCTTACTCCTATTAAGGTCAATGGCAACACTCCCACTGCCTTCTGTGGGAGCAGGAGTGGTTTTGAGTGTGCCCTGGATCTTGACGTAAATCTTTTGCTCTTCCTATATGGTTTGCTGGTTGCCTGTGAATATAAAGGCCAGATTCACACAGCAACTTAGGTCCTTAACTCTCATTGATTTGAAAGGAAGTTAGGTGCTAAAGTAGGTTTGTGAATCTAGGCAGGCCTCAGAGAAGAATTTTGCATATAGTGAGAGGGGAAAAAAAATCTTCCCTTTTCTGAAGCTAGAGAGTGGTGATGGTCTCTGAGCACAGACCTGTTAAGCTGCATCTCTATCTAAAAAACAGATGTATTAAGATCTGGGGACTAAATATTTGTTTGAACATCAGTGGACTTCATCTTGTACAAAAGGTTAGGCTCTCCCCCCACACTGCTGTCTGCATTTCATGTAGCTGGAGTAAAGAAATAAGGAAGTTCTTTATATCTTTTTATTCTCTTGTGTGGCTGTGTAAGACAGCTCACAGCCTATCCCTATATGAGGTTGGGAACCATACAGAACAGAGTGCTGCTTCATTTTGTGTTTCCTTGCCTCTGATTATTTGTTTTACAATCATAGGACAAAAGGAGTTAGCCCTGCTTACAGTGGGTCTGAATTTGACTCTTCAGAATATAAAGCTGGATTTAGATATGACATAAAACCAACAAAAGTACCATAAATAATATTGTGTTACAACCTGAGCTAGTATGAATTTATATAACAAGTTTGCTGTGCCAAATTCGTCTCTAATGCCACTCCGCTGAAGGCCATGATATTTGCCCTAAGAGTTTTAAGGGGGAGACCAATATCAGACACCTTTGCAAAGCTTGGTTACACTCTAAAGAGAAGTAAGTCCTCTCTTTGGAAATGAAGCAGACCATATGAGAAAAAATCTTGGAGAAATAGCTTTTTGTGGCTTTTGTGACAATTACTTTTTCCTCCCAAAATAAGTTAATTCCAAATACTCTTGAAAACTTCAGCGACCCAGTATGAATACATTAGATAATTAAGCATTTATTACATAAAAATAAATATATGTTCCAATTAATATTCAAATGAGTTTTGAGATATTCCTGTCATTGTTTCAGACCTCTACAAATATGCATGATCTCTCAGCAGAAGCTGTCACTTCTGTGCCTCTGAGCAAGAGGCCCAATCTCATGATGTAGAGCAGAATGCAGGGAATTCAGAGCACATTGGCATAAAGGCAAATTTTAAAGCTGTTGTAAAGTATGTTCAAATTTTATTAAACAGTGGTTTAACTGGAGTCACTGGTGCAAGCAGCTAATATAGAAAGCTGACCAGAAATCCTGATGTACACTAGAGTAGTTCCTTTGAAGTTGATGACCCAATACTAATTTATGTTTCTCTCCCCTTACTGTAATAAAGAAGCAGAAAGGATCACTGAACTGTAGCTCTTGGCTGGCAGGTTGATAGTTGAGAAATGCGGAATGAAGTTCTGCCTCTATTCTAAATCTTTTAAAGGGGCTAGAGGGAAAGGTTAATGGCCTGTCATAACCTAAGGAATGAATCAGGCCGCAATATCTAGTTTGGAGTGAAATAAAATTCTGAATAGTTGAAGTCAGAAATTGGTGGATTTGATCATTACAGTAGAGGAAAAACTTTACAACTAAATAGAGACACCTACTGGAGCAGATAGAGACCTTCAAAAACTTCTAGGCAAGGGAAACAGTTTAATTGCACTTTAATTCAAAATATAAAAGCTAGGTAGTATACTCTTAAAAACTGATGAGTCTTCATTGCAACTAGTATCAAGCCATCATTTTACTAGCCAGGGTCTACTTCAGCTTATCTTGATTTCCTACAAATTATTATGGGAATATTTTTGACTTGCTGCACAGAGTTTCAGCTAGACAGCTGACACTGAAGGTGAACAGCAGAGGTTTTACAAAGGAAAAGAAAAAGAGGAAAAAAAAACCTGATCCAGCTAATAGAATGGCATGCCAAGGTAAAAATCACAAGGACATTTAAAATATATTTTAAAAGCACTTCCTCCTTCACTTACCTGCCAAGACTTGAGTTCATCCTTGGTGCAATCACACTGGGAAGTAATTTGGCCTGTATTTGGTTATGGGCCAATCCTATCCCTTCCCTTCTGACAGGTGGGCATGATTTACCCTTGGATGACCAGAGATGCAAAGCAGTTTTTAGCCCTTGCTGCTCCAATGTTAATGGAAGTCAAATGACTGCATAGCTGAACACTGTGGTGAAATTTCATACTTTTCAGTGATTATTAGTGGGGGCTCATGATTTTCAGACATACTGATAATGTTATTTTGCAGTGCGGCCACTTTCACTCCAGGTAGACTAACTCAAGAGAAGGATAGGATTGGCCCATAATCCATATAGGCCAATTACTTCCCAGTGTAATTGCACCAGGGCTGACCCTATAAGTGCTGAATTATGACGATATGATCACACTTTTTAAAAAGAAAAAATCAATTTCTGTGTTACTTGCCTGACAAGATATGAGTTCAAGATTTTATCTGAATCCTTCAAACAATCATAGCATCTGAACCTCCTCTGTAGTATTCCCTGTACTGTTTTTTGTAGCTGTGATATTATCAATAGTTGTACATTGAAAGACTTCTTTTAACTCAAATTTTATTTAAAATGTGTAATATACTAGAGCAAGGTGAATACTTGTTGTATCAACCAAGCAAGGTACTAACAAACGTCAACAGGACTTTATTTTTAAAGTGGAAACTTCTTTAACAAGCTGCTGCTGCACCCTCTGTAACTCTCACTCTGCCTCCTCAACTCCTCCCCCTCCTTCCTGTTTCCTGTCCTTTCAGACTCCCAACAGCCAGTGCTCCCAGTTCTAATAATCACAAACAACATCTAAAAACCACAATACTGCAAATAAATTCTGAAAATATTTGTTCTAATATTTACACAAATTTACTTCAGATGTGTTCATTCCCCTTTTGGGTTTGATGTCCACAAATATTCTAGAAGCTTAGTTTACTAACAGGAATTGTGGAGTGGTTATGGAGTTCCTGATCAACTACGGTTACCAAAGAGCAGTGGCGGATTAACAAATTTGGCGCCCCTAGGCCCTCAAAAAATTGCCCCCCTCACCCTGCCAGCTCATCTCTGCTCCCCCATGGTAAGCCTAGGAGGGAGGAGGGAAAAGGAGAGTTGTGACGTGCTCAGGGGATGGCAGCGGTGGAGTGGAGATGAGCTGGAGCAGGGAGAAGTTCCCTGCTCCCCACACCTCCAAGAGTCACTTACCGCGCCCGCTGTCCCCAGCTCACCTTTGCTCCGGCTCCTCCGATCACGCCGCTACTTGCTTCTCCCTTGCTCCCTCCCAGAGCTTTTGCGCAGCGAGCGTGGGAGGGAGTGGGGAGAAGGGGAGTTGCGGTGCACTCGGGGGATGGCGGCGGTGGAGCGGAGGTGAGCTGGAGCGGGGAGCGGTTCCCGGCCCCCTCTGCAGGTTACTCCTTGCGCCCGCGGGCCACAGCTCACCTCTGCTCCACCTCCTCCGAGTGCTGCTAGTCACTTCTCCCTCCCAGCACTTTCGCGTGGCAAACCTGGGAGGGAGGTGGAAGGAGGGAAGCACAGTATGCCTGGGGGAGGAGGCGGGCTGGGGATTTGGGGAAGGGGTGGAGTTGGGGAGGAGACGTGAGCAAATTTGCCGCCCCTGCAAATTTGCCACCCTAGGCCTAGGCCTTGTTGGCCTAGGCAATAATACACCACTGCCATAGAGTGTTGCAGTGGGGAGCTTAATCAACGAAGGAACTTCCTGGTTAGGGAGCTCTCAGGTTGCTGCTTAAAGCATGGCTCTTTGTGTCTATGTCTTCACACTACACGGTATCAGAAGTGCAAAAGTGAGAACATGGTTTGGAAGACTACAGACTTGATAAGGAGACATAACGTAAAAACTGTAAATAGTTCTAAGAAATGTGAAGTTTATTTTGAACTGTTGTGCATATATACATTGGTTTATAATTTAAGTTTAAATCTTTTATTGTAAAGAAAGGGAAATGTGGAGTGGTTATAGAGTTCCTGATCCTCTACAATTATCAGTAAAGAGAGAACAGGATGTGTTGTAGCAGGAAGCTTAATAAACATAGGAACTTTCTGGTTAGGGAGTTCTCTACTTGCTGCTTAAAGCATGGCTCTTCTTTGTGTTTATATCCTCACACTACAGAGATGATCATGGAAACAATTAATTTTAAGCCAATATCAGAAAATGTTCACCAAAAGTGAATCTTGAATTCATAAACGCAAGGATCCTTCCTGATTCTCAGAGTTAAATTAATCCAATCTGGGAACAGGAACAAACCATATCACTATGTCCAACTAATTAATCAAAACAGCTCAAATTTTGAATACTGTACTCATAATGAACTGCTCACAAACAATTTGTGGACCACAAGAATTATTTGTAGGAACTTTTAAGCAAAAGATCAAATGCGAAATACATTTTAGAAAACTATAAGATTATGGAATATCCAAGATAAGGAGAAGAGGTACAATTATGTAAATAGAAAATTCACAATACTTATTTGTTCAGCTCTACAGAGGACAGTATATATATATATATATATATATATATATATATACATGGGTGAAACCCGGAACTCCAGAGTAATCGAGTAAGAATGGCCCCCAAAGGAGCTGCTGCGATAGAATGCTGAGGCAGCGCAGACATGGGAAGAAGACCAAGCACAAGAAGTGGCATGGCAGACAGAGACCCTGCCATGGGATGGTACCATCGACAGATAGCTGAGGTGGCTGAACACTGGGAAATCCTACAGTGGCCTGGAAAGGGCTGGACTAAAAGACAGCATGAGGCCACTGATCATTAGCAGCACCCCGGAACAGGCACTGAGCACCAGATCCATTGAAGCCGGGGTCTACCACACTAGAGAGAACCCAGGTGCAGACTGTGGCAGAGAGGCCTGCAGAGACAGTCCAACACATAGTTTTGGCAGGATGTAAGATGCAGGCAGGAACAGCATACACTGATGGCACAACAGTGGCTGGCAATGTTTTGGGGGGTTTTAACAAGGAACAATCTCAAAGCGTATGCGGCCTAGACCTCCTAGACCAGATGGGAGATTCCACAGAAGGTTGTGGAGAATAGCAGGGCTAAGATTCTGTGGGACTTCCAGATCCAGACGGACAGGGAGGTACTGCCATACCAACCAGACATCGTGGCTAATCAGAAGGGCCAGAAGACAGCAGTGGTGACTAGATACTAGCAGTGCCAAGTGACACGCTAACATCAGGAAGAAGGAATTGAGAAGCCTGGAGAACGTACCCGGGCCTGAAAGAGGAATCAGAGAGGCATGGGAAAGTGAAGGCCAAAGTGGTCCAGTGGTGGTAGGACCTCGGGCTGTGACTCCTAGCTGGGTGAGTGGCTCCAACAGATCCCAGGAACAACATCAGAGCTCCTTGTCCAGAAGAGTGCAGTGCTAGGAAAGCTAAGATACTGCGCAGAACCCTCAAACTCCCAGGCTCTCTGGTAGAGGACCAACATTGAGGAGACACATACCACCCATAGGGGTGAGAGGGGAATTTTTATATATATATATATATATGCCATTATGCTGAATGTATGAAATGTTAATTATGAATACAATACCTGTAGGGTATACTTAACTAGTTACTTTTTATAATTTACAATATTTTAAGACTAGTTCAGGTTACTGAATGAGTGGAAAGAGGTTATCAATGTTAATTGACTTGTAAAGAGGCTGGGGCAGCCTTGTCACTTCACCATCTCATTTCCTTGACTCATCATAGAGTCCTTTTCAAACTACTCTCCTTGTGAAAGTGTTAATACTTCATAAAGCAATGACAGAGTCTCTGCTCCAATTATCCTCTTTATCCGTCACCACTACAATCTTCTGAGTAGGCCATCTTGTTTGGACTACCCACCATTTTGTGACTTTCGATAGACATGCTTACCACAGGTGCAACATTTCACCTTTCAGTGCTTTGAGATATACCTTTGCATCTTCTAGCCATGAATTTGTTATTGTCACTGAATTTTAAAAAAATTAAACTACCGACAGAACTTAATTTCTTTTTGGTATTTTAATTCATTATTACACTCTGTGCTCATTACCTTTTGATAGTCATCATATTACAGTGGCTGTTTTTCTTAAGAATTTATGTTAGCCTAGATTCAGGACCAACTGTCAAAGTACATTAAAAATGTCAGACAGTTTTATCATTTTAGAAGAATTGCAAGATTATAACTTTCTTTTTGCACAAAGGTGATTTACAGATTTTAATCTGCATATTTATAACATCATTGTTCAATTAATTTGCTTGATTACCCACTAAACTGATTGGCACACTTGAGCACATTTGCCAAGACCTGGATGTTGCTGTATTGTGTGTGAAGCATCACCTTAACCATGCATTTCCTGTTTTTGTAACACTAAAATTCCTTTCTGGGATATATGGGGAGACCTTAACTGGGCACTTTCTGGTGTGCAATAATAGATTATTGGTGCATACCCTGAATGTGTTGTGAGGCATGAGACTTATGTTGCTACTAATCTGGAGCTTGGTCATTTAAATTTGAAAAAAAACCACCATAACTTGAGGCCAGTTGTGCCATGCTGGCCTGGTGCATTCCCTTCTTCATAGTTCAAAGTAACAGAATTCTTTTAAACACAACAGGTGGCGGGATTCTCTTCTTGTGGGGGAGGTGCCAATAGAGCACCATTCAGTGCTGGTACAGGTATGAGTTGGATTAAACTGCTTTGAAACTGGTATGTGTGAGAGAGACAGAAAAAGAAAGAGAGAGAGAGAGAGAAATGGGATGTACAAACCCCATACTAGAAAGGAAGAGGTTAAATAATTACTTTGGACCCAGGCAGTCCCATCCTGCCACACCTGCAAAGCATGTATAGGAGGGAGAAGGAGCTTAAAAGGAAAGTGGAGCAGCTGAGTAGCTGACAGACAGTGTACACGTACTGACCTACACTCTGAGCACTGGGAAGGAGCACTACAGGAGTTTCTGCTGCTTGAGACCTGGCTATAGTGACTTTGGCAAACCCACAGAGAAGAGACTGGTGACTCTTGTTGGAAGGACTGACTGTTTATCTTTGATTTCAGTTATTTAAAGGCTTAACTTTATGTATTGTGAAAAGAGGGGACTGGTAGGAAATGATCCAGGGAGGCAACAGGATAGCACTTTGGGGTGTAAAACTTGGCTGCTTACCACTCTGCCCTAGATTGGAACCCAGTGGAGAGGGTGGGCCCTAGTCCCCCTATGTACCTCTAGGGTAGCCAAAGGTATAAGTCAACCCATGATATGGGGAATGTAGATGAGAGAAAGCCCTAAAAACAGAAGGGTCAAGATCCCGAGACCCCTGACCATAGGGAGGCCCAGAGCCCCTCACCTATCCCAGAGGGCTATCCCGTTACTGGCCTCCTTGTATAACGTCAAAGGGGTGGACAACAATATATGGCCTGGTTGTAGGGCTGAATCATGGAAAGGGCAGACTACTGCAGGGCTGGAATGACTGTCAGTTGAGGGCACCAGAAAAGAATGGAGACTGCTATGCCCTATCTGACCACTTCACAGTGTGTAACCACCACACTTCATTTGCCATTAAGCTCCTTTGTGGAACCAGGTGGTGAGACAATAACATCCTCCAGCCCAAACACAGGCATGTCACTGCCAAAGACAAAGTCCCATCTCAGGAGGGGTTTCGCTAGCTATTGTTTTGTGAAGGTTCATGTGTCTGTGAGAGAGACAGTAGAAAGACCACAGATGCTGAGAGGGAAGGCAGCAAGGAAGGTGGTCAGATACTATGGTGATGAGCACAGTATAAGAACTGAGAACAGGATAGAAGGACCAGACGCAGCCTGAACAAGCACAGGTAACATGGCCCTGAGGAAAGCCTAGAGACAGCTTATGGGGCCATGTGTTGGCTGAAGGGGGCTAGAATCTGCAAGCTAAGAAACTAGCTCCTGTGTTTGATTCCTCCTGTATTCAGGGAAACAGGAGTTTGTACATTCTTTGTACATAAACAGGTACTATGCCTCATGATAATGAAAACAGCAACTCAAGTGAGAAACCAGCTTCTCAGTTTTTCTATGGACGTTGTCCTGGCTGTTCATAACTGGTATGGGGCACTACCAGAGATGGAACTAATCCTTGTTTTCTTGAGATTTGCTGAGGTGTCTTGGACAGAATTGGAGCTATGTTTTTGCCCCATTTGCCTGGTACATTAAGCAATTGTCAAATAGTTAAACTCCAATGTATATAGTACAGATAGAATTCTGACTGAAACAACTAATTTCCAGGTTCTCATTAGATACAATATCCTTCTTTCGTATGGAAGTAGCGACATTTACAAATTCATAGAAAGGTTTGAAATCCATTTGTGGGCTTCAGGAGGATGCAGCAGTCAGCTTTGCTATGCTCATGAAAATGAAAAGATGGGGGTACTTGTTCATAAGATGTTCAATAGTTTGGAGGTCTCCATACTCACACTGTGGTGAATCCTTGATTCTCCATTTGTGCATTAGATGCATGCATATTCCATATAATATCCTAATACAGTTATGGTCATCCGCTGTCTTTGGCAGAGCAAGAAACCAGGCAGCTGCTGGTGGGATAATCTATAAGGCATCCAGTAAGTGTTTTCTGGGTTGAAGTTGGGTGACAGAACAACTTGTCCAGCTGCCCAGAAAGGTCAGTGTAACGTAAGGTGAGTATAAGGCAAATTAACAAGTTTCTCTTGGTGTGGGAAGTTTTGTTTAGCAAGGATGTTGGAGGAAGGATATTTGCAAGGACTGCAAGCCAAGACAGTGGACTTCAGGGTACCAGTCACAAGTCTCAAAGTTGCAATTAATTGAATATCAAGGGACAGTGTACAAACTTCTTCCCCAGATAGGTGTGCAGTACTCAGCCAAGGAATAAACTAAAGCCAGTGTTGCCATTTTTAGCCTTTGAGCCCAGCTAGAGCCTGCTAGCTTTTGGATGATATTGATGCAACTCTTTATTTTATGGCTCACCTGCTTCAGATGTTGTTTATGCAATCAAGGATGACTCCTAGGTAGCAGAGGTTAGGATCATGGGTGATTGCCTTGCTACAAAAGTTTACATTCTGCATCTTCTTAGCTTCAGAACTGCTCAGATGGAAAGCTGACAAAAATGCAAAGGGAATTAAAACCAATAGTACAAGGTTCGATAGCCATATAAATAAGAAGAAAATAAAGAAAGAAGTGGAACCACTAAACACTGAGCATGGAGTGGAGGTTAAAGATAATCTAGGCATGGCCCAATATCTAAACAAATACTTTGCCTCAGTCTTTAATGAAGCTAATGAGGAGCTTAGGGACAATGGTAGGATGACAAATAGGAATGAGGATATGGAGGTAGATATTACCACATCCAAGGCAGAAGCCAAGCTTGAACAGCTTAATGGGACAAAATCAGGGGGCCCGGATAATCTCCATCCAAGAATATTAAAGAAACTGGCACATGAAATTGCAAGCACATTAGCAAGAATTTTAAATGAATCTGTAAACTCAGGGGTTGTACCGTATGACTGGAGAATTGCTAACACAGTTCCTATCTTTAAAGGGGAAAAAAGTGATCTGGGCAACTACAGGCCTGTCAGTTTGACATCTGTAGTATGCAAGGTCTTGGAAAAAATTTTGAAGGAAAAAGTGGTCAAGGACATTGAGGTCAATGGTAATTGGGACAAAATACAACATGGTTTTACAAAAGGCAGATTGTGCCAAACCAACCTGATCTCCTTCTTTGAGAAGGTAACAGATTTTTTATACAAAGTAAATGCAGGAATCTAATTCTCAATTCAGTAAGCATTTGATACGTTCCAAATGGGAATTATTAGCTAAATTGGAAAAGATGGGATCAATATGAAATTGAAATGGAATAAGGAACTAGCTAAAGGGACTACAATGGTTTACTGAAAGTGAATATAGCTGAGGAGTACTAGTAGATTATCTTCAGGGATCAGTTTACGACCAATCTTATTATATCTTTTTATTACTACCTTGCACAAAATGGAAATGTGCTAATAAAGTTTCGGATGACACAAAGCTGGGAAGTATTCCAATACAGAAAGACCGATATCATACGAAATCTGGATGACCTTTAAACTGAATAATAGTAATTAGAATTAAATAATAGTGAAAAGTGCAAGTCATGCATTAGGATTAAAACAGACTTATTGTATAACTGAAGCACATGAGAGTAACAAAGAGAAAGACCTGGAAGTACTGTTGATCACAGGATGACTTATGACCCACCAATGTGATATGCTGTGAAAAAAGCTAAAGTTCTTGATGCAATCAGGCGGAGGTATTTCCAGTAAATAAGATTTGTTAGTACGCGTTATTTACAAGGCACTGCTGACCTCATCTTGAATACTGTGCAAGTCTTTGTCTCCCATGTGTAAAAGAGGTGAATTCAAACTGAACAATTTCATAGAAGGCTACTAGGATATCCAAGAATGGGAAACCTTCATATGAAAGAGACTCAAAGAGGCTTAGCTCGTTTGCTAACCAAAGAGCTGAAGGAGATATGATTGAAATCTTTATAAATATATAAGAATAAATACCAAAGGAGAGGAATAAGATCCAGTTGCTATGTGGCACAAGAACAAATGATATATAACTCATCAGGAAGTTTATACTTGAAATTAATGAAAGTTTTGACCATCAAGGAGTGAAGTCGTCAACCGCCTTCCAATGATAGGCAAAACACATATCTGGCTTCAAGACAGCTTATAATTTATGGAGGGGATGTATAATAGGATAGCCTAAATTTGGCATAATTAGTCTTGACACTACTAGTAGTAAATATGCACAAAGGCTTGTGATGGGATAGATGGGTGATCTGGTTACTACACCGAATTCTTCCTGGCATGTCTGGCTGAAGTATCTTGCCACAATGACTTCAGGGTTATGCTCGATCGAACATAAACTATGGGGTTGGGAAGGAATCTTCCATCCAGAGGAGCATGATTGGCCGTGAAAGCCCTGGGGTTTTTCGCCTTCCTCTGCAGTGGCACGGCTCACTTGCTGGAAGTTGCTCACCTTGAAGTCTTTAAACCCATGATTTGAAGACTTCATGGCTCAACACAGTTTTATAAGGGTGGGTGAGATCTGACCTCTATATGCAGAGTCACTAGATGATCATCATGGTCCCTTCTGACCTTAAAGTCTATGCTTCTATGATTCTATGTGTTTGATGGATTGGGTTTGAGTCATCACTGCAGAAAGTAGTCTTCCATCCTCTTCAGATCAACATTTAGGGTGTCTTCTGCTTCCACGAGTGTTGTAGCCTGTGTTGTTCATGCCAGGTCATCAGCGTAGATGAACTTGTGGCATGTCATTTCAGGTACATGACTTATGTATAAGTTAAAAAGAGACGTTACTAGTATTGATCCCTGTGAGAGGCCATTGTACAGACTCTGCTTTTTGCTAACCTGACTTTCTAGATGGACACAGAACATTCTGTTCAAAAGCATTGACCTAATGACACAAAATGGCAGGTCACACTGAAACAGGTTGGGTAGCTTCGGCAGCAGGCCCTTGTGCCGGATGGTGTCATAGGCTGAAGATGTTGATAAAAGCTGCAGCTATTTTAAGTTGCCCCCATCCTGGAGATTGCAATCTTCGTGGAACAGGTAGGATTCAGGGAATGGTGAAGCTGCTGTGACCAAGTGCTTGCACTGATACAATATTAAAATTTGGTAAAATAATCACAATTCTCATTCATTATGGGCTACTGACAATAGGGAAAAATGCCCTATTTGAACTTTGATATTTGGCCTTTCCATCAGAGGTCACAAAAAGGTCACCAATTTGTCTTATTGATTTCAACTGTAACACTGTATACATATGACACATCTCAGCCATGGCTTAACCAGCAAGATAGCAGAAAACAGAATGGCCTCTATTAAAAGGGAGGAATGGTGTTTGGGAAGCTGACTTCAGAAAGTTCTATCGTGGACAATGGTAGGGAGTTGGGTGCAAGGCAGTTGAGGGAGAACCCTATGTACAAAAGTCCAGGAGGTCACCAACTCTGTTTCATAGATTTTACCCAAGAAAATGATCAAAGGCTAGTGACAGGTTTCAGAGTAGCAGCCGCGTTAGTCTGTATTTGCAAAAAGAACAGGAGTACTTGTGTCACCTTAGAGACTAACAAATTTATTTCATCATGAGCTTTCGTGAGCTACAGCCCACTTCTTCGGATGCATAGAATGGAACACACAGACAGGAGATATTTATACGTACAGAGAACATGAAAAGGTGGAAGTATGCATACCAACAGGAAGAGTCTAATCAATTGAGATGAGCTATCATCAGCAGGAGAAAAAAAACTTTTGAAGTGATAATTAAGATGACCCATAGAAGGTGTGAGGAGAACTTAACATAGGGAAATAGATTCAATTAGTGTAATGACCCAACCATTCCCAGTCTCTGTTTAGGCCTGAGTTAATTGTATCTAATTTGCATATTAATTCGAATTCAGCAGTCTCTCTTTGGAGTCTGTTTTTGAAGTTTTTTTGTTGCAAAATTGCCACCTTCAAGTCTGTCACTGAGTGGTTAGAGAGGTTGAAGTGTTCTCCCACTGGTTTTTGAATGTTATGATTCCTGAAGTCCTAGGCTATCCCTTTTATTGATGATTGTGTTGCCTATGTTTCAATGAAACATTTAAAACTTGATTCACTACTTTAAAAAAATTCTCCATAATTCAAATTGCCAATTTCTTTTATCCATGTTAGTATTTACACCACATTTAGTTACAATATCATGCTAGTTGCATTTTGAAATAAAATATATAGCTACCATAATGTAGGAATGTATGTTTCTCAAACTCTTTGCAATTCACCTTTAAATGTCCTTTTTCATTTAGCAAAGATGATATGATATCTATAACTTTGTTTTAATTTTATCAATGAGAATGATACAAGGAAGGAATGGCCCACTTTAATTTCTAAAAATTATATACAAGAAGTTCCTAACTCAAAAAGTACTGGATCCCACACATGGGAATTCTCTGTTAGATCTCATCTAGACAGCTAATGAGGAACAGATCACAGGACTAAAAGCTAGTGGTAGTTAGGGCTTGACTAAACTGAGATTATAAACCACATCAAATCAAGTTAATACAGTTTGAAAACATTTGCGTACACACAATGCATCCCATCACTGTGTGATAACTAAGGCTACAATTTAGTCATGGGTATTTTTAGTAAAAAGCCATGGACAAGTCACAGGTAATAAACAAAAAATTCAGGGTCTGTGATCTGTCCAGAACTTATACTATAAATACCCCTGACTACATTTTGTGGGGAGGGGCAATGCTAGGGGAGGGCTGCTGCTGGGGGTGGGGGGCTGAGGCCAGAGGTGCCAGTTGCCAGGGGTCACTAGGCAGCGGCTGCCAGGGGCTGCCCCAGGACCGCTGCCAGGGGTCATCGGGCAACAGCTTCCCCAGGACTGCTTCCGGCTATCCCATGGTGCATCGCAGTTCGACTATTACCGAACTGTCCATTTACCTGTGTGCCCTCCCCATGCTCCCAGGATGACATCCTCATCCCTTTAAAAGCTGACACAGAGCCAGATTTTCCCATTTGCTTCTGGTTCCCAGTTCATCGTTCTTGCAATACAACCACAATTGCATCCCAGAAGCCACACAACATGCCTCGTGCAGCCGCCTGGAGCAGTGATGAGACCCTGGATCTTATCGCCATCTGGGGAGAAGCATCGGTTCATGAAACTCTTGGGTCCAGCCAACAGAATCAAGGTGTTTTTGTGGACATTACAAAGTGGATGTTCATGAGGGGTCATGACCAGGATGTTGAGTGGAGCTGGAGAAAGAGCAAGTGGCTCAGGAGAAAATGCATTGAAACATGGGACAAAAGGACATAATCCGTGAGCTGTCCATTGTTTATTCAAACAGTTGTTTGTTGATAAATTGTATAGTCAGTTGCTTGACCACATTTTGGTTTGTTATGAAATATATTCAAGAGGCCAAATAATCAATGTCAGTCAGGTTTAATAATATAGTGCAGGAAAAAGGTTCAATGTGATACCAGTCTCTGGGAAGCTGTCTCACACAGTGATGTTACATTCACCTTACACAGAAGGTGGGCTCCCAAAGTTACACACTTCAGATGGTATCATTTATGAGATTTAACAAATTACACATTTCTTTACACATCATTAAAATCCAGCCCACTAGTTTGTCCCAGTTCCCTAATCTTCCTTATCTTTGTTTGGGATACTAGCACTACAGGTACTGGTCGATGAAGATACTTCCCTCATTTGTGTTAAGTCATAGAATGAACATACCTTGATTTTTGACAAGTTTCCTATTTGTTTATGCCAAATGTTTACTTCAAAAAATGCAAGGTGTTACGAGATACATAGCATAAGTGAACATGATTTATGTCAAAGGTTTGTGTAATGGTAAAGGCCAGTTTAGGCTATATTACTTTTACAATATTTCATAGATTCATAGACTCTAGGACTGGAAGGGACCTCGAGAGATCATCGAGTCCAGTCCCCTGCCCTCATGGCAGGACCAAATACTGTCTAGACCATCCCTGATAGACATTTATCTAACCTACTCTTAAATATCTCCAGAGATGGAGATTCCACAACCTCCCTAGGCAATTTATTCCAGTGTTTAACTACCCTGACAGTTAGGAACTTTTTCCTAATGTCCAACCTAAATCTCCCTTGCTGCAGTTTAAGCCCATTGCTTCTTGTTCTATCATTAGAGGCTAAGGTGAACAAGTTTTCTCCCTCCTCCTGATGACACCCTTTTAGATACCTGAAAATTGCTATCATGTCCCCTCTCAGTCTTCTCTTTTCCAAACTAAATAAACCCAATTCTTTCAGCCTTCCTTCATAGGTCATGTTCTCAAGACCTTTAATCATTCTTGTTGCTCTTCTCTGGACCCTCTCCAATTTCTCCACATCTTTCTTGAAATGCGGTGCCCAGAACTGGACACAATACTCCAGTTGAGGCCTAACCAGCGCAGAGTAGAGCGGAAGAATGACTTCTTGTGTCTTGTTTACAACACACCTGTTAATGCATCCCAGAATCACGTTTGCTTTTTTTGCAACAGTATCACACTGTTGACTCATATTTAGCTTGTGGTCCACTATGACCCCTAGATCTCTTTCTGCCATACTCCTTCCTAGACAGTCTCTTCCCATTCTGTATGTGTGAAACTGATTGTTCCTTCCTAAGTGGAGCACTTTGCATTTGTCTTTATTGAACTTACCTCAGACCATTTCTCCAATTTGTCCAGATCATTTTGAATTTTGACCCTGTCCTCCAAAGCAGTTGCAATCCCTCCCAGTTTGGTATCGTCCGCAAACTTAATAAGCGTACTTTCTATGCCAACATCTAAGTCGTTGATGAAGATATTGAACAGAGCCGGTCCCAAAACAGACCCCTGCGGAACCCCACTTGTTATACCTTTCCAGCAGGATTGGGAGCCATTAATAACTACTCTCTGGGTACGGTTATCCAGCCAGTTATGCATCCACTTATAGTAGCCCCATCTAAATTGTATTTGCCTAGTTTATCGATAAGGATATTTGTGCTTAATGTTATTGGAATCCTAATATATATGTATATTAGTGAGTGTGCAAATAATACATATTATTAATATGATATTATGCTAACCAGCATGTATTAGTCAACAGAAAATTTGGTTAATGTTACTAGTTCACATGAGATACAATAATCATGATGTGATTACATTTGTTGTATGCACACAGAATAAAGTGCAAAACAGTAATATATATACTTGGCACTTTAAAACAGCCAGTTTCTCAAAGGGGAAAAGAATTATGAGCCAAATGAGCTGGGATAAACTATTATCATTCACATTCTTCTGTTTAAAATTCTATCTATTTAGGAACATATTAGTAGATGCCCAAAAACCAAAATTCCACAGTCTAGAAAGAAGACCACACTGATTTGAAAAAAACCAACCTAGCTTAGATGGGAAGTGAAAACAGCTATAAATATATATAACAAATGTAAGAAAGGGAAACTGATAGTAATAAATATAAAATCAAAAGCTAGAGATTGTAGAAAATTGATAAGGGAAGTAAAAGGACACAAGAGGAAATCTGTGGCCAGTAAAGCTAAGGATAATAATGGATTTAAATATATTAGGAATTCTAACAATGGTATTGGTCCATTAAGAGATGGAAATGGTTCAATTCTCAACAAAAATGCACAAAAGACAAATGTATTCAAAAATATTTCTGTTCTGTATTTGGGATAAACCCAGGTGATGCAGCCATATCATGTTGATTATGTTATGATGAAATATTTTCCATTCCAACAAAACCTAAAGATGTTAAACAGCGGTGACTAAAAAAGACATTTTAAAATCAGCAGGTCCAGATAACTTTCATCCAAGTGTTTTCCAAGAGCTGGCTGAGGAGTTTTCTGGACTGTTAATGTTGATTTCATTGAGTCTTGGAACACTGAGGAAGTTCTAGAGTACTGGAAGAAAGCTAATGTTGTGCCAATATTTAAAAAGGATAAATGGGACAATCTGGGTAATTATAGGCCTGTCACAAGTCTCCATTAGTCCGTCTCCTGCTATTGGATGCTCTGTTCAAATGGATTAAGGTAGGGCTGGTTGCGACACAGAGATCCAAATTCCAGTAGCTGTGGGTTTATCTTAGTAATTGTGGACTATGCCACTTGATACCTGGAAGTTGTGCCCTTGCACTTGGCAATGTCACAGGCCATAACTAATGAGCTATTTAAAGTATTTTCCAGAAAAGGGTCCTGTATATGATATTAATTGTTATGGAGAGTGCATTCATGTCCCAGCTAATCCAGGAGGTATGTTCCCCCCTTAATATATGATTAGAAAGAACCTCTGTTTACCACCCACAAACAGACAGGCTAGTAGAATGCGTTAGCAGGGAATTTAAGGGAATGCTATGAACATTTGTGACTACTGAATCCTGAAATTGGGATAAGATGCTATTGTACCTATTGTTTGTAGTCTGAGAAGTCCCACAGTCTTCTGTGGGGTTCTTGACATTCAAGTTACTATATGGGAGACAGCCCAGGGCCAGGGGTATCTTAGACCTCTTGGAAGAATCCTGGCATGACCAAAGTACTGAGGCCCAGAATGTAACTCAGTATGTCCTCAGTCTACGGGAATGACTAGACTTAGTAGGGGCCTTTGCCAGAAAGATGATGTGGGCAGGACAACATTCCTAAAATACAGGAGGTCAGATTAGATTTTATGATCACAATGGTCCCTTCTGGCTCTACAGTCTAAGAACAATCTTTGATTCACAAATTCACAACAGTACTTAGATGACTAATCTCTACAATTAGGTGTCTAACTCTCATTCTTAGGGCACCACTGTGATTCATAAAACTCCCATTCAGTTGCGGCCTAACTCTGCAGACATCTAAACTTGGTCAGAGCCTAAATTTTTGCAGCAAAGGCAGCCATGTTTCTGCCTCTGGGCATACAGACTGCTCCCTCACTCTAGGCGCCCAAACACCTCACTCCTGCCTATGCCTCAGAGTGATTCACAAACCAGGTGAAGATAGGCACTCGCCTCACATATGGGGCCTGATATGGTAGGCTTGCTTAGAAGCTGTCTAACTCCTCAACACAACAAGTCATTCCTTTAGTCCTGGGGTTTGTGCACTCACCCAGTCTGTGGCAGACCACTGCTTCAAGTCCTCCTCTGCCCCATAAGAAGGGATTTGAACAGGGATCTACTACCTCATGGAAGAGTTCTCTAACCACTTGATTAGAGTCAGTCTCACTCTTTCTGGCCCAATTAACGTTTAATTAAAGTGAAGCATCTTCAACAGGCAAGATTGAGGGAACCCCACATCAGTTCATTCTTTAGCTCAGGGGTTAGGGCACTTTCCTGAGGGCTTGACTACACTTGCAGGTGTGCAGTGCTGGGAGTTATAGCTGTCTTCGTACAGCTGTGTAGGGAAAGCACTGGAGTGTGGCCACACTGACAGCTACCACTGTGGCCACATTAGCAGAATTTGCAGCAGTGTTGGGAGTGGTGCATTATGGGCAGCTATCCCCAGAGCACCTGGTCCCATTTTGGCGCCATGGGTTGTGGGAAGGGGGCGGAGGGTGCAGGTCATTCTGCTTCCTGTCCCAACGCCCCATGATGCATCGCTTCACATCCCAGCATCCGCCTGTTTTTTTTTTTCCGTTCCACGTTTGGCACATCTTGAACTCCCACACGGTTACGTGCACGCGCGAATTTCCTGTGTGAAAATGAGCCTGAAAATGCTGAAAGGCGTAAAATTCTGACAAGGCCCAAGCAACAATCAGTTTTGGCAAGTTGAACCTATTCTTAAAGATCCAAAAGTGAATTTGAGGAAATCACGAAGATGACAGGCGAGTCGTTGATGCGGTACACAAACACGAATTCTGGCATCAATGGATGCTAGCACGAGTACAGTGTGGCTTTTGGGTCGTCGGGAAACAGCACTGTGAGTGTGGATACAATACGTCATGGAAAGTCTGGGATGCGAGGGGTCCAGAACTTTTCTGGAAGAAAAGCCACTGTTCATTGGTTAGTGAGCGAAGCTTGCCCCCATCCCTGCAAGGCACGAATTGGAGTCTGCCCGCGCGTGGAGAAGCGGTGACTATGAGTGGGACTATTGCAATTGGAAGCTGGCAACTCCAGCAGCTAACGATGGTCGAACAAGTTGAGGGACGCTGGAACGTCAAACAGTTTGGAGGGGAATCAACGTTGTGGAATTTTTGCAAGTTTTGGAGAGCCATTAATCGCATGCCTGGCTCAAGAAGAACCACGTCGATTCTGGGAACTGCGCGACATTGTGGAGGCTTGACAAATGGTTTTCTAACTGTGGAGGAGCGATAGACGGTGGGGACATATCGCTATTACTGGAACAACCCTCACCTGCCATCGAGAGTATTCATTAAAGCGTAAGAGGTAGTTCCTATGGTTTCGTGGTTGTGGATCACGCGGGCTATCATTGACATTAACACGGCTGGCCTCGGAAAGGTGCATGATTGCACGCATCTTTCGGAAAACTGGCTGTCAGGAAACTTGGCAGGCAGAGACTTTGTTCCCCAGACGGAGAATCACAGAGGGGACGTTTGAAATGTCCATTATGTGATCCTTTGGAGGACCCTGCTTAACCCGTTAAATGCCTTTGGCTCATTGAAGGTTACAGCGAGCTTGACAGGAAGCAAGGAGCGGTGTGTCAACTACAGGGCTGAGTCGGTGCGAATTGACTGTGGTGTGCTGTTTGGCATTCTTACAAGAGGCTGCTGGTCAGCTCTCGTCATGGGGATGTTAGCAAAAATCCTGCAGTTATATCCCGTCTGCCTGATACCTCCAATATATTTGTGTAAGGAGGAACATTTCAGTCAGGCAATGCGGACATCCGAGTTCAAACGCCTGGAGGCTGATTTGACAACAGCCAGGAGAGCAGGGCTATCTGAAGAGAGGCACGGCACGGGCTTTCAGGATTAAGGCATGCCTTGAGGGAGGATTAGGGCTGAAAACCAACAGTAATGTTTGGTGCCTTGCACAGGAGTGAGAGTGAAGTGAGGTGGTTACATATGTAGTAGGAATCTTGTTTTTCCTAAGCTGATTTGCAGTGCCTGTTTTCTTCCTGGAGTTAAGCTTCTTTGACTTCTGCAATAATAAAGAATGCTTTCAAGCCAAGAATTCATTTTATGACAAAAAAATAACTTCTTGACAGACACACACAATTTTGGGAACCTAAAAGGGCAGGGGGTGTGTGGGGACTGTACATCCACAAGTTTGAATAGGTCCTTCTGGAGCGCTGTGCACAATGACTGCTGGCACTCTAGAGATGCCTATATCTGAGGTGAGGGGTGGATGCGAGGTAAGGTCGTGAGTCTCAAGGGCTTGGTTGGTGAACGACAGGTGTGGAGGCAGCTGGTGGTGGTAGACAATCTGGATCTGAGAAGGGGTTTGGAGCTGCACATTGGGGCACAGGGAAGAGCTTTGGGACGAGGGGGGGGCCGCGCGGTAGTCTCTGCTGCATGGCTGCTACAAGCGCCTGGATAGAGTCCGCTTGATGCGCCAGGATGCTTATCAGCTACTTTGTGCTTTTCTCCTGGCCGCTGCTTTCTCTGGCGGATCCTGCTTTCCTTTCCCTTCATCCTGCACTTTTTGATTCTCTCTGGCAGAGTGATCCATACTGCTTGCAGCAGGTCTTCTTTGCTTTTTTCACGGCTCTTCTGGAGGTTTTGGAGTCTCTGAGCTGTTTGATAACATGGGCAGCCGAGAATCAAGGTTGCTTGTGAAAGGCATAAAAAGGCAACACTGTACAAGATGCAGCATTGTTTATATCCGTAGACAGTTATTCCACACAGTGAAGGAGTTTACACGTTCACTTTAGCATAATTTTCCCACAAAGAGAGCGCACATAACCCACAGGAGCCTGAAATGGTGAGTAAGGGGGACTGATTTCTTCAGCAGGCTGTACTGGGTTCTACCCCTCTCCCAACATTTTCCACAGGGTTGATCCTGGAAGATATCTGCTGCAGCAGGTTACCTGGGAGAGCGGAGGGTCTTCTACAGCAATGCGGATTCCGCCCTGGCCCCTATACAGCTTGCCTGCGTTGCAGCAATAGTCTCAGCCTTCGCGGCACAGTGGCACGGACCGACATTAGCGCCTGCTGGACAAGGACCACAGTGGCTCTCCCTATAAACTTGCGCAACGCATTGCCCACGCTCTGGCTGAAACTTCTGAAGAGATTACCGACCGGACCAATTTAACTTGCAACGTGATAGACCATAACAATGGGCTATTCCACATCTAGGCAGCATGCATGCAGCGCTACCCTCCTCCTCTCCGAAACAATTCCATTCCTGAAAATAAAAGCCGCTTACCGGGAACCCGCCTCTCTGTGTCCTTCACCAAGTACCGGCTGTTGCGACTGGCTGCCTTCCTACCTGGCTTGAGAAGAAGCTTCTGGCAGCATGCTCTCCTGGATCCAGGGTGTCTCCCCCCACTCTCGGTTTCTCCTCCTCCCCCCCTGCTCTGAAGTGTCCATCATGGTCCTCTGGATTGGCGGTGGGGTCACTCCCAAGTATTGCATCCAGGCTCTTTGTAAAAACGGCAGGTCATGGGGGGCAGTGCCGGAGCGGCGGTTTCCTCTGCGGGCTTGCAATAGGCACTCCGCGCTCCTTCACTTTAACCCTGCACTGCAGCGCGTCCTGGTCATGGCTTCCTTTCCAAGCATGGCCCTTGATATTGCTCATAGGTATTATAATTCCAACGCGGGAGCAGCACGGGACTGCACAGCTTCCTCCCCACAAACACTGATGAGGTCCAGCAAACTCGCCATTATGCTCCATGCTGGGGCTTGTTTGGCACGTGGAGGCATGGTCACCTGGAAAGATTCACTGATTGCACTCCACACCTGGCTGAGTAAACAGGAAGGGGATTTTTAAAATTCCCAGGGCATTTAAAGTGCGGGTCACCTGAGGCCAGGGCAGTAGAGTTCAAACAGATGAGCAGAGTGGCTGAACAGGCATTCTGGGATACCTCCGAATACCTCTGGAGGCCAATAACAGCGCTTTTGGTGGCCACACTGGCAGAGCAGCGTTGCATCACCAGCGCTGCAGTCATTATTCCCCAGGCAGAGCTGGAGTACATGCAGCGCTGTAGCCAGGGAGATACAGCACTGTATGTGCCTTGCAAGTGTGGACGGTGAGTAAGTTGCAGCGCAGTAAAGCCACCACCAGCGCTGCAACTCTCCAGTGTAGCCAAGCCCTCAGAGGTGGCAGATCCTTGTTCAAATGCTTTTGTCCTTATCATCAGAGTTGGGAACTCAACAGTGGTTTTCTGCATTCTGGTTGAGTGCGCCTCCTTTGGACTAAAGTTTGTAAGGGAGATCTACCACTGCCACAGCTGTTGCACGTGGAGTTAGTTGGTCTGAGAGCATGCCTACCAGATTGGGCCCCACACACGAGTTAGATGGAGTAGCGCTTATCTTTCCCCAGTTCATGAATCGTTAGCAGAGATAGGCACGTAAGCTGGGCTGCAGGGAAGCCCCTATGAGAGAGGGGCAGAGCTTAGCACATGCTTGTGTCATTGGGATCTCCCATTAGCTAGGTGGCTCCCCACCTAGTATACTGGTCTTGTGAATCACGTTGTAAGACACTTATCTCTTTCCATTGTATAGGGTGCCTTTGTGGATCACAGAATTGTTCCTGTGATTTTCTGGATGCTACAAATTAGGCGTTGCGATGCTGAGAGTCACAACACCAAGTCCCTTTGTGAATCAGGGCCTGAGTGTGCTGGGACACTTACTCTTACACCTGGCACTCTTTAATCTGAAACCGTCTTTGGCCAATGGCTGACTCAAAATGCATTGAGTATAGCACAATCATATTGTTGCCCCTTTTGGCCCAAGTGATCAGGCAATATTTGGGGACTTGCCAGGCTGCTTCCGCTGGAACGAGAAATTGACACTACAACTCAGGTACTTCTTTGGTGCAAATGTGTTTATTTACAAAGAATGTACACAAAGTCCTGTTTCCATGATCATAGTAGAAATAAATAACAGCAGGCAACCCAAGTCTGCTTTTCCCACAAGCAGTGTGTCCAAAAGAAGCTCTGTCTCATCTTCCTCTCAGGGACACGCTTTGTCACAATTTCAGGGTAATTGCACCTGTATTCCTTTCCTCCATGATCCTCTCCAGGAGTTTCTAGTTTGCTCTCAGGTCTCCAGCTGTCACCCGTTTCTGGGCAGGGACCCTTGTTCCATTCCCTTCTGACTGGTAGATTTTAAACCTGCACTGTTCCCTGCCTTATGCTGCAATATCTCCAGCAAGTCAGTCTGTCTAAAGGCCAACACTTGCTCTCCAACAGCTATGAACAGCGTATTGCCAGCAGTTACAAATTACCACACAGCTCTTTCTAAGCAAGCCTATTTATTATTAAGGTAAAAAGCATTACAGAGAAAACATACAAAAATAAATAAAAACAATACACGTTAAAAGTTTACCAAAGGTCACCTATCAGTCTTATGGGACTCTGGTAAGCCAAAGTCTTTCCAACCCTACGGCAAGGCTTGGGGCCTTTGGCCAGGAGGTCCCATTTGTTTGCTGGATCGGAGAGAAGACTGAAGTCAGCTTAAACATAGTGTTTTTATATTAAAAGGCCTTTCTTTCTCTGTTGGTTTCTCAAGAAACCAGTTTATGCAAGCTTCCTCCAGAGGTGATACCTCTCTGGACGTGTTTATAATCTAAGTGATTCACCTTAATAACCCCCCATTTTTCTTGGCTCTTAGCAAAACTGTGGCAATTCCCCAAGCCCTCCAGAATTGTATACATTCCCTGGCCCACAGTGATACATAAAAACACTCATACACTTAATACAATACAATCCACAAAGATATTGCATGTGGTTGCAATGTCTGTCACAACACTCACAATTGCTTCTCTCAGGGCAGATCTACACTACAGAAGGGATCCAGGCTCTGAGATCAAGCCACCGGCAGTCAATTTAGCGGCTCTAGTAAAGATCTGCCAAATCGAGCACAGATCACTCTCCAGTTGACCCCTGTACTCTACCCCTGATGAGAGTAAGGTAAGTCGACGGGAGATTTTCTCCCATCGCCCCCCCCACCACCCCTCCCTGGACAGTGCAAACCTTGCGCTAACTCGACCTAAGGTACTGTCAACTCCAACTACAATAGCCACACTTTCTGTCTCTAGCACACAAAATTGCATACTGCTACTACCAATCAATCCCCTCACCTGTACACTTGCAACTAGCCTCAGGAAAACCCCTTAGGCCATACTGCTTGATTACTTTGCTATGTTGTCCATTGCCTTGGGAGGTGGCTTCTGATTGTTTGCAGCTATCACTATCTTCAAGGGATATTTAATTGTTCTTTTTATTTAGTTTGAAGGAAGGGTGCTT
The DNA here is from genome assembly GCF_003597395.2 of Chelonoidis abingdonii. NCBI lineage: Eukaryota > Metazoa > Chordata > Testudines > Testudinidae > Chelonoidis > Chelonoidis abingdonii. Next base: position 78,317,035 of record NC_133776.1, read on the forward strand.
AGCAGACCCACCAGTATTAATGAGGTCTGTGATTGTCTATAGATCAAAGCCCCATTTCATGACAGCCATTAACACATTCCAGAATAACAATAGACTGAAGAAGTATCTAGGGAAAAGTAATTTCCTAGTGATTAAAATCAATTTGTTCCATGAACATTTTCAGAAAAATCAAAATATTTTGTAAAACAAGGTGAAAAGAAAAGCATAATAAACATAATGTAAAAGTTAGTTGTGGAACTAACCCCATGTGTTATAGTTTCTAAAACACTCAACCACACAAAGATGTTCACAGGAAGCCTCATATGATTGTGGGTCCCAGTTTAAAGTTATTAGGATATTCACAAGCTACCCCAGAGGATCTTAGGTTGGTTTCAATGGAAGTTAGGAGCCTAAATACATTTGAAGACCTGGGCCTGTGCCTGCATGCTTTTACCACTGAAGGATGCAGGTTGGATGGGCAGAAATCCTGAAGTGAATGGTGTCAATTAGCTATTGTGGAATCATCAGTGGAACTTAACCACAGCAACAACCTGTATCTGAGACTTCACCACAGGACCCACCTTAAATACCTGGCCCTTCCACTCCAGAAGTGTGCTTGGAACAATATTCCAAATTTCAGTAGATTGTGAATTGCTTTTGAATCCTTCATGGCGACGGCTGCTCTACCATACTCTCCAACGTTAGAGGAAGATACAAAAGATTTTGCATGTCTTAAACAAAGCAACTGCTTTTTTCAGGAGTCAGAGGAGAGGCAGGGGACTTGCCACACCCCAAATATAGGCATTTGTCAACTTAATATGCAATTCCTTGTGATCTAGAAAGCACACCTCAAAATATAATTAACACCCCCCCAACACCTTACTAATGTAACTGGTGCCAGTCCTGGACCTGAAAAGGATTCAGCATACCTGCAGGAGGGTATGGCATGCACTATATACATATTCCCACAGCAATGAAACTATGTGACAATGCTTTTCAACAGGTAGGCTTATTAGGCTGGCAGGGCAGGGTCACCAGGGTTCATTCTACCAGCATAAAGCACCGTGTGCAAAGCCACAGACTGCCTCCATCCTAGTAACACATATTGGCAGGGGAGCCCTGCCATGTCGTGCCAGGAGAGTGGAAGCAGAAGCCCCCATGGGAGCTGGTGTGGAGGGAGCCCTGCCTCAAAGCCAATGGCATGAGACAGCCCATTATTTCTCTTTCCTGCATGGCCCCCAAGCCCATGGCACGGAGCGAGGGCCTTGCTGCCCCCCCTCTGCTGGGCTCCAGGCCCTGCGGGGGAGGGAAGGTGCAGCTGGCTAGGCAGCCATGTTGTTGGACTCGGGGACGAGCAGACACAGTCCTGCTGCCCGTGGTAACTTTCAGGGAAGTTTCTGTCACAGCCTCTGGGGGGATGCGGGCGAGGGGGAGGAGGGAAGGGGCTCGCCGCGGCTCCCTAGCGCGGCGCACACGGCCTGGAGACCCCCTCCCGCCACCCAACGAGCCCCTGTCTGCCGACACTAGGCACCCCCGTCAGCACAGGCGGGCAGGCCACCGCTGCGCTACCTCCCCCATCGGGCTGGGAACGGGAGCCTTATTCAGCGAGCGCTTTAGGCCGGCTCCCCTGCGCAGACAGCGTAAAGCCAGCAGCTTCCCCTTGCGTGCGCTGCGAGTCTCTCTCGGGCTAAGGCTCCGGCCCCGCCTCCCTTGCTCTTGCCTGAGTCTTGCATTGGCCAGCTGGTGCGTCACTCTCAGGCTGGACCCATCTCGCGCTCCCCATTCATGCAGTTTGGTTGCGTGTTGGTGTATTTTACTGTTTGCAATAAAGAGGGGGGGATTTTTTTTTTTTGTTCAGTTTCTGCTGCAATTAACTCTTCGTCCCTTATACGTTTTTTTTGGCAATTTTGAAGAACGGTTGAAACAGTTTTTTGTTTTGTGATTGCATTTATTTTTTAATAGATCTCTTATCTATTTTGCAATCAACTATTAAGGTGCAACTATGCCCAAAAGAAAGGTAAGTACAAAAATAGGGGGGGAAGATAAATGGGGAATGAAGGGGAGAGATTAGAGGAGCGTTTGCAAAAATATCTATAATTTATGCGTGTGTATGTAGAGTTTTTGCATATTAATTTTTTGTGCATGTCCTAAAGTGGAGCTGGAACTGAAGGGCGATGATTAGAATGTGCGGTCGGGCTCATCTGTGGGAGCAGGGGAGCGTCTGAGTTCACTTTGGGCTGTTTTGTTTGCAAGGAGAAGGCTAAGCAGTGTCTCCATGCTGGATTACAAACAGCCATAGTGCTGCTGCTGCCCCTATGGAGAATACAGGCAGGCAGAGCTAGCCACGGAAGGCTGTGCTTCTCCAAGCGCCCCGAAAAGCGCACGGCTGGACAGCCAGAACCTTCCCATTAATCGCCGGGGGCATTTTAGTGTTGATTAGGCCATTGCCTGGGAGAATTTGAGTCTAAACGGTGCCTCTTTCTCCTGCGTTTGCCTTTGTTCTCCCTTTTTTTTTCTCTCCCACTTCTTGTCATACCAGATGGCTGTGCAATGGTAATTTGGAGCCATTAGGCGGCGCAGAGTTTGAAACTGTCCTTGAAGGGAAGAGGGGCTGGGAAGGATTCACAACCAGAATTAGTAACTTTGGCTCTGCTCAGCAGCTGGACTTCCCTAGCTCGCTCTTCAGCAAGCCGAGAGCTGTTTGCAAAGGGGCAGCCTGCCTCCTAAAATTGCAACAGCTAAAATGTTGCCGCCTAGCAGACGGCAGTACAGCTTTGCCTGAGTGTGCATTTTAAGGGTGAAACATTTGGTTATCTCAGCATCTCCCCTTCATTTATCTGTGTTGCATGCTGGCATTTTGAAAGCATTCGGCTATTAAGTGACGATACGGGCATTCCCTGCCCTCTGAGAAATACACTTGCTGAGGGCTCTTATTTCCCTGGGTGTGCTGGAATTGGGTGTAGCCCGTGCTGCAATATCTGAAACGCCTCCCTTCCTCCCACTAATCCTGAGGGAACTAAAGCAGGTCCCCATCCATCCAACTGCTACTGTCTCTTCCCCTTAATGTAAGTGGAATGCCTCTGGGCGAAGCTAGTAGAGCCTTGTCCTTGCATAACGCTGACAACGACCTTGTTGTTGCAGGTAATTTGGCGGGAACTTTTTAAATGTGGGGACGCTTTGACGCAATGACGTTTAACAAAAGTGGGAGTCCGAGGCATTCTGGGAGTTGTAGTCTTTTGTCTGGGAACTCTCAAGTGAGCTTAGGCTCTTGCACTGATCTGACTTGTAAGCACAGCTGCACGTTTTTAGCTGTGGGAAGGGTGGAGGAGAAGTTACACCTTTTTTTTTTTTGCTTGATCACTTTGCAAACTTTATTTACTGCTAAGGATAGTATGACTAAAAGGTAGAAGGGCAAGGAGAAAAGCTGGTAATATGAGAAACAGCAAGGATATGAAACCAAGGAGAGCTGTTTTAAGTGGTGAACTCGGACATAAAGATAAAATTGACTGTGATATATTTGAAATTCGTGAGTTTACTTTTTAGTAGGTCTCTCCATGCTGCATGTAGACTTAATTAGAGAAAATGGCATGTTAGTATTTTCCAACCTCACACTTAAAATAGGTCCAGCATTAATTCCATTTTTACAGATTTTTTTTCTGGTCACTGCTATAATTTTCAAATGCCTGTTTGCTAGCATTTGGCAAAATTTCCCCTTCATGACTGTAAAAAATGCAAATCTTTTATGTTTTCCTCTTTTAAATTTTTTATGTAGGCTGCAGCTGAAGGCGAGATGAAGGAGGAGGTAGGTTTATAAAATTTTAATAAAGCAAACTTATTTCTCTCAGAACTTGTGTGGTGGTAAACAGTTTAAAACATTGATCACCAATGGGTAGATCACAATCGACTGGTCAATCCTGGAGTTTCTGACAGTTGATCATGATCTAAAAATCCAGCAGCATAGGAGGGCTAAGGCAGGGTCCCTGCCTGCCCTGGCCCTGTGCCACGGAAATGGCCAGCATACCCCTGGGGGTGGGGGATTTGTCTCTGTGCTGCTCCTGCCTGAAAGCACTGCCCCAGCAGCTCCCATTGGCCAGGAACGGTGAACTGCAGCCAATGGGAGCTGTAGGGTGGTGCTTGCAGGGAGGGGCAGCGCATGGAGCCACATGACCTCCTCCCTGCAGGGGCGTGCTGGCTGCCTCTGGGAGTGGCATGGGCCAGAACAGCCAGGGAGCCTGCCTTAGCCCCACTGCACTGCTGACGGGGAGCCACCTGAGGTGAGTGCCATCTGGCAGGAGCCTGCACCCCTCTCACATCCCAGCCCTGAGCCCCCTCCCGGAGCCAGCACTCTGTACCCCCTCCTGCACCTCAACCCCCTGCATCAGCCCTGAGCCCCATCCCAGAGCCAGCACCCCATAACCACTGTTGCACCTGAACACTGTGCCCCACCCCGGAGCCCCCTCCTGCACCCAAACTCCCAGAGCTTGCACCCCTCACCCCCTCCTGCACACCAACCTCCTGCCCCAGGCTCAATCCGGAGCCCCCTCCCACACTCCAAACCCTTGACCCCAGCCCAGAGCCTGCATCCCAACCCCTTTCCCCAGCCTGGTAAAAGTGAGTGAGGGTGGGGGAGAGTGAGCAGGGGAAGGAGAGGGGATGGAGTGGGCAGGGCAGTGCCTCGGAAGGGGTGGCGTAGATCCTGGGTTGCTCTTAAATTCAAAAAGTGATCTTGTGCCTATAAAGGTTAGAGACCACTGGTTTAAAAGAAATTACTAACTGAGGCCCCCAACTTCCATAGAGGTATCTGCTTGCACAGCCCCTTGTCTGTATGCACAGTCCCATGGGTCTGTGCTAGCAGATTTTGATGCAGGTTCTGGGTGTCAGGAATGAAATATCAGGTGATATGAAACCTTGGGTCCAGTCCATTGGACTATAACATGAGAGACATTTTGGAGAATCCACTGCCTATCCCAGTTGTTAAGCTGTCTGAAACTGGGAGCTTTGATGATCTAACATGCAGAGGTTTAGAGAGAGCTGTTCCTGGTACAGGAGAATTTGCAGTTCCACAGCCAAAGACCATCAGTTTCAGATTAAATGTGGTCCTTAGGCTACAGTCTTGAAGGCTGTTTCTCTTAGGCACAGAGATGTAACTGTGCATAAGAGTTTACTGTATTGGTTCCTTACTATTTACCTGGGTTTGGTGAAAAGGGGGGAAATGGTGAAAGAAATAGTAATTCTGTTTTGCTTTTTAAAAAAAGGCAAACCTATTACATCCATAGCTCTATAAATGATCTTGGTATTTGTTTTAATGCTTCATTAAATAATGGTTGCATCAAATTATTTGATGATGATGATGATATAATTCTGAGAACGTATGGCTCTTTCTTTAAATTTTAGTGACACCTCTTTCTTTTATGCAGCCAAAAAGAAGGTCAGCTAGATTATCAGCTGTGAGTATCTTTTTTTTTTTTTAATTGAATTTGTGATGTATGTGATGATGACAATTCAGGAAGATTGGAGTAGGAAGAACCTCATGCTGATGAGCAGAGTATATCTATATAGGTAGATATGTGTTCACACTTACATTTAAAAATAAAATCACACTCCATGATTCCATGGCTTGTGTACCAACACACTGCAGAACCTATTTGCAGATTTTACATGTGAGATAAAGCCGCTATGCTAGTTTGACACAAAAAACATCACATTCAGGAATGGCTGGATCCTGCAATCCTTACTCACAGGTGTAGTCCCATTGATTTCAGCAGCACAGCTCTTGGGAACAAGAACTGCAGATTGGAGGCCCAAGATCTGCAAATACCAAAGAGGGCTTGCAGTTTGAATACAGGACGGTTAAGGGCAAAGCCAAAGTACTATATAAGCCCAGTCCTGTAAGTGCTTTATGCCTGGGAGTCTTCTTCCATGTGCGGAACACTCAAAGGATTGGGATCAATGTATGCTACCAAGGAGATTACAACAGGAAACAAAGTACACCTCTACCCCGATATAACGCGGTCCTGCGGAGCCAAGAATCTCGACTGCGTTACAGGTGAAATCCCGTTATATCGGGGTAGTGGTGGCAGGGGTCCAGCAGTGATTTAAAGAGCCCAAGGTTCCGGCTGTGGGGAGCCCCGGGCCCTTTAAATCACCACCCGAGCTCTGCTGCCGGAGACCTGGGGTAGCGGCGGCAGGGCTCTGACGGTGATTTAAAGAGCCCCGGGCTCCCTACAGCGGCCAGAGCTCTGAGCCCTGCTGCCACAGCTCTGGGGTAGCAGAGGCAGGGCTGCAGCGGTGATTTAAAGGGCCCGGGGCTCCCTGCAGCAGCCAGAGCCCTTGGGTTACCACACTATATGTGAACCCATGCTATATCAGGTCGCATTATATCGGGGTAGAGATGTAAATGAATGCTGCCACATTGGTGAAAAGTTGCACCTCATTGTGGTAAAACAGAAGATACCTATGCATACCAGGAACCCTCTGCAAAGGATAGAGGTAAACGTCATCTCAGACAGCAAGAGACTTGAGAAAAGTTTAGTGTCCATTTCCACATCCTGTGGATCTTGACTTAAAATGCTGTCACGTGTAATAATGCAGGACTCTCATTTCTCCCGACACAGTACATATACTTACTAAATATTTTAGCCATAACCACTTCCACATACTTCATTTTTTCCTCATGTATTTGAGTGAAATGACATACTAATTTATAAAAAGAACAGGAGTACTTGTGACACCTTAGAGACTAACAAATTCATTTGAGCATAAGCTTTCGTGGGCTACATGAGAGCTCAGTCTTAATCTTTCCCTGTTTGCTGTATAAGATGTTAATCAGGTACTCCTGTTCTTTTTGCGGATACAGACTAACACAGCTGCTACTCTGAAATATTAATTTATATATCAAAGTCTTGTAAATGATTATGGTTCATATTCTTTTCTGGTCCTTTATGTACAGGGGAGCATGGCCCTGCATGTATGCTTTTCATATGTTTTAAATTTGCGTACAGAGTAAGTATGTTGAGGTTGTTAATACGACCACTGTAGTGCTCTTCAGGTGGTATATTTCTTATTTTACTATATGCTTTTTGTACAGAAACCTGCTCCACCTAAACCGGAGCCAAAGCCCAAAAAGGCAGCACCTAAGGTAAATATTTAAGACCTCTTTAATACAGCAGTTTTCTTTTTCAAAATGTATTTACAGGAATAAAGCACATAGCAGGTCAACTAGCTTTTTAATATTTTTAATGAGATTATGTATTTTGCCCAGTTAGAGAAATCTCCATCAGTATCTTAGAAATTACAGATGGCAAAGAGCTATTGAGTGTTCTTTTTTTGTCCTACTGCTAGTGCAGGAATATTGCCTATGGTAAATTCTTGAGTGATTTGTCTGATGAAATTTTAAACAAAGTGCGATGATTCTTTCACTGTTTGCCATGGGAGACTGTTCAAAGCACCATTCTCCTAACAATAGGTGTGGAATAGAGACCACAGAACCATAATTGTAGGCAATGCTGGTAGCTATGCCTATGAGTAAGTAAGTGTGCTTTACACTTACATAATAAGGCCCTATTTTCAGTTGCTTATTAATTTGTCAGACTTCAACCACTGGGATTAAAATTTTCCATGCTTTATCTCCTTCTCAGGCTAGATATTTTTTTTTAAATGTTAAGCAAATATACCTTTTCTGAGAATGAAGTTAGCAAAACTATCTATTTTTTTCCTGCATCGTGATGCAGTCTAATTAAATGATCACATACTATTTGTTCTCCCAGAGTAGTGCCTCATTCATTGCACAGTGAATGAAGAAGTGGTTGCAAGGAAAAAGAGCATGTTCTCTTGTAAGGCACTGGACTTGGACCCAGAAGAGCTGGGTTCTGTTCGTGGCTCTCTGAGACTCCGAGGAGATGCTGGGCAAGGCTATCAATATGTACACACAAGGGAATGAAATGTAGGCTGCAGAGGCTACTGTAATTCTGGCACTGTCCAATTTTAACTTTGCATCCTTAACTGTGCTTAACTTTGCATCCTAAACATTCTTTTAACAGCTTTTTGTTTGTAATTATAAGAATAACTTTCATCCTCTTAAATATATCCATATTAAATAAAGTAGGGCTGAAAAAAAATCATGATGTATTAATCAGCTGGTGTTGCCATCTTTGTACTTCCCATCCATTCAGGAAAAATTAGTAAAATGACATTGTCCCTCCTCCCATGGAAACAGCTGCAGGAGGCAGCCTGGGAATGAAAAACTCCATCTGGATTCCCTTGTGTGGGATCATTCTGTTCTGTGGAGAGAGATATCACACACCAATGTTGCAGAATCGCCAGTAGTTTTGTCCCCAGAAGCCAGGGATTGACACTGATGTCGTGGGACTCTAGCAGGCTATGGCTTTCTGTGTAGAGATCCTTTGTCTCCAGAGATCCTTTGTCTCCAGTCAGATTCCCTGACAGCATGGCTCCATAAGAGTTGTGCAACCAAGGAATCCCCAGTCATTGGCTGCTCCTGGAACCTCTTTTAAGATGGTGCTTTCTCAGTAAAGAGGGAGCTGTGGAACGGTTAATAAATCTCCATTAGTTTTCTGTGGGAGAGAGACAGGAATGGATTCCTTTCTTCAGCCATCAATCCCCAATCCTATGGAAGGGACTCCACAAGGAAGGTCCTATGAAGGTAGATCACCACTACCATTCTTTTGTTTGGGAAGCGGTGGGAGGAAGAGATACCATGAAGCGGACCCTCCACACCTCTAGTTCTGGGCAAATGTTTTAGCCTATTAACCTTTATGAAGGTCTCTTTTGAGGGTTTATACAAATGGTCCCATTTAGTGAGTTTTGTCACGTTAGTATAAAGTAATTGCCATACACTGCTAAGCTAAAAGTGTTGAAGAAATAGGTATGGTTGTAACTGTGTCAGTCCCAGGATATTAGAGAGACAAGATGGGTGAGGTAATTGGTCCAATAAAAGGTATTACCTCACTCACGTTATCTCTTGAAGAAATAGATATTTTCATCAATTGTAATCTCTGAGACCACACCTTCTTTAAAGGATTTCTAATGAGCAGTAATTTTCCAAAGATTCATGGTTCCTCTGTCTTTTGGAGTGGAAGATGATGTTAGGGTTAGTATAATCAGAAGTTTTGGCACTCAGGTGCAAATCCTTGGAATTGAAATCAGTGGCAGTCTTGGTATTTACTATTATGAAGCAGTGGTTTGATCCAAAAGTATAGAGGCTGTTACAGGAACTCCTCACTTAACGGTGTAGTTATGTTCCTGAAAAATGCAACTTTAAGTGAAATGATGTTAAGTGAATCCAATTTCCCCTTAAGATTTCATGTTAATGAGGGGGTTAGGTTCCAGGGAAATTTTTTTCAACAAACAAAACTATATATATACATATATACACACACACACACACGCAGTATAAGTTTTAAACAAACAATTTAATACTGGTACACAGCGATGATGATTGTGAAGCTGGGTTGAGGTGAAGTCAGAGGATGGGATATTTCCCAGGGAATGCCGTACTGCTAAATGTTGAACTAGCATTTGGCTGAGCCCTCAAGGGTTAACTGGTTGTTCATGTACAAGGGAGTAGGCATAGAGGGAGGGGAGAGAGCACAGAAGACAAAGACATGAGAGCGAGAGATGCACATTTCCTCTTTAAGTAGCTGACCCCAGTCTTAAGTACACTGCCTTGTTAATTAGATCAGCTTGCTGAGACGCAGCTGCTCCTGGAAGCTCCCTCCATCCTGAGCCCTGTCGTGTCCCCCCCTGCTCTATGGAAATGGGGTAAGCGGGGTGCAGGAACAGGGGGGAGGGGGACACCCTGACATTAGCCTCCCACTTCCTCTCTTCCCCCCGTACAGCAAGCAGGAGTCTCTGGGAGCAGCTCCAAGGCGGAGGGCGGGAGCAGCACATAGCGGTGCGGGAGGGACAGCTCAATGGCAGCAATTGCTGGCCTACTGGGCAGCTGCAGCTCAGAGAACTTAGGGGAGCGTGGAGCTGATAGGGGGGAAGCCAGTCCACCCTGGTTGCAAGCCCCCACCAGCTAGCTCCAACGGGCTGCTCTTCCTGCAAGCAGTGGACAATGCAGGTGGCTGCCAAACGACGTTAGAAGGGAGCATTGCACAACTTTAAATGAGCATGTTCCCTAATTGTTCAGCAATGTAACAATGAAAGAACGTTAACCAGGACATCTTTAAGTGAGAAGTTACTGTACTTCAAAGTTATGGTGTCACAGGACTTTTTTCCTTCTTTTGATTTAATTGAGTCTCCCATGTAAAAAGTTGCAATTATTGTAATATGCATTAAAACTTAATTTCAATGTCTTTTCTTTATAGCTGTAGTGATTGTTGAATTTACCCAACTCATACATGATATATATTGCTTGTATTCCTTGTTGTTCCTCTGCAATATTCTTTGGTGACTTCAGCTTTTCTCTCTCTCTCTCCTAATTTATATTTAGAAAATCTCTGAAGAATTCTAGTGTTTCCATTGACTGTGCATGCTCTTAGATTAGTCTTTTTTTTTTTTTTTTTAATGTCTTTTGGCAGGCAGCTCAACAGCCAAAATGCAAGCTCACCAACATTTTTAGCTAACTTAATAAAATGTATGTTTAAAAAGGGAATTCCTTTAACCCCAGACGTAGCTACCTTTGACCTTGTTTCTCTAGATTATTCATTCCCAGTAGTATATCAAGGACAGGATAGAGAATAAAGGATTTCTTGATAGAAATTTTCATCTGGTACACCTCACCTTCGTTAATTGTATTTCCGATAAGTAGTAGTAAGTTATACAAACTTTAGACTTGAAAATATTGATGCTTTAATGCAATCTCCAGTTTTGTGTGCATCTATCATACATTTTTGTTCATGTGATTAACAGAAAGAGAAGGCAGCAAATGATAAAAAGGAGGACAAAAAGGCAGCAGCAAAAGGGAAGAAGGGAGCCAAAGGCAAAGATGAAACTAAGCAAGATGATGCTAAAGAAGAAAACCACTCTGAAAATGGAGATACCAAAACTAATGAGGTACCTTAACAGCAGTGAGTGAATATATTAAAAAACATAGTCACAACAACTTTGTTTTTATTGCAGCTGCAGAGACAAAGGATTCCTTTCACCTTTCGGAGGGTGGCATAATTAATTGATATCTATTGGGTAAGGGCCAGCAGCGATAATGGCAATAAGGGCCTCTTTCTGGAAGCAGTGAGAGAACTTTTCCTTCAAACACACATCTGCTCTGTGGCCTCATGCCATTGGGTCAGGGAGAAAGGAAACCAGAGGACCTAGGTAGCTGCAGCTCCCCTGATGTGTTCCCTCACCCACCCTGAGCTGGGCTTTGTGCAGGGTATATGCATACTCTGTGCAGCCTCTCTGAATCCTGTTATGCTGGTTCCACTCTGTTGGGCCTATTGCAGGTTTGTTTCTGTGCAGAAATTTATTCTGGGCTGGGAGTGGAGGAGAAAGAGGGATGTGGAATAGATATCATGTGTGGGTGATTCTTCTCTCTCCCTCTTCCCCCGCTCTCCCAGCATGCTGCTTCTAGTATACAAGATTTCAGTTCAAAAAGGTCTCTCTTCAAGTCTTGAACATCTTTGTATTGTTTAATACCTTTAAAGAAAATGACTTTTTGACTCAACAGCCTATATGATAAAAAGTGAATATTGGAGCAGTATGTGCAGAAGTGTCTTTCAAAGGCTGTGAGTATTTTTTTAAGGGGCAGGTGCAATCTGTTTTTAGCTAAGTTTGTTCTGCAGTAAGAACATTTTTGAAAACCAGTTGAAAGAACTATATTTGAAAAAGTTGGACTGCAGTTTTACATACACATTTCAGATTTCCTTTCTGATCTATAGAAATGAGGTCTTGTATCCTGCCACCAGCATATGGTTGATGTGACTCTCAAAAATATTCCAAATCTCCACCTGTTTGGATTTAACTTAATATTGCAGTGTTAACTGCAGCATCAGTCCTGTTTTAAAATTTGTAACGTTTGTCTACCAAGATTCCGGTGTATTTATATCTCCCTGAATAATTTTGTATCTCTAGTTAAGTATGTTTTTTGCAAACTAACCTGTTCAGCAGGCAGGTTAGAATGGGGCTTTTCTAGAGTGAAAATGTAATATTTCTGTTCTTCCCAAACACTTTTAGGCACCAGCTGCTGAAGCATCCGATGATAAGGAAGCCAAGTCCGAGTAATGTTAACCTTGCCCTATATCTCCATCATCTGGTATCCATACCTCCATGCTGTATTGTTAACAGAGAGGAATATTTTTATCAACTATTTTATAAATGCAGGTTTTTTTAGCATGAATTTAATTATGGAACATCTTCATCTCGGTTACTTGGGAATTAAATCCCTAACAAAACAAAACAAAAAAAAATCATTGTTTTTAAATTTTGTGATTGTAATAGTTTGTATGGTACATGGAAAGAATAAGTGGTGGTAGCTTTCGACTTCTGTCAGTGTGTCCCTTTTTGTGTAAGTCATGCTTACAGATTTCAGATTTTAATTTTACCCTTGTATGTGTTGTATGGTTTCTTAAAGTGGGGAGGTCTCAAAACAAATAACTGCGTTAAACATTCCAGTGGTTCTGTGGGTTGCTTTTATAAAGAAGGTGAGATATTTTCATGAAAATCCTAGGAGCTGGAAATCTGTTTCCCAAATGTAACTTTATTTTGTCAGTTTTGGAGAAAAAAATAAAGTGTAATCATGTTTTTAAATGAAATACAAACATTTCTTTTAAAAGGGCAGGTTGGTTGTACGTACCCACTGTTAGGAATTTTGCTGGATTTATCTTAATAAAAAAGACTCCTCGAAAGTTGATTGTGGTTTGTTGCTTGTGCTGTAAACTTGTATTGCTGGAAAAGTAATAAGTCTCCTAAAGGTGGTCAGTAGCACAATGCGTTATCTTGAAAAACATATAGGTGATGAGCTTGAATTCACAATATGATCAATGCTTGGGCCTCTAAGCCATTTTCTCCAGCTGTGTAGACAAACACCACTTTATGGACCATACCCTCAGTTGGTGGAGCTGGCATAGCTACATTGGTTTTTATGGAGTTCTGGTGTAAATCAGCATATCTGGTTCTACGTCTTCACATGAAGATTTATATCCTATTTCACAAATGCTAATGCTTGTGAGCTACTTCTATCATTTAAGCAAAGATGATGTATTTGGCATTATTAAAATATATGGCATAACCATTTTAGAAGTTAGGATGATTAATCTTCCCAAATTTAAAGAGCAGAACCTATTTAACTTAAACCTGCCTATCCCTCTGGTATGTTTTCTCAGGTCCTCCTTGCTGTAAGACCATTGCACAAGCTTCTGCATAGAGGCTTAAACGGTTTAACTCAAACCCTCAATGGTAAGAAAGGGCTTTCTGTAGTGCTAGGGGAATATTCTATAGCACTAGATAAAATTATGAACTTTCACAATTGTTTATAATTTACTTATTTAAAAATGTATTGTGTACTTATGATATTCTTTTATAAGCCCCTTTACTCTCCTCTAGTAGGAGGCGCACAGGTGCAAAAAATTGTTTTCCATTAATGCAACACTCTTCCTGATTAGTGTCAGCCTCATAAAATTGGAAACCAGTAACTAGGCTCAGGGCCAGGGTTTGTATGGAGTAATAATAGTTTTCTACCTAATTTTATGCATGTGACTTTATATCAAAGATGTTTTAAATTATCCTCCTAAAGTTTCCTTTTATTCAAAAGGCTCATTTCACACAGTTGGCCAGATATCATATTTAGTCAGAAGCAAAATGACTGGCAGTGCAGAATTTAAAACCGTTACTGTATAAGACAATCTAGCAAGCAGAGGCACAAAATACTATGTGCTTGTATTGTTGTTTTTTAAATACAAGAAATTACTTGACATGATACATTTTAATATAAGCCTTTGAAAATGCTAGGTTTGGTATAGGAAGGTACAGCAGAAAAAGAAACAGATAAAAGCATACAGCTTATGAGAACAGAATATGTTCTGCACTTCTAGATTTATTTTTATAAGGGATGGAAAGGACAAAATGAGGATTTGTGAATTTGGCCCTTAGTGTGCAAAGTCAGAACTGCAAACAAACGGATGTGTTAGGTGTGTTTAGTAAATAAATAAGTTGCAGCTCTCTAAACAGAATCTTTACTGGATATTTACATGACTAACCTGTTTTACTACACTGCATATAAATTGCAGAACTTGTTAGTATTTCCCTCCTTCCTCCTCCTCATTCTTGTTCTCAGGGTTCCCATTTACATTACCATTATACCCAAGTGTCAACAGTTAGAAGTGATATTTAGCAGGAATGGGGCTTGTGCTATTCCTTGCCTTTTCTGCATTATAAATTCAATTTTTGTCTAACCGACCAGAGAATGAGTGAGGTTGTGGTCAGAGAGAGACAACCTCTTGAGCTTCTTTCTGAATCATAAAGAAGCAACAGCAGCCAAACCATATAGACAGCTCCAATTCATGTGTGTTGCCAGGTCACTCTTAAAAGTAAATGCTGTAGACAAAATTTAACTTTTTCCTATATGTCAATACAAGCCTTGGAATGTCCATGATTTTTAACCCATTTATCTGATGTCATTATTATTTGGTTTGTATTGCAGTATTGTCCAAAGGATCTTTATAACACATAGTCATGGGTCCTGCCCCAAAGAGCTGTTCAGTTGCGTAGAAATGGCTTAAAAGAATGGTAGCCAGTAGTTAAAACCATTAAGTTTCAAGACGAATAGTTGAAATTTCCCCAGATCACCTTCAATCACTAGTATTTTAGTATCCTCCCAACTTTACTAAGAAGGATTGTAAATGGTTTAGGACCTGAGCTTTCCTTCCCATAGGAAAAACTCCCAAGAGAAAGAATACTTGTGTTTTTATTCTTCTAACACAGCTGGTCCACCACTTTGTCTCCTCAGGTATGTGATAATGGCCTAGGGGAAGAAGCTGATGTCTCTCAACTGATTGGTCAGAACTCCTGTGAGTGACAAAATATCCCCTGTTCGTTACTGGATAATCACCAATAGCTCAGCCAAGGGATATTACTAGATTTAGTTGGTGAAAGAGGGGAGTGGGTTGTCTTTTGGATCTTTATAAACTATTTTGATTTTAGTTGAGAAGAAACTCCATACCAGTGGGTGCCTATCAAAAGCTCTGGGAAGCCATACATACACTTCAAAACCTATAACACAGAAGTAACCAAACATCAATCAAGGCAGCAGTGTTCTTCCCTTCACCCTATCACACCTCATCTGATCAGTCATGTGACCTATAATAGGGTTTTAACCACCAACACCCCACCAGAAAAATCCCACCCACTGTTGCCTCAGTCTTCCACAAGTGCCCACTGAAACAGATGGACTTTTTATGTGTGCCTGTCAATATATTTGGGTTGTTTTGGAACAGGTTGAGGAGAGAATATTGCAAAGGAAAGAGACCCTTACAGAGAATGCCTGGTCACCTTTTATTCTAAGGCAGATCCAACTCAAGCATTCTTGCTGATCTCAAATGGCAGCAGTATGGTATGGGGAGAGGGGTAAAGATTCCAGGTGCTTTATAGGTCAGACTATATTGTGAACTACCTTATAAATTAAAAAACACCCTCAATGTTTGCCAAAAATGTTGCTGTCTCATTCTACAGATATTTGGCTGGACCATAGAATATTTATTTGGAGAAAGATAAATAAATTACACTAATTATCTTTCTCATTTCAAGGAATGGTTCCAGTGATAGCTACTAGTTTTCCAAACTTATTGCAAAATAGTATTTCATAAATGGCACTCTCATAAAAGGATATTGGGTACATGACAAATACTAGATGAATACTAGATACTTAGATGAACATAATAGAATACTTTTAATTTTTATCTTTGTCAGTGGAAGTATGTGTTTAAATTTAAGAAGTGATAACCAGCCAGAAGATAATTCATTACAATTTTACAAATGAAAAATGTTTTCTGAATTGAGTCTATTTTTGAATGAGTAAAGTTCTACCACAGTTCTGGGTGGCCTATTCTTTGGATGAACCCATGTCACATAGGACCTGATCCAAAGACTCCATTCTAAATGGAAAGACTCCCATTGATTTCAGTGGGCTCTGGAGCAGGACCAGAATTCCGTAAGAGGAAAATCTACTATGTTCTTATCCACATCTGAAAAAACAGTAATATAGTACCATGTATGCAATATATCTTACGAGATTATTTCTTCTAAAATTAACTTAAAATATCTGGACTGGATTTGCTAGAAATACAAGATGTTTCTTCAAACCAAAACACAAACTTTTCCCTTCACATTTAACCTGTATTTGCTTACAGTGAAGTGCTTTCAAGTCTTGTGATCTAAATAATTGTAGGCATAAAGAATATAATATTTTCATTCTAGGTTAGGGCCCATTCATATGCCAGCGTGTACATGTGCTAGTTATGGTCATTCTATGTCAAGTCATATTTCTGCATTTCAATATCCAGACTGTTACAGCGCTATTGTGTGTGTTTGGTATTGTACCTTTCCTCCTATTTGGTGCTAATGTAAGAGTTGTTCTTGGTTCTATAGTAATAGCAAGCATCAGATTCCATGTTTCCAACAAATAAAGAAAATTGCTTGAGAATTTTTACAGAAAAATCTCCTTGTGTGTTATTCATGGCTTTGCTATAGAAACTTGCACTCAAGAGGAGTTGCACAAAGTAAACATTACTTTTCTCCTAACAAATCCTCATCCCTAGTTGGTCCTACCATTTTGACACTGGTTGACTGATTTGAAAAGCAAACACCACTTTGACATCTAGAGCTTTCTTGATTGGTTTATGGTATATATAGATCAGGTCCAAAGGGAAAGAAAGTCTTTAAACTGACAATCAGATGGATACACATTTTTTTATTATATGGAAAAGACTGGTGGCAATAAATTCAAGTATGATGGGTCAGCAGGAATGCAAGGAGAAGACAATCATTACCTTTTATTGTGATTTGTGTTTTTTTTTAATGAGTCTTATTTCCATAGGTGTAGAGGATTGATTTAGTTTTGCAATACCCAGAGCAAAAAGAATTTGATGTTGCGTCTTTAACGTCTGTTAAGAAAGAGTCACGGAGTTGCCAGCAATAATGGAACATGTGGGAGTTCAGTTATTGTTATTAAAAATAAAGATCTTAGAAAAAAATATGATGTAATGAATGGATGCATGAGGCTACGTACAGTGACAGTTCTGAAGCGTTGTGGTTAATGTTAGCCAGCAGGATAGATTTAAAGTCAGGTTGGCAGCAATTTACAGTGCTAAAATGCCATTATAGCACTTGAATTATTATACAAGATGTGTATAAGAGTAAGTATGGACTTGGATTTTAAAATGAAACAGTAAATGCAGAATAGCAGAATGTAATATTTTAGATATTAATCAGTGTCAGGCACGGTTTGACAAGAATCAATTCCTTGTAAACACAAAAACTAGCAGCTATTGATGTTTTCATTTAATAAACATAAAACCTCTGAAACATTAAGGTTGAGATTTAAAGAAAACTTCTGAATTAAGGCTGCCACCACGTACTTAGCAAATTCTGTTTCGTCTAGGTACGATAGCACATCTGCATTGTGCGTACGAGGTTGTGGAGATGATGTGGTGTGAGGATGAAAGGGTGTCAATTCAGGTCTAGCTAGGGTGACCATACTTCCCTATGCTGAATACAGGACACCTGGTAAAATTACTCATATTCAAGCAAGTTCAATGGCAATCAATCAGAACTGTGCAGTACAAACATTCAAATTAACATTGAGTTGACTGAGCCCATGTTAAAAAGAAATACGGTGTAGCTGGATTCTTTTTATTGACCTTCTAAGACTTTAGGGGTTCACATGGGGAAAAGTAACACACAAACTCCTAATCCACTCCCCCTCACACACACATTGCCATACATCTCTCTCACACGGGGTGACCAACCCACCCTGCCCGATGCTTTCCACCATTCATACTTGCTGAGCCCCTGGGATGGACCTGCCTCCCCTGCTACCTGGTGCTGAGTCTTCCCAAGGCAACACGTGGGGGGGCACGCAGGTCACATGTCACCCTTCCCTAGGTTCCTGCCAGGGTTCAAACCAGACTAGCCAGCAGCAGCCTTTGTGCACTGTGCAGGAGGGAAGGGAGGAGAGCTGCTTCCAGCCACAGGGGAGGAGGGGAAGGAGAAGGGATGACCTGGCCTGTGTCTTTGCAGAGCTCATTTCTTCTCCTCCCCACATGGCTAGAAGCAGCTTGTCCTGTCCTGCCCGCACAGTGTCAAAAAGCAGCTAACACCTCCAGGCTGCTGCTGGCCACCGACATAACCCAGCCGCCTCCTGTCCCCCCAACTACAACACAGGCAGGAAGGGGTTATGCCCTAAGGATGCATTGTGCACCAGGGCCCAGGGAACCTGACTGCAGGAGCTTCAGCAAACCCGGCCAGAGAGGTTGCTCAGCAGGAGAAGATGCCTAGGGGACAGAGCAGCCCTGTGCTCCCTGGGGGCAGGATTCAGGGTGCGTGAAGAGGGTGCTAAGCCCCTGCCTGGAGGGCTGCTATGGATCCTGCAGGGTCAGGGCACAAACAGGCTGGAAATCGTTCCCCTCCCATCACTCCAGAACTTAGCTGAGGAGCAGGAGGCTTCCCCGTGCCAGCGCTCGGCAGGGCTTTGGCACATGCAGGGCTTGGCTCTTCCTGGCCAGTGCCCCAGGCCAATGGGTCTTGGGCTCTCTAGGGTGCTGGCCCAGCCAGAGGCAGTGGAGGAAGGAAGGAACCTGTTGGCCAGGCTGCTAGTGAGCTGAGTGTTCTGGCCAGGGGCTGGTTCTCCACCCAGTGCCGGGAGCGGGACGTGCCCCACCGAGGGGATATGGAGGAGCAGCATGGTTGAAGGGGGGTGAAGGGGCAAAGCAGGGAAAGGACAGCAAGAAGGGGAGCACATAAAGGGCTGATGGGTGGTCAGCAGGGGTGACAGGCAACTAGCTGCCACCTGGCACCTGTCCATACTCACCAGCCAATGCAGCTCGCAGTCACTCCTGGGCAAAAACGGGATGGGGGTGGGGTTGTGCTGATGGACCAGCAGGGGAAGTGGCCAGCCCCAAAAGCTGCAGTTTTGCCCCATCACCAGCCTTGCACCCCCACCCCCATTGTTCACTATTGGACCCCCCCATTCACCACTGGTGCACGGGCATCTGGCGAACAGGGATCTGGCCATCAGCAGGACATGCCAGTACTGATGCGGGGAGAGGGGAACAGAAAATACAGGAAAATTTGCCCATTTTAAAGAAAAAGTCAGGACACCTGCAGAAGGGCTTAAAAACAGGACATCTGGTCACCCTAGGTCTAGAGAAATGACATAATGTCAAGATGGCGGCAAAGTGCTTCCGATGCAACTCAGTGGTGGTGGCTACATTACTGAGTCAAAACGAAACACTGTCAGCACCAATCTAGAGAAAAAGTGTTACTATATCAAGAGGACAGCAAAACAATTTCAGTGCAAGTCTGTAGCGAGCATGGTACCAGTTCAGACTCCCCATCGCCTTTCTAGGGAGAGCCATCAGATGGCTTCGTTTAATAACAATTTTTAGACAATGTGCTTGTTCCACATTACTATTTGTATTTTGCCTTTCAAATAATAATGTGACTGGGGATGTAACTGCAGTGTAGTAGTGAATTTACTTCAAGGTGATCTGATAATATTGTAGGAGAAAGATTAGCTGGGAATTTCCATATTCTAAACCTTCCCTTAATGTGTTGTTTTTCAACAGAATCCGTCCAAATGGGGAAAACAGAAGTTTCTTTGGTCACTTTGGAGGCATGCAGTCAGAACAGCCAAAAAGAGTATGGGCCATGGCTCAGCACTGCTCTGAGTTCTGGAGGTGGTATTTTAAAAATGGGAGAAAGGAACCACAGACTTGTCTTCCTGGTGTCTGTTAGTGGCAGAGTTCTAGAACTCTACAAATGGGGCAGTTAGGAAAGTAGGGTACAATCACCACACGAGACAAGGCCCACAAATTTTGAAGTAGATGGTGCTTAACCACAGTCTCTCTTTTTTTTACTATAAAAGTCAATTGTAACAACACACAAGGGACTCTCATGGTGCTTCAGTAACCTTTCACTGAAGTCTTTCGGGATGTGTGTTCACTCTGACCATGAGGAAGGATCCATGACAAGAAAGGAAAGTGAATACAGAACTAATTGATTAAAAAAAGGCAGAAAACAAGGAATGCTTTTGGGAGTTGCTACATTCTTAGGGCCATATTGTCCCCTTTGTGGGAAAAGACTACATAGGAATGAGGAAATTAGATTAGCCCGATTCTATACTCAAATCAAAAATAGCTCCTATGTAGTTAACAGAGTTATACCCGTGTAAACCTGGTGAAAGAAGAAATGTGTGTCCAGGAGTTGAAAATGATGGAGTTTCTTTCAAATGTCCCATTGGTGGTGTTGCCTCCCATGGAGCTTCTCAGGATGTGGACCTTGAAACTTGCAGGTAGCTTGAGACCCATGGGGGTATTCCACAGATCTTGGAACATCCATGGAGGCCTATTGTCTAGCCAGGAGCCCCTCACATTTCATGAGAGCGCCATGCCACTGTGGTCTTCCTGCCAACTGCTGTCCCAACTCCCTGAAGGTGAGAGGGGACCAGGTCATAACAAGGTAGTAGGGTGGATGAAGGAGTCATCAGTATCTTACACTACTGAAATCCCCTGAGTTTGAAGGATGGAGTAAGGACAATATGAGGAAGTGTGTCAGTCTCTCAGCTGTGCCCCCTACTGTCCTGGCTCCAGTGCCCTTCACAACGGTGGGGCTTGACTTTACAGACTTCTGGCATGAAGGAGGGAAGGAAACAGCATGTTGTTCGACCCACTCCAAATCTTCCCCATTTAGTTCTTCTTAGCCAGTGGAAATAGGGGATGACAATGTGGTGCTTTAGTAAGGGATCCCATGAGAGTTTGTTATTGAATCTCCAGAGTATTGAATGCTATAGGTGGATAAGCTACTTTAAACAGTTAGTGTGTCATGGAAATTCGTAGGTGAAAATGGTGGTGTACATTTATGACTCAGACAATATCTGACAAGTATTTAGCAAAACAAAACAAACAAAAATCTGAAGTTAGAAAGTTGTACTGCAAAAGAATAGAAATCAAGGTGAAACCTAACACCCATAAAGACACCTTCACTTAAGGGTGGACTCATCTTCAACGTTTCCAGACAATCTGGAGAACAATACAAATAAAAAGGAGATAACTATACAGCAGTGAAATGTAAAATTAAGGAATAGAGGCAATATTGAACCATTTCATTGGTAAAAGTTAAATATAATTTGTGATGATTGTTTTCAGAGGAGGAGACTAGATGGCTCTGGGGATTGATAATATGGAGCAGAAATATACAAGCTGCTGGTGTGAACCCAGTGTAGTAGTGGCTGTAAGTTATTATTTGATAGCTTTTCAGTTAGTCTCAGAATTTGATCCTCTCCATTCAGATCACAGTCAGATTTCCACATCACACAAATCACTACCACAAATGGTACTCCTACAAGCATTCTTGGGAGGGATATTAAGAACTAAATATGTCTGAAGACAGACTAAACTGCCATCTCACGGCTAGTGGAGGTTCCTCTGGCACATTGATAGGGAAGGGGAAGCTTGCATTATTGTTGCTGCTGCCCATATTGCATCTATTCTATAGAAAACCAGAGGACTTAAGTGTTGACACTTGTTAGTTCAGCACTTTCCCCTGTGCTCGGGGTCCTCATCCGACATCCTTGTTTAGAATCTTTGGATCTTTGAAATATAGTAAAGAACAAAATTGTCAGATACAGATGAACATAATTTGGAAGAGTCAACATGGTTTTTGTAAAGGGAAATCATGCCTCACCAATCTACTAGAATTCTTTGAGGGGATCAACAAGCATGTGGACAAGGGAAAACAGTGTACTTTGATTTTTAGAAAGCCTTTGACAAGGTCCCTCACCAAAGGCTCTTAAGCAAAGTAAACTATCATGGGATAAGAGGGAAGGTCCTCTCATGGATTGGTAACTGGTTAAAAGACAGGAAACAAAGGGTAGGAATAAATGGTCAGTTTTCAGAATGGAGAGAGGAAAATAGGGGTAAACAGTGAGGTGGAAAAATCTGCAGATGATATAAAACTATTCAAGATAGTTAAGTCCCAGGCAGACTGTGAAAAGCTACAAAAGGATCTCACAAAACTGGGTGACTATGCAACAAAATGGCAGATGAAATTCAATGTTGATAAATGTGAAGTAATGCACATTAGAAAACATAATCCCAACTATACATATAAACTGATGGGGTCTAAATTAGC
Organism: Chelonoidis abingdonii; assembly: GCF_003597395.2. Classification (NCBI taxonomy): domain Eukaryota; kingdom Metazoa; phylum Chordata; order Testudines; family Testudinidae; genus Chelonoidis; species Chelonoidis abingdonii. Next base: position 78,339,319 of record NC_133776.1, read on the forward strand.
TGTTACCACTCAAGAAAAAGATATTTGGCGTCATTGTGCATAGTTCTATGAAAAGATCCACTCAGTGTGCAGGCGCAGTCAAAAAGGCAAAAAGAATATTGAGAATCATTAAGAAAAGGATAGATAATAAGACAGAAAATATCATATTGCCTCTATATAAATCCATGGTACACTCACACCTTGAATGTGTGATTTTTAGAAGGCTTTCTAAAAATCAAAGTACACTGTTTTCCCTTGTCCACATGCTTGTTGATCCCCTCAAAGAATTCTAGTAGATTGCATGCAGATGTGGTCACCCCATCTCAAAAAAGATATAATGGAATTGGAAAAGATTCAGAAAAGGGCAACAAAAATTATTAGGGGTATGGAAGGGTTTCCAGATTAGGAGCGATTAATAAGACTGGGACTTTCCAGCTTGGAAAAGAGATGACTAAGGTCCGGCTGATCGTGGCTCCCACTGGCCGCGGATCGCTGCTCGAGGCCAATGGGAGCTGCTGGAGCAGCGATCCACGGCCAGTGGGAGCTGCGATCAGCCGTACCTGTGGATGGGGCAGGTAAACATACCGGCCCGGCTCGCTAGGGGCTTTCCCTACACAAGCAGCGACCCCTGTTTGAGAAACCCTGTGACAGAAGTCTATAAAATCATGACTGATGTGGAGAGAGTAAATAAGGAAGTGTTATTTATTCCTTCTCATAACACAAGAACTAGGGGTCACCAAATGAAATTAATAGGCAGCAGGTTTAAAACAAACACAAGGAAGTATTTTTTCACACAACGCACAGTCAGTCTGTGGAACTCTTTGCAGAGGATGTTGTGAAGGCCAAGACTATAACAGGGTTCAAAAATAGCTAGATAAGTTCATGGAGGATAGGTCCATCAATGGCTATTAGGATGGGCATGGATGGTGTCTCCAGACTATTTGCCAGAAGCTGGGAATGGGTGACAGGGGTGGATCACTTAATGATTACTTGTTCTGTTCATTCCCTCTGGGGCAGCTGGCATTGGCCACTGTCGAAAGACAGGATACTGGGCTAGGTGCACCTTTGGTCTGACCCAGTATGGCCACTCTTATGATGCTACATCCATCCCTGTTTCATTTGTTTTTAATCTATTGTGTTCTGTGGCCTCTCCCCTTGATTGAGAGGTGGAGCTTTCATTCTGGGTGGACCAAGGCCCCCCTCCCAGAATTCAAACAGGCCAGCACCTTTCCCTGTTCTCTGTTTCCCATCCACTTTCCTCATTTTAAACCTTTTATCTTCATTTCTCTTCCTGCTCTATCATTTGAGCCACATATTTATTTGATTTCTGAGCTCTGTGGCCCCTTCTTTTATTGAGTAGGGCAGAAGTTGTTATATCCTAGGTTAGCTTAGACCCACTCTCCTGAGATTCAAATAAGACAGCACCCTTCCCTACAACTGACAAACATCACATTAAAAAAAAAGTTCTGAGAAAAGTAATAACTGATTTTACCAACCGGTGTAAGGTTACTCTTTGTAACTCCTCCCATTGACCGCAGTTTGTAATGGGGACATGTTAGACACCATCTATGGCAATAATGGAAATCAGGCCACTCATTCACTTAAAAAAGGCCTTAAAGGGAGGGAATAATAAAATCCAATACATTTTATAAAACTTTAAATATTACCTAAGTTAGCTTTTCCATAGATCAGAACATCACTGCTTTAAGCTCCAGTGTTTCACAAATCAGTTAGAAATGAAAGCTTTAATCCCACCAGAAAGGAAGAGGGGATTCCTTATCTTCTAACACTACACAGCTCCTGTTTCTAGCCTCTAGAACTCAGAAGAGATCAAAAACTTCATCCTGTTTCTTGTCCAGCACTGAATATTAACCATTTTAGCCAATGCAATTTTGAGGGGGGAGGGAGTTCCACATCATGTGAAGAAAGAAGGAAACATTTCTACGGATTTGATTGATGTGTTCAAGCATCAATTGTCTGAAAGCTGATCAGAAGTTTGGAGTGCACCAGGTAGTGTGGGTGGAGTGTAGGGGAGATGAGCATAGGGTATAAATGCAGTTTTATCACATGACACTTCAATTTATCAGAGATACACATGTGGTGTAATCTCTATCTATATGTGTATACATGCACATGCAGATTAATGTAAATTCTTTACCATTACGATCACAGAGAAACAGCAAACCTAAAAGACAACCAGACTCAAATCTGCTTAACTTTGACAGACAGGATCAGGCCTATTCAGAGTACTAAAACCATCTGTTTTCAAGCATGCAGTTGCTGTCCCTTCAAATGCAATTTATTGCAACTCCTATAATAAATGCATTCTGGGATGTATAAATATCTTGGTAATATCAGAACATCATGCCATTAGCTTGAATGTTTAACATACCACTGCACAGACAGTGAAACGCTGGGAATGGTTGTTATTATAAAGGGTGTCGTTCACCCAGAGTAAAATTTCTAATCTCTTTAGATGGCATGTAAATTTAAATTTCAGAATGATCTCCAAATCTGAAAGATTGCCAGGTGCAAACTGCCTCTTGTCTTTTATGATTGTATAGCTAAATAAAGGGATGTTTGGTGCATCACACTCAGATGTGTACTTAAATGAAAAAAGTAAAGTATTGCACATATTGAGTGCATGACTTTCTGTCTCTGAATGTTGAGGGGGAGGAGGAAAGGAGAGAGAGCAAGAATGACTATGGTCCAGTGATTAGGCACCTATCTGGAAGGACTCATTCTTTCATTATTTATCCACAGTGAAACAGCTTCAACAGGAGAGATCAAGGGAGGCCCACTTCAAAATATCCCACAGTTCCCCAATGCACATCACTTACTCTTGAATTCTATATTAGATCTTGCCTTGACAGATAAAGATAAACTGATCACAGAACTATAAATTAATGTAATGTAAGTACAAATTATCATGAATTGATCACATTTATAATATGCAAACAGAATTGACTCCAGACCAGAGCTATCTATACTTTTGTGCTTTAAAGGGGCCAATTTCACAAAGCTGAAAACCGCTATGATACAAATCAGCTGAATGTAGTCAGAAAAATGTGAACGATAAATGTGAATAGTTTAAGAACACTTTACTAGATGCTCCAAAAGTCACAACTGAGGAAGGGTTGACTCTGACAGAGATTTGGGGGTCATGGTGGATAATCCGTTGAACTGAAGCTCCCAGTGCAACACTGTGACCAAAGGAGCCATGTGCAGTGGGGCCAGCACAAGATCTATGGAGCACTTAAAAAATTCTTTAAGCCCTTGAAATAGACAGCTTAAGGGTGCATGAGCCTTGTGTTCCCCCTCTGCACAAGGATGAATTGCACTGGGAAGGTCCTGGTCTCCTGTGCCCCCCTCCAGGGATCATGGTTCTGAGGGCAGAAGCTTGGGGCATTTTAGGTGGGGGGACCCTTTAGTATGGGACCTGGGTACAGAACCTCAACCTTTGTATAGATCAAACAATCCAATGAAAATTTGGCAAGGAGATTTTTGTGGAGTTTTACCAGTCCAGCTCCCCCAAACCTCTTCCCACAGCGATTTCCATGAGGGGAGAGAAAGGCAGAGCTAAATCAAGGCTTGCACGGTTCTTACATTTCATTGCCCTTGTAGTCATAGAAGCAAAGTAAGAATTGTTAGATTGTAAACTCTTGGGGCAGAGACTATCTTTTTGTTCTGTGTTTGTACAGCACCTGTCACAACAAGGCTCCTAGGTACTATGGTAATACAAATCATAGTAAGAGTTAAAGGGAAAGGGAGTGTATTGGTGCATTTTAGGAGTCACAACTGATCATTGAAAACTTGGAAATGGCGGACATCCCTCAAACTGTTGGTATGCGGTGCACAGGTCTCATAGCTCACATTCAATAAAGCTTTAACTAACAATCCCTTTGATTCATTTGGACCCTTATTTTATCTAATATCCACTAAAATAAAGAAAGGAAAAATAGAAGTGGATCACAACTGAATTACCTGATTCACTCAGTTACCAGTGAGTATCCCAGCAAATATCTTCCCAATGTCAGGGGTATACAAGAGGAGGAGGACACCATATTGCCTCTGGAGTGACATGTTAGCCTCCAGTCATCGTTGGCAGATGTCGTCTCTTTCCTAGAAGGATTAGTTTGAAGCAAAGTTGCCAAAAATATTCAGCTTACACTGGGGGTCTCAGCTTCACAGTGGCTGGAGGTAGGCCAAAATGGTTGACACAAGTTTGGTTCTCTCAACTATAAATCTTTATAGTTTAATTTATTATCTTGCCTCTAGGTGGTGTTCATGTCTGAGTATTCTTGTATAACTGCAGTGTAAGTTTAACTCAGTAGTCACATAGGACATTGTGAGTAAAAAATTCAATCATCAGGTGGTGTCAGATAACAATTAGCTGCCTTTCAGGTTGGAAAGAAGTCTCTCACTACTACTCCAGCACCAGTGCAACTCCAGGGGTAGTGGCAACAGAGTGGGAGAACTAGTGTAGACAGGGCATAGGTGTATTTACCACCATGTCTTCTAACCTATCTCTGAGCAACTTCAGATACAACAGTGGCAAACACACACCTATGTTCTACCTAAAGTAGCACTCGAACCAGTGTAGTTGCACTGGTGCTAGGACAACTATGGAGATTTCTCTACAGTCAGGGACATTGAGTGCTCCTCTGATGTGAAGCAAAATACAAACTCTGGGGCATAGGAAGGATGTCATTCTGAAGTGCCAGCACTTCTGTAGAACATTTCAAAGGCAGGCCACTGCATTCAACTGCTGCAGAGAAGCTGTGCCAGAAAACAGCACTGAAGGAGAAAATGGCCACACCACGTTCTGTGTATGCCTTGTCCTGTCTTGACTTGTTTTGCTTTGCCTTTGGATTTTAAGCCCTTTGTCAATAGAACCCGTGATCTGTCTGCACTAAACAGTCAACCTGTGGAACTCCTTGCCAGAGGATGTTGTGAAGGCCAAGACTATAACAGGGTTTGAAAAAGAACTAAATAAGTTCATGGAGGATAGGTCCAAAAATGGCCATTAGCCAGGATGGGCAGGGATGGTGTCCCTAGCCTCTGTTTGCCGGAAGCTGGGAATGGGCGATAGGGGATGGATCACTTGATTACCTGTTCTGTTCATTTCCTCTGGGGCACCTGGCATTGGCCATTGTCAGAAGACAGGATACTGGGCTAGATGGACCTTTGTTCTGACCCAGTATGGCCGTTCTTATGTTCTTAAACACTTACTGCCAGTATAATCAAAAGGTGCTACATGATGCCACATTTTCCATGATGTGTCCTCAACTCTGGAATTTGATTTCCTCCTTGATCCAACAGAGTCCAAGGCTGATGACTAGCAGGACCCCTACAAGCTTTATCTATTTTTAAGGTTTCCCAGAAAGGGGTGGACTAGGAGTTTGCAGGTTTTTTAAAGGCCTGGTCATATTTAAAAATCCAGAGAGAACACAGGGCGAGGAAAGTTCTGTTTGGTTTAATCTGTATGAGCTGTTCATATTTTAATGGACATCAGCTTTAAGGCAAAAGGACTTTTTAAAAATCCAACTACATACTGTTACACTTGAGGTTGGGGAATCACACATCCCCCGGAGGCTCCTGGGTGTGACAGCTAGCTTCCATTCAGCTTAAACAAGGAACAATTAAATACTCCTTTGTTGAAATAATGGAAAGCCACCATCCAAAGACCAGATTGCTGGCTAACCTGAGGAGTAGCTGGGCCATTTGGTCCACTGGGTTTCCCAAGAGTCTGATAAATGCAGGGGAAGGGGATTGATTTGATTACAGCTGTGTGTCTGTGTGGGAGAGAAGCAACAGAAACACCAGAGAAGCTGACGGGAAGGGGATTGATTTGATTACAACTGTGTCTCTATGTGGGTGAGAGGCAGTAGAAACACCAGAGAAGCTGACAGAGAAACGGCAGAAAGCCAAGGGCATAGCCAGAGTGAAATGCACTTGCAGCATGACTCTGAGAAAAGTTAAGAGAACTTTTGCGTAAAACACTGGTTGGAAAGATGCTTGGGAGTGTGAGAAAAAAAACCTGTCTCCTGCTGTTTGATTCCTTCTGTGTAGAGGGAAACAGAACTATCAGTTCATTCTTTGTAAATGAATAGGATTGTATCAAAGAATACCCGACTCCATCATCAATTTCTCCTCCTAATGGAAACAACCCACAAGGCCCTGAATTTTGGCTAACTATTCAGGTCAAAGTGGGTAACAATACTGTAGGTGAAATCCTGGCCCCATTCAAGTCAAAGAGAGTTTTGCTATTGACTTCAGTATGGTCAGGATTTCACTCTGTGTCTATGTATACTTAGAGTGCTGTATAAGTCAAAATGATTAATAAATCATAAATTAATATTCCAAATTACTTGAAAGACTATTAGCCTTACTAGGAATTCACTAAAACCATTAACTTAGCATAGAAACCCTATGTGCACTTTGTACTGTATGGAAGTTTTATTTACTGTATTTTATAATTCTGCCTGCAGTACCACAGTATTATTAGTGTCTCCCCAGGTTGATATTATCATTAAGGGACAGTAAAGCACTTCCATTATCATTTAATTTTTCGAGAGGTTTGTAATTCAGCTGCTGCAGTTTGCTACAACCTGAACTCTGAGTCCATAGTTGAGCGCCTCATCATTTAACAAAAATTCTATTAAAAAACACATAAGGAATGGGACTGGGTATCTCACAAAAATGGTATTGAACAGGAGCCTGGCATCAGCAAGTCACTTGGTTGAATCTGGCTTAGTTGGGTGGTATCTGAAAGTTGTTCCCATCTGATGGCTGTTCAGTGGCCTATGTAAAATGAGTTAATGGTCTCAGTCCAGGGATCTACATCGCAAAAACCAGTGCCACAACTTACACTAACTAAAACCCTTGGTAGCCTTAGTAGGGAGGTAAAAGAACAAATTGGCATGAAGACTAAAATACTCTCTCATCATGTAGAGGTGGGGTCCTCAAGGTCCAGGATGAGATACATCAGCTGGGTGGGACTGGGAAGTGGTAACAGGCAGGGAGTGGGGAAGCTTGCACTGCTGCTGCCAGGTATGCAGTAATTGCTACATGTGGATAAAAGAGGACTTTGGACTCCAGAGGTGTCAGTCATTCCGGCCTCTTCCAGGAGAGAGACATTAATTTTAAATTTTAAACAAGAAATTTCCCTCCCCAGCAGTATGATATATTTTACATAGTACATACTTTCCAGTTACATTATGGGATTTATTTGTGCTTTGATGCATGAAGAGTCACTCCTATGTAGTTCCACACTGAGATAAGGCTCTATATCAAACCCAGAAGAGCAAGGAAATTCCTAAATTAGGCTACACCACATCCTTAACTCTTCATTGAGCCTAGTATAACGTAATCCGTACCTCAGAGACTCCTACAGCACTTGGATGAGTGTAACATTACTCAGGTAACCTCTGCTTTGAAGTTTCCTTCTCTTGCTGGATTAAACCAAAAGTGAATTTCCTAGAGTAATTTATTATAGTTGACACCATAGCAGAACATATTTGTATCACCACAAAAGAACGCAGTTACTTTGGTTGAAACCTTGCCTCCACTGAAGTCAATGGAAAAACTCCCATTATTTCAAATAGGGCCTGGATTTCACCCTTTTGTTACATTCAATGGCATACCTGTGCTGGAAACAGCATATAGCATTCATATAGCCTATTCTTAGCTGACTGTAAGTAATGCTAAGGGTCTATTTTCATGTTATGCGAGTGTAGGATCATGTATGTACCATGTCTGCAGCATATCTTCTGCAATTTTCAGCTATCTAAAACTAATTTGGCTGAGCTGCCTCTCAGATTATAGTCTAACTGCATTTATATAGTCCAACTACAATGTAGCGTTCTTATATGTAAAGACAATTTTCATTTATAAACACAATGGGCAGATAGATTTCTTTGTTCTTTCATTCCCCCAGTCCTGATAATCAGTTGTAATTACTACAGTGGCAAGGCAGAAAACTTGATCCTGTAGATCTCTATAAAGACATCAGCATTTAAACTTTTGTAATGTCAAGCTCTTTAGTCAATATTTTATGGCCATGGAAGGATCACAGTAACTGATAATCATGTAACCATGGTAAAATTTATTTAGTCATTTGCATTTATTTACTGTGCCTCATTTATACTCTAGGTTTTATATAAAAGAGGCTTCTTTAATATATTAAGAAACTAGGGTGCCCAAACAAGGCTATAACACTAGATCTTAATAAAGGCCACCTACAACTTCCCAACTCCAAATAATATTACCCCAACCAAGCTCCCCAATTAATCACCCCCAGAAAAGGCCTGGGAAAGGTAACAACCTGAAGTTTACCAAATGTGTTGATGGAGAATAATGTTAAGGACAAGAATATCCAGTGCTCGTTGAAGTCAATAGAAACCCATTTGTCCATTTATTTCAGGCTCCAAGATATTATTTTAAAATATCTGCTATCTAATAAACATTTAACAGCTATACAGTGTAAGACTCCCAACTACGATTGCCTGTTTAAATGGTACAGATTCTGTTCTTTAAGAGGAACCATTTATCTGAGACTGGTGGAATTACACCCACTTCCCCCACCCACACCTGCTGTGATATTGACAAAAAACTTGGCAATGGCTAGGCAGCTGGTGTACTGTGACCTCGACTTACCTTGTTGACCTGTACTGACACATGATGTTCTTATGCTTCCCATCTGCTGGTTGCACCTACCTTTTGTCTCTGTTCTTATACTTGGATTGCAACCGTATCGGGGCAGGGACCATCTCATTGTTCTGTCTTTGTACAGCATCTAGCACAGTGGAGTCCTGGTCTATGGCTGGGGCCCCTAAGCAATTCTGTAATAAAAGTAATAATCAGGCACAACCACCGAAAAACTGCCAGTAAGAAAATCTAAAATAATTCATATGCTGCAGGAGGCAAGGGGTACTAGCTTTCTGGGTCTTACATCACTGGGTTTACTTTTAACATTACTCTCTATTCACTTCTTTTCACCTCACCATTTTCATTAATAGGAATTTTGTATCCCCCACATTGCTCATCAAAATACCACAAAAAAGGGCTATATTTAATGGTTCAGTATAAATATGTAAGGTACAGCAGCATCTACTAACTTGAGCCAGGGTTTTATTTGTCTCTTGATCAGATTCTCTCCACTGAATCAGCCTTTCTGGTGCCATAGCATGGACTGTGAGTGGGGTCACTTTCCTTTCCTCATTCTATATAGTCACATGGTACGCATAGGATTTTCTCTGCAATACTTATTTGTGTTTCATGGTCATACTTTATCACAGATGACTTCCTCTCTCTTTTAAATGAAGTTCAGAAGGTTGGAAATAACAGAAAAATCCTCAGACAGCTGCGGAGTGTGTTTTCTTTACAGTCCATTTGTTCTGTTGCAAGATTCAAGCAGTGTCTTTTGTATAACATAAAGCCTCTTGTTTGGCAGCTAGAAGTAGCATGACTTTTTGGGCACCTTGTACAGTATGTATTTTTGGCCATGAACTAGTTTTATGCTACACTCATAAGATATATCTATTGGGTATGCAGTTTCGGTGTTAGTTCTTAAAAAAAAAAAAAAAAAAAAAAAAAAATGCCCCTTGATTGGCCTGAATGAGGACTTGTTCCTTTAAATGAGTGATATGAAATGGATAAACACTTACTTCAGTTTCTGTGAATAGTACTGTGGTTTACATCTTCAAAGTATCGTATAAGCATAAGTAATGAATACTCCTAAGAGCCTAGGAAAGCACCCACTCCCTGCCTGCTGTGGCATGGAACAGTCATGGCTTCACTTCTGTTTCCCTCTGAGTCCCAACAATAGTCCTACCATCCCACAAGGAAGCCCTCTCTAGTAGCAGCCTCTAGTACAAACAGCATAAAACAAAAGCATCTTCCACCTCTCTTGAGGTGCCCTTCCACTCCACTCACTTGTAGAGCACCGACCCTCTAGTTTCTTCCTGAAAGCCCATCTCTTACCCAAACCACTAACCTGCAGGGCTACTTTCCCAGAGCTTTTCCAGTCCTTTATGGAAGTTACTCAACTCTTCCTCAGCTGTGCCTGATAATTGAATTGAGCCATCTGATCCTCAGACAATCAGGATCAGCTACGGACTGGTTAGCTGATCATGGCAAGTCAGGCTGAGCTTAACTTGCCTCAAAGATAGGGTGACCAGATATCAAGTGTGAAAAATCAGGACAGGAGGAGGAGGTGGTGGGGTGTAATAGGACCCTATACAAGAAAAAGCCCCAAATATCGAGACTATCCCTATAAAAATCAGGACATCTGGTTACCCTACTCAAAGGGCCAGTCAGCCCGTGACAGACTCATTTCAGCTATGTGAGGATAATTATTATTATCCTCAATTTACAGATGGAGAATATGAGACAGAGTGGGATTTTCTAAATCACCTAACTGTCTTAGAAGCACAACACCCATTGATGTTCCCTATACAAGTTGAAATGGGCCATGTGCTCCTAAGTCACTTAGGCACTTTTGAAAAATTCCATTCTAAATGACTTGCCCAGTGCAGGGAATCACTAGCAGAACTGGGATGAAAACTGAGACAGTCCTGTTTGCACCACCACACTCATTCCTCTAAACCATACACTCTGCTTCTTTTATAGGCTGATGATGATAACATGGTCTCTGTTACCCACACCTTTGTCACTTCTCAGATAGATTACAGCAATGTAATACACCTGGGCATGAAGCTTTCAACAGTTAGGAAACTCCAACTAGTACAGAATACTGCAGCACATCTCCTCAGCAACACAGGCTCCTATGAACACATCACTCCTGTCCTCTCCTCTCCACATGGACTTCCCACAGAATTTTGAATCAAGATCAAGGTCCCAGGTATGGCTCCACAAAGGTACTGATGCACCTAAGACTCACATTGTTTTAAGGTGTCACTGTGATCCACAAAACTGCTGTTTGGCTGCTGCCTATCCCCATAGGTGCCTAAACTTGCTCAGTGCCTACATTTTCGCAGTACTAGTTACCAAGGTGCCTAAGTTCCTGCCTCTGAGCATAAGCACTGCTGCCTCCCTCTAGGTACCTATTGCCTGCCTAAGCCCCAAGGAGCAATCCATGAACCATGGAAAGGGAGATGTTCACTCCCTGTCTCCTGTGTAGGGCCCAATCTAGTAGGGATTCTTAGAGGACACCTAACTCCACACAAAAGAAGAGAGGTCCTTCCTTACAGCTGAGTGATTAGTGCACTCACCTGGGATGCAAAAAACCACAAGTTCAAGTCCCCTTTCTGCCTGATGAGGTGTCCAGCCACCCCAACATTTTATGCACTATTTCCTTTTCTGTTATCTTGTTCTCCTTAAGGTTTTTATCCCTATCTACAGTTACCCTAACCCCACTCAGTATTGCTCTTCCCCTCATTGTCTATGAACGACATTGTTCCAGTACAAGAACACCCACAGTAAGTGGCTGTGCAGAGACAAACCACCTCTTCATGGAAGTATTGTGCCTCAGTGAAAATTATGAATATATAGCAACATATACACGTTTTTTTTTTTAAATCTCCCTCCCCCACCCAGACTCTCCCAAAACAAGGGACTCCACTGCACATGCTTCCACTGCACATGGATGTGACTGATATATAGTCAAGTTGCTCAATGTGAAACTGGAAGGCACTCGCATACTATGGTGAGGAGCACAGTATAAGAACCTATACAGAACAAGATAGAATAGAACAGTCTGGGATAGCTCTGTATTAATGGCTAAATAACTTTACTGGTCATCAGCCTGGCTTCAAATTAATTGCTGGGGCAAACCTGCAGAGATTCACTCTAACTGCTAGACCTCTCAGGGTTGATTTTTAAAGGAACCTCAACCTAACCTCCAGTTTTGTGTCTGCAGTTAACTGTGGATACAAACCCAAGAATGAAGGAATCCAGCTCAGGGCCGGTGGAAGGATGTTTCACACCCTAGGTGAAACTTCCACCTTTCACCCTCCCCCATCCCCAAACCCCCGCCCTGAGGCCCCTGGGCGGCAGCTCCCCACCTCCACCCTGAGGCGCCGCCCCCCACGGCAGCTCCTCCCTTCCACCCTTATGAATCCCCCCGTGGCAGCTCCCCACCCTCACCCTCCACCCTGAAGCACCCCCCCTGCTCCAGCTCACCCCTGCTCTGCCTCCACTCCGAGAATGCCGTTGCCACTTCACTTCTCCCACCTCCCAGCCTTGTGGCGCCAATCAGCTTAGGTACTGCAAGCCTGGGAGGCGGGAGAAGTGAAACAGCCACATCATGCTTGGGGAGGAGGTGGGGCAGGGGTGACCTGGGGCGGGGAGTTCCTCTGTGTGCCGCCGCCCTCCCCCCCTTACTTGCTGTAGGCAGCCTTCCCCGTGCTTTCCTGCCCCAGCTCCCTCCACCTAAATGCCGGTGGTGACCGGGGCAGCTGAAGATCCGGCCACCACGGTCGCTGCCGAAGAAAATGCCACCCCTCAAATCCTAGCGCCGTAGGCAACCATCTAGGTTGCCTAAATGGTTGCACTGGCCCTGATCCAGCTACTTGATTTGTACATGCAGGTCAGGTAGCCAGATGTCTAAATAACAGCATTTACACTTGTAATTACAGGAGGCTGGAAACTCAGTTTTACATGACATCAGGTCCTTCTTGATGTAAAACATGGCTGGAAATGGAGGTACTGTCCTGAAATACCAGGAGAAAAGCTACCTCTAACTCAACCCAGAAAGTATTGGAAATTTTGGTGTTCTGGTAGTTAGAAAAATATATTTTTTCATAAAGATAATTTGGCCTGTATTCAGTCCCTAGCTTCATTTATGTTGGATGGATCATATCGTACTGGCCTTTGTCAAGCAGCTAAGCCCAGCGCATTTGACCCTTTGTGGAATTTTGAAAATACTCTATAATACCTGGGATACTTAGAAGTAACCATTTAATAAGGATTTTGTGACCCACATCAATGTCTAAAAGCTGTCTGTCGTTATTATTTATTTAGGGAACCACAAGGCTGCTGATGAAGTCAATAAAAATTGTCTACGGCTTGTCTATGCAAACATTTAGTTCATAGCATGCTGGGATGTGAATCTACCTCGCACAAGCCTGCCACTGACTGTCTGTGTGTACCTTGCTGACATGCATTAGCAGTTGGTTAATGGGTGCCAGCAGGGTGCACATGGACAATTAGTCCATGGCAGGCTAATGTGAGGTAAATTTACACCCCAACTTGCAGTGATGAAATGTTTGCATAGGCAAACCCTAAGAATCTGAATGAATTCCTACTGAAGCCAATGGGAGTCTTTCCATTGATTTTAATGAAGTTAGATCAGGGATTTAATTACAATTTAGATGATAAATCAAGATGAATCTCAAAATTTATTTGATATGTTTTAAAAAAAATCAAATAAACATTACACTACCGATAGCAATTGCTCCATATACGTTTTACAATGTATGGAATAAATTATACACATTTTAAAAATTATCTAAATAAATGTTTAAACAGACGGAAGTACAATTTACCTTACAGCTACTACAGGAGAGCAAATGAATAACGTTTGTTTTACCAACTCCATGATTAATGTACATATTTGCGAGACTAGCCAGTTACAATCTACAGTGTCAATAGGCCTCATTTTGAACTGTTCTGGTCTTAGATCACTGTTTCATATTAAGAAGGAACTGATGATACATATTTGAATATCCTTGTCCAATGGTACAAAACTTTAATATAGTTTAAATGAATAATAATACTCATCACTTAGATAGTGCTTTTCATCCATAAAGTTCAGTGCTTTACAAAGTGTTAGGTCTCCTCTACGTGGCAATTTAGTGCATGGCAAGCTGGGGTATAAAAATCTACAGTGCACTAACCCCCTGCACGCTAAGTGACATATGGACTCTGCTGCTGCACACTGGGTCCATCGTGCACTTTGATCTACTGCTATGGAACTTTGTGTGTGCCAGGTTAGTGTTATAGATTTACAACCCAGCTTGCCACGCACTAAATTCCCATATAGTCATGCCATTAGTCTCCCTGTTTTTTTACAGATGTAGAAAATAAGGCTCCTGTATTTTGGATCACAGGACCATAAAACTTTGGGAAAGCTTGAGTTCAGATCCAAACCCTACAACTGCCCACTTTCTCTAGAACTGATCAAATCAAAATCTTCATCCAAATACTTCTGTACTTTGGAAAGGTGCATAGCTGGATCTGATCTTTGTTATTTGGACTAAGTTCTGATTTGTAAGGGAAATGTAGATTTTCAGGTGACCAAGAAGTTACTGTAGCAAGGTTCATTTGCAGGTAGTGAGCCCAATGGTATTCAGTGCACAGAGGTTCAGCGCATGGTAGCAAGTGTAATAATATAATTTTGAAAGTCCATTTTTCACAGCAAATCCCTAGTTCCTTTTGATTTAAGATCTATTAACTGATGTTAAGCACCAATTTTCCTGCACATAGTTAGCAGGAGACTGTAAGTGAGTAAGTATAATGTTTGGCCAGGGGCAGTGGTGGATTAGCCACTGGGCTGACAGGGCAATTGGGGGCCATGGAAAAATGGGCAGCCCTGTGCCCTGCTCCCTGGCACTAGCACCAGGCAGGCAGAGCAGGGCAAGCCCCTGTGCCCCGACCCCATTTCCCTAGCAGGAGCAGGGACGGATGGGGAGGTGGGTACTGCAAGTGGAAGAGGTGGTGAGGGGCCCCCACTTGTCCTTGCCCAGGGCCCCACTGTAGCCTGATTTGGGGTGTGTTAATAGTGTTGATTTAATTTATCCACTTAATTTAATTGTAATTAATTTTAATATATTAATAATTATTATTATGGTATTCATTAGTATGGGTTTAGGTTCATCAGTTTGTTTGATCAGAAGATAAAGTTCGTCCTGAATCAGGCTTCACGGAGTTTATAAAAGGACCTTCAGGGGTATGATAGGAAGCTCACACTAAGACCTTTTATTAAAATCAGTGAAATAGTAAGCAAATGGTAAAAAAACAGTTAGAATTACAGAGTTACAATGTTCAGAGTAGCAGCCGTGTTAGTCTGTATCCGCAAAAAGAACAGGAGTACTTGTGGCACCTTAGAGACTAACAAATTTATTTCAGCATGAGCTTTCGTGGGTTACAGCTCACTTCTTCGAATGCACAGAGTGGAACACACAGAAGATATTTATACATATAGAGAACATGAAAAGGTGGAAGTAGCTATACCCATACCAACTGTAAGAGTCCAATCAATAGTGGGTACTTCCACCTTTTCATGTTCTCTGTATGCACAAATATCTTCTGTCTGTGTCTTCTACTCTATGCATCCGAAGAAGTGAGCTGTAGCCCACGAAAGCCTATGCTTAAATAAATTTGTTAGTCTCTAAGGTGCCACAAGTACTCCTGTTCTTTTTTTAGAATTACAATTGTATTACTGTTATTCAAGAGATACATATGATAATACAATATTATGTGCTGCAAACTTTGGTTAATACTCAGACTCTTTTTTAATAACCTGGTGTTGGAAGATACGGGATCACGCCTCTGGCAGTTCCGACTTCACACCTCTAGCAAAGGAAGCTAATGCAGAGGTGTTGAAGCTGTTTACTCTATAACTAAACTCACTAAACCTTAAACTGAAATAAAGTGTAGGGAAACCAAGCTTAGCCTAGTCCCCTTAAAACTTAAAGTTTGAAAAGAAACAAAGTACGGCCTATTAATAGTTAATAGCCATTGTAGATGGGTAGCATCGATACATTGTTGAAGATGGAGACAGTGAAGAGTAGATAGATGGACAGATTGCCTCTCAAATAGCAAGATGAATCGCCATTTTATAGGGCATTGGTCAGAAATCCTTCCTCTTATGCCCAAATTTCATCCTTCCCCCACAGAAGTGTTAGGGTACATTTACCCCATAGGCTAGTATGTATGTGCGTATGGATGACAGATATGTACGCACTTGTGGTATACTTGTTAAGTCTGTGGGTACAACGTTGAAAAATCCCCTTTGCCATCCTTCATTGTCTATTGGTTTAGATAAAGGTCTCTAGACATCTGCATAGGTGTTTTATCTATTTGGTTAACAAATATACGTCATCTTTACTTTCCTAGGAAAAGGGTCCCAAAATATGCTAACTTTGCCTTAGCTTAACATACAGGGTTTTGGCCTGTAGGTCTCTTGCATTACAGCCAAACTTATTTTTAATATAAATCTATAAACCTATTACATCAAATACTCAAATTTCTAAGAAAAGATATATCTATGCAAGCAAGCAGATTAAACTTTAGGGCTACACCACAAAACGGTAATTCGCCTCTGGCAGGGGGGCACAAAGAGCAAGTAGTGAAAGCAACTGTTTATCTGTGAGAATGTGACAGCAAGATTAGGATCACAGCAGAGCAGGCTTTGACTGCAACATATTCTACAAGAATTGCTTACCTTTATGCACAGGAGTTGTACCACCATTAGAATTACTTACATGCACACAATATCCAGGCATGTTAGGTGCCCTGCCCTCATCTGGGTACCCTGCTGCATCCAGCTTTCATTTGTGCTCCTCACATTAACATTAGAACTTCACCTACAGAGATCATATGTCTTACTGGCAGAGATCTTGGGCCAATAACTAGTCTCACTTTACTCTTTCGCTAATTAACCACCACCCTCTCTCAAGTTTGTAATCTGTGAGCAGTGTCCAGTGATTTTTTTAATAAAATGTCTCTCTCTCCAACTCCCTCCATCGCCTGCCCTGTTCAATCTGGTTTCTGGGAGGAGTCTTGCCTGGGTTCTGTCAGTGATCACAGAGCTTTCTGGTTTACTGATTTCTTCCCTGGCTTCTTCCAGTATTTTTCCTCCTTCTTATGGGAAAATGTTTATTTAGTCATCTGTTCTCCATTAGCCTTTGTGGCCTCTGAGGCATAACACTCAGTTAATTATTTCAGTAATCTCTAATGTTCCTGTTAATGTATTACCCAAGCCAAGTTTTGGAGGCCTGTCTTTCCTGGGCTGGGCCTCATTGATTTTGTGCTTTAAATAGTTTTTGTAGTTCATCTCATCTTGTGCAATGTTTCCTTTATTGTCTTTATTCCAATCCCAATCTATAATGACCCTAATCCCACTCAGTATTTGGGTTTCTGTTACTTTTGGTGAACTACATTATCCCAGTTGGAGAAAACTCACAGTAAGTGGCAGTGCAAAGAAACTAGCTCAGCACAGAAGTATTGTGGCTCAGTGAGACACACTAGAGAGGTGGACTAATACCAGTTCTGATGCTCAGGACAGTGCAAGGATGGCCATTGTACTTGACCTTTGCCTCTGTGTACGAGGGAGAAGACAGACTCTTTACCCAACCACCATTTGAACTCTTATAAATATTTTCCTTTGGGCCCCTGCACCCCAGCCTATATTATAATTTTCACTAATACTCTTTCCTATCAGTTCCCCATCTGCTTATAGAAGGGGGCTGTTTCCAAATATTTCACTGGTGCTGTACAATTGCCTGAATGCTTGTCCCTTCTTCTTACAGACTGATTTACATTAGGGTTGACTGAAAAATTTCCATCATAATTTGGTTTTTGACAGAAAATTGTTTTTTTCATTTAAAAACTTTATTTTATTATTATTATTATGCAGGAAGTGTCCGCATTCCTCAAAGAAATTCAGTTTGTTCAGTTGAAAATTTCCAGAGAAAGAACCCCCCGCTATTTTGTGCCCAGCTCTAATTTACGTTCTCTGAGCCAGTACTCTGGCGAGCCTACTGTTTAGATGTAGGGAACCCCACCTGTTTGAAATTGATCTATTTCATAAAGAATTTAAGTGCCACAGGAACTGAAAAATCTTCTACTTGCATCATTTTTTAGTCACATATCCAAGTTCCTACTCCGCTGTTGTGATTCTTGGCCATGAGGATTTATAGTGCTGATATTACTCTTAAAGTTCTAGTCCCATCCTATTGCCCTCAGTAGATGGAAGTGAGCAGAGAATTTCTAATTTATTTCCAAATTCAACAAGCCTACAGCAGTTTGCATGATCCCTCTCAGTCTAATGAGAAAAAAGTACACTGCAGAGTATCCTTCTTTGTTAAATTAGAGACCAGGCTAATAATGCAAACTTCTATTTTCTCACTCTGGTGATGGATGCCCATGGAGTGGTGCAACTTTTGAGGGACATGCTAGTGCAAAAGACTAAATAAGATAACAGGACATTTATAGTTTATATACATAAGCCTCAGAACTTCAGATATTTTTGCAAGATAAAACCTCCTTATGACAAATGTCAACAGCAACATTCAAAAAAGGACATGTGTAAAGGTAACCCACCTCAGTACAGAATCAGATATTGGTTTTGAGTGGGATAGTGAAGTTCCTCTGGAGGGTGACAGTATCTCAAACAATTAGGAAGATTGTATTTGCCAGTTGTGACAAAGTTCCTCCTCTGTCTTGGTGGGTCCTGCACTTATTGGCAGATTTGCTCACCTCAGTGATCTTCCCCACAGTCTGGGTCAACTCCTCCTGTGTCTGATCAGGAGTTGGGAGGTTTGAGGGGAATGTGGGCCCACTCTCTACTCCGGGTTCCAGCCCAGAGCCCTGTGGATCGCAGCTGTCTATAGTGCCTCTTGTAACAGCTGCATCACAGCTACAACTCCCTGGGCTACTTCCCCATGGCCTCCTCCAAACACCTTCTTTATCCTCACCACAGGACCTTCCTCCTGGTGTTTGATAACACTTGTACTCCTTAGTCCTCCAGCAGCACTCCCACTCCCTCTCAGCTCCTTGTACCTCTTGCTCCCAGCGCCTCTCACACACTTCCTCTCCTCTGCACACCCCTACCCCCATCTGACTGGAGTGAGCTCCTTTTTAAACCCAGGTGCCTTGATTAGCCTTGTCATAAACAGATAGTAGAAGTTAATAGCACAGAAGTACTTTATATCTCTTTGACTATAAAGGGTTAACAAGTTCAGTAGGCCTGGCTGTCACCTGACCAGAGGACCAATCAGGGGACAGGATACTTTCAAATCTTGAGGGAGGGAAGTTTTGTATGTGCCGTTAGTTTTTGGTGGTTGTTCACCCTGGGGGCTCAGACGTGCAACCAGGTTTCTCTCCAATCTCTCCGATACAGGCTCTTATAAATTCAGATTAGTGAGCACTAGGTAGATAAGGCGAGTTAGGCTTATGTTTGCTTTCTTTATTTGCAAATGTGTATTTGGCTGGAAGGAGTTCAAATTTGTATTTTGCTGAAAGGATTTTAATTTGTACTTGTATACGTAGGCTGGGAGGGTATTCCCAGTGTCTATAGCTGACAGACCCTGTACCTATTCCATTTTAAATTTACAAAGATAATTTTAACTGTTTTCTCTCTATTAATTAAAAAGTTTTCTTGTTTAAGAGCCTGATTGTTTTTTTATTTCGGTGTGAGACCCCTCAGGAGAACGCTGGTCTGGCAACACCAAGGATTGTGGGGAGAAAGGGAGGGAAGAGGGGGAGAGAGGCTAAATCTCTCTGTGTTAAAGAATTACTGTGTCTTCTCCAGGAAAGAGTCCTGAGGGGAAAGAGAAGGATGGAGGAGGTTGAATTGTCCCTCCGTTTTAAAGAGTTCCAAGGAGTTGAAACTCACAGCGAAGCCTTCCAGGGTAACCCAGGGAGGGGAACCCTGGAGAGGCAACGGTGAGGGAAAAGTTTACTTTTCCTGGATTAGGAATCCCCAGAGGGTCTGGGTCCTGGAGGGTCCCCCAGGCAAGGTTTTGGGGGAACCAGAGTGTACCAGGCACTGGAATTCCTGGTTGGTGGCAGTGCTACAGGTTCTAAGCTGGCAATTAAGCTTAGAGGAATTCATGCTGGTACCCCATCTCTTGGACGCTAAGGTTCAGAGTGGGGAATTATACCATGACAAGCCTGCCTTGATTGGCTGCAGGTGATCTAATCAGCCTGTCTGCCTTAATTGGTTCTAGCAGATTCCTGATTACTCTAGTGCAACCCCTGCTCTGGTCACTCAGGGAACAGAAACCTGCTTCTCCTATGGCCAGTAGTGGATCTCCCTTCTATTTCTCTGCTGTAGAGGGAAGGAGGGAGAGGGCGGCTGCTGCTGTTCTTGCTGAGCACTGGGCCCTCGCTGCTGCTGCTGCTCTTCCTGCTGCTCCCTTGGCTGGGCTGGACACCACCACTTCCATCCCTGCCTCCCCCCTTCTCTGCTACCCTCTAGTTGGCTGGCTGCTGATCCCCTCATCCCCAACTGTTGCTGTTGCTCCACCTACAGCCCTGAGGGCGGGGGAGGAAGTCTGCTGGTTTGTTTCCCAGAGAAGAAGGCAAGAGAGGGGCCCTAGCTCTTGTTGCTGAGGTCACCATCTGAGCGGGGTCCCCCCTGCCTGGACACCAGACCACCACCTCCTGGAGCTTCCGGAACTACTGTGGCTGTTGCTGGGGAGCTGTTGGAGCCCCGAGGAGGAGGAGGAGGAGAAGAGGACCACCTGCTGCTGGAAGACCACGTGAGGACTGCTGTGGAGCGGGCTTTACTGGACTGAGTCTTTTTTGAACTGTGCTCTTGTGGTGGGGGTTTGGACTGTGTTTGTTGGGACACTAGGGGTGTGGCGTGGAGCCTGCCCCTGGTCCATCCGTGTCCCCCTTTGCCCCCACCACCATTGTTGCCCCCTCCACCACCCCCGCTGGCTGTTTTCCTTCTGCTTCGGCCTCCTGCGTCTGGGACTGAGCTGCTTGTCTGGCTCACCACGCCCGCTTCCATCATTTCGGCCTGCAGCAGCAGCAGCCAAGCATTGACTTTTTGGCACAAGTGCCCGTGGGCGCACCACTTCCCCCCGCCCCCTGGACTGATGCCCTTTCCTTTGCCACATTTGTCCACCCCACCTGTTTCCCTCTGCGGCCCTGATAATCCTGCCCCAGCTCTGCAGCTAGCCCATGGTCCCTCCATCCCATTCCCAGCTTGCCCGTCACCCCTCCCACCCTGTGATCTCCCAGCCCTGTTTGGTCCCTTCCCTCATGCGCCCATGCCTCCTCCCATGTGCTTGTGCCCTTCCCCCATTTGAGTTTGCCCTTGTTCACTGCACTCCCCTATGCCGTTGGCCCCCCATATCCTCTAGTGCAACTGGAGGAGCCAGAATCCTCTCTGAATCGGTGACCTGACACCCTCCCGCCCCTAGGTCCTTGGTTGCTTCCCAGGCCCCTTTAGCCTTCCCTTTTTGGCACCCTCCTCCCTTGCCTGCAGCCTAGTGGGGAGGGGTGGTCGCCTGCTCTCCTTCCCCTCCCCTCGCTGTTTGTCCCCCTCCCTGCTCTCATTATGGCAGGGGATGCAGCGGGGGAGACCCCTCATGATGCTCCCACCGCCCCTCCTCCACCTACCCCTGTGTCCCTTCCCCAGGCCTCTACCTTGACCGCCGCTGCCAGTCCACCTGCTACCGCCCTCGCTGAGGCACCAGCGGTGGCGAGTACCGGAGAGACCTCCATTGCTGTCATGTCCCTCGCTCCTTCCTATTCAGGGGGAGCCCCCCCCAGCCGGTGGGAAAGGTTGGAGTGGGAAAAAGGGTAAGGGCCCTGCTAAAATGGCCAGGTCCTCCATGGTAGAGACTGCCGCCGCTGCCACAGCTCTGCTACTGGCCGTGGCACCCCTCCCCGCTGCTCCCTCCACCAGCTCTGTGGGTGTCCCTCCCCCGGCCCCCAAGGCATACGCCCAGGTGGCAGCGGCCCCCCTGCCTGCTGCTGCTCCTTCGACCGCTGCTTCCGCTACCATCTATAGCGTCCAGGGCCCCTTCCCCACCTTGACCAGGAAGCACAGTGTCCGTTGCCTCCTGGTGCCTGCCTCGCCCCATGTGCAGGGCCGGCTTTAGGCCGATTCGGCCGATTCTGGGGAATCGGGTCCCGCGCCTAAGAGGGCCCCGTGCCTTAGGCACCTTTTTAATCTTTTTTTTTTTTAACTTACCCCGGTCCCCGGCTGTGGTCTGCTTCATGGTCCCGCTCCTTTGAGTGAAGCGCCAGCGGGAGAGCAGCGTGGCCCCACTCTCCCAGCTAGAGCTCCAGCGGAGGCGGCGGGGCTTGTCGCGCTCCGGCCGGGGCTCCAGCCGGGAGAGCGGGGGCGGACGGGCTTTGCTTGCGCATCGACGGGAATGCTGCAAGCCCGGCATATGCGGCTCCGGCCAAGATCACGGCAAGCCCCGCTTCCCCTGGAGCTCTGGCCCTTTAGATAGCCCCCGAGCCCTGGGCAGTGAGGGCTCGGGTGGGGGGAGCTATTAAAGGGCCCGGGCTCCAGCCTGCCCTCCCTCCACCCTGGTCCTTCAAATAGCCGCCGGAGCCCCGCCTCCCCATGCATTCCCCACTCCCCGCGGCTATTTAAAAGGTCCCTGAGGTAGAAGGGGTTTGGGGACTACTTAAAGGACTGGGGTTCCAGCTGCCATCTGCTGCACCCCGTGACCTCCACACCAGTCCCGGCACCGCTGCCTGCAGCCAGCTCTGCACCGCTTGCCCACAGCCACCCTGCCAAACCCCCTTTCCTGTCTCCAGCCAACCCCTGCCACACACCCCTGCAGTCCTGCCCAAAAGCCAGCCACCCCCTACACACTTCTGCCCGCACCAGCCCTGCACACTCTGCCCAGCACCGCACCGCCACCTGCCCTGTCTCCAGTCAACCCCTGCTGCACCCCACTGCCTGAAGCCAGCCAATCCCACACTCCTCTGTCTCCAGCCCTGCAAACTCCTGCTGCACCCCCCTGCAGCCCTGCCTGAAGCCAGCCCACCCCACACCCCTTGTTTCCAACCAGTCCCACATCCCTTGCCCTACCTGCAGCCAGACTCTACCTCCAGTCAGCCCCTGCCCTGCCTCCAGCCATTCCCATGTCCACTGCTGCCCTGCAGTTTCCAGGACATTAACCCTGCATGCCTGCTTCAATGAGGGGGCAGGGAGCAGCTGGGACCAACACATGTGCACACCCCCAGGGAGTGGCGGACACCCACACATGTGAAACGGCGGTCATTAATAGCCAATCAACAGCATATATGATGCAATGTATATAATTTTATTATTCATATAGTTATGGAAAGTAAATAATACATGAAAGAAATGAGAGGCTTTTTTTTCCACTTTTTTTTTAAGTCATCCCTGCCAGGGCCCCACTGAAAATGTTCAAATTGGGCCTCGCACTTCCTAAAGCCGGCCCTGCCCACGTGCGGGCGTTGGCAAGGGTGGTGTGGCCCACGGCCATCGTGGCGGCCTCCAAAATGTACGGGAGGGTGGTCTTCTTCCTAGCATCGGAGGCCGCCACCCAGAAGGCGGTAGAGATGGGCCTGGCGGTGGGGGGCATGTTTGTCCCCCTGGAGCTGTTAGAAGACCTGGGGATCTGCTTGATCCTGACCTCCGTCCCTCCCTTCCTGCCCATGCCGCCCTGCTGCCCGCCCTTTCTGCCCTGGGGTGCCCTATTTCCATCATCAGCCTTCTCCTGTTGGGCTGCAAGGACCCCGCCCTCCGTCACGTCCTCTCGTTCCGCCAGCAAGTGCAGCTTCAACTGCCATCGGTGGTGCGTGGCGGAGAGGCACTCGAGGGGTCTTTTCTGGTCCCCTACCAGGGAGCCCACTACCGGGTGCCTTATTCAACGGGGGAGGCCCAGTGCTACCTCTGCTGGGTGATGGGGCACGTCTGGAGAGACTGCCACTTGGCCCGGCACGGAGGAGTGTCCGGGACCCCTGAGCCCTGGCAAGGCGCCGGCCCTGTCACCGCCGATACCCCTGGCTGCCCAGCACCCGAAGCTGCCCCTCCTCCTTCTCGGTCCACTACTGTGGAGGAGGGTGCGGCAGAGATACCGTCAGGCTTGGGAGAGGGCTCGCCCCAGGGGGAATCCTCCCTCATTCCTGCTACCCCACCATTGCCTCCCCGAGTCCCTGAGCCATTGTCCTTGCCCCCCAACCCAACCCCTGTTAGCCAGCCCCCTGATGATGCCAGGGAGGGCTGGTCCTTAGTGCAGAGGAAGTGGGGCAAGTGGAAGGCTCAGGCCGTTACATCCTTTAGATTCGGAGACCCGTACCCAGAAGAGCAGGAAGGGACGCAGCAATGATGAGCCTTCCGCTTTGCCCCCTGATGACTCCTGTTCTGTGTTGCTGGCTGGGGATACCGTGGCAGCACCAGAAGGTGATATCGCCCCTCCTCCAGGGTCCCTTCCTGTGGAAGCCCCTGGGGGAGCCTCTTTCACCCCCTTCCCATCCGAGGCCCCTGCGAGCGCCAAGGTGGGCGTCGCCTCGGATGCTGGCGGGGAGGGCCCTGGGGTGGTGGACGGTGATCTCCCTTCCATCTACGAGGAGATCGAGGCCCTGGGTCTGACCCTGGTCACGTAGGGGGAGGACGACCCTCTGCTGGCGGGCCTTGATCTGGGTGACCTCACCCCGGTTCCCTTGTCCCCGTGTTCCCTTCCCCTAACTACTGCTTCTGCTCCTGCCTCTGAGGGTCCCCTGGAATCTTCCATCAGCCCGGCTGCAGGTGGCACCCTGCTGACGGCCACTGAGCCCACTGGGGCGAAGGCCGGTGCCCCGCTGCTGGGACCCAGTTCCCAGGGGGTGTCCCTCTTGGGTGTGGAGCACCCGACCTTCTTCCTGGGCAGGGACCCCATTGATGACTATCTATCTCCGGATGCCGGGGCTGCCGCACGAACTATGGTGGCTGAGCCAGGCATCGTCAGGGGTTCCCTTCCCACTCCCCAGATCCCTGAGCCTAACTGGAGAGGCCGCCTTCCAGCTGCCCGACTACTGAGGGTCAGGATCCTACGTCTGCCCCCCTCCCCGATTCTCTTCCTAATCCCCGCCCTGCTCCTGTCCCCTGCCCTATCCCTGATGCCAGCCCTGTCCTTGTCCCTTCCATCTCCCGTGATGTCATTGCCGTCCCTGGAGATGCCCCCCAGGGAGCAGCTTTAGAAGTTTTTCCCTGTCCTGACCCATCAGGGGCTGCTGTTTTCCTTCCGCTGCCCCCTGTTGAACCGAGGAGTGGGGCAGGTCGCGTGGCGTCAACCCATTGGACGCCATGTCGGGGGTCTGCTCCCTGCCAGCCCGCCTCGGATGGGGTCGTAGATCAGTGACTCCACCCCCCCATGCGCTGAGGGAGGAGCTGCGGGAGTTCCTTGAGGACGTCCGTGGCTCCCGTAACAAAGTCCAACTTGAGCTTCAGCGGTGGGGGGATTTCCATCAGATCCTCTGGGCCGCGAGGGCCCTCATGGGGGAGGGTAAGAGGACCGGGAAGCAGGCCGCCGCAGCCTACCAGCGGGTCCACCTCTTCTGTGACTCTTTATTCACCTTCAGGGTAGGTCACGGATTGCTGCGCGGCCCGACGGAGGCCGTGGGCATGTCTGCTGGTGAGGAATCCCCCCCCAGCCCTCCTCATGGCACCAATCATCTTTGCCACATTAAACACCCGAGGATGTAGGATGGGTCTCTGCAGGAGCCAGGTGCTCTCCTTCCTCGGGAGGGGGGATACTCTGTGGTTTTCCTGCAGGAGACCCATATGGATCTGGCCGCTGAAGCTAGCTGGTGGCTGGAGTGGGGGGACTGGGTCTATTTTAGCCACCTCTCGGTTCGGAGAGCCACCTATGGCCCGAGGTGCTAGGGATCGCCGAGGCTGTGTCGGGGCGCCTGCTACACCTCTGGGTCCACATGAAGGGGCTTGTGATTAATCTTGTCAATGTTTACGCCCTGACATTGAGCCCGGAGAGGTTGCGTTTTTATCAGCAGGCGTCCGCCTTCCTCGGCTCCCTGGATCCCCGTGAGTGCCTGGTCCTGGGCGAGGACTTTAACACCACCCTCGAGGAATGAGACCGCTCGGGGACTGAGCAGTGCCCAGCTGCCGCGGACGTCCTCTGAGAGATCGTCGATCGCCACTCCCTGGTGGACATCTGGCGCGACCACCAGCTGGACGATGTCTCGACGTTCACCTTCGTCCGAGTGGAGGCCCATCGGTCGCGTCACTCCCAGCTGGACCGTATTTACCTGTCGCGTTTCCACCTTTCATGGGCCTACTCTTCCAGTGTTCGGCCGGCCCCCTTTTCAGATCACCTCCTTGCCACCATGACAGCCTCTCTCTGTGCGGAGAGGCCGGGGCCAGCCTATTGGCACTTTAATAATAATTGCTGGAGGATGTGGGCTTCGTGGTGTCCTTCCGGGAGTTCTGGCAGGCCTGGTGAGGGCAGAGGCGCGCCTTTCCCTCAGCGCGGCGGTGGTGGAACCTGGGGAAGGTGCGCGCCCAGCTCTTCTGCCATGATTACACTCAGGGCGCCAGCCGATGGAGGGATGCGGCGATAGGGCAGTTGGAACAGGAAGTCTTGGAGCTGGGGAGGCATCAGGCTGCCAGCCCCGAGGATCCATCCCTCTGCGGAGCGTGCTGGGAGAAGCGGGAGGAGCTCTGGGCCCTCAAAGATCATCGGGCCTGGGGTGCCTTTGTTCGATCCCACATCCGCCTCCTTCAGGAGATGGATCGTGGCTCTCGCTTCTTCTACGCCCTGGAGAAAAGGAGGGGGACCAAGAAGCATGTCACCTGCCTCCTGGCAGAGGACAGCACCCCCCTCACGGATCCGGCAGAGATGTGCGAGAGGGCCAGGGCCTTCTACATGACTCTTTTCTCCCTGGATCCGACTGATCCTAACGCTTGCAGAGTGCTCTGGGATGGACTCCCAACGGTCAGCACAGGCGACCGGGACTGGTTAGAGCTGCCTTTCACTCTGGCCGAGTTCTCGGAAGCCCTCCATCGCATGCCCACCAATAAATCTCCAGGCATGCCCTGGAGGAGGTGGGGGAGGGCCTGAAGTGCCTATAGACTCAGGTCCATGTCTTCCGCCTCCAGGCCCTGCAGATGCTCCTGTATGGTGCAGGTAGTCCGGCGTGAAGCGTATTGGCGCACGCCTTCCTCCGCCGCTTCCGAGGGCTCCGATACAACTGGCAGCTCTTTTACCTCCATCCGAGAGGTCTTCCGCTAGACTTCTCCGGGCTGCCGGTCTTTTACCAAGACTTCATCCGGACCTGGAAGCTCTTTTCAATGACCAGGTCCATGGTGGCCATCGTGGGGGTTGATCTCCTCGCGGAGCCCCTTCTACACAACCCCCAGCTTCGTGTGCAGGTGGCGGAGTCCCCCACGGTGTGCCAGAGGCTGGTCTTGGTGAGAGTCACCAGGGTCAGAGACCTCCTGGACTACGACCGGTGAGACTAGCTGGATCCCCTGACACTTGCTCAGCGCATGGGGCTCTCCAGACCTCGTACTCCCCGGCGCGTACTTCAGGAGGTGAAGGCCGCTTTACTGCCCACTGCTTAGGCCTACCTCGACCGGGTCCTGTGAGAGGGCATGCTCCGCCCACCCTCCACCCCAGGCCCCATGGACCTTTTTATTGGGTCCCCGCCCTGTGGACCCAATCGGCCCCCTCACCCTTTCACTGTGAGCCAGCTCCACGATCTGCAGCCGGTTCTGTTCCAGGCCGCGCTAAGGAAACATCTGTACACGCTCGTGCTCCACACTCTCCACTACCTCACCCTCATGTCCCGCCCCGATACCAAATGGCTGGACCTCCTGCCACCTCTCGAGAGTGAGAGGCCCTGGTGGACCAGCTTATACTCTGCCCTGGTCCCGAGGCCTGCCGGGGATGTCAGTTGTCGGCTCCTTCATGGGGCCATAAGCATGGGCGTGTACTTGGCACGGTTTACCCCTGTCCCCAACACCTGCCCTTTTTGTGGCATGGAAGACCCTGGCGCACATTTATTTAGAGTGCGCCGATTGCAGCCCTTGTTCTGGCTCCTCTTGAATCTTATGTTGCATTTTTGGTTGCACTTTTCCCCTCACTTGTTTATCTATGCACTCCCTGTTCATGGCCCCACCAAGTCGCGGGATCTCCTTGTCAACCTCCTCTTGGCCCTGGCCAAACTAGCCATCTACAAAACCAGGGAGAGGAGGTTGGCTGACGGGATTTCCTGCGACTGTGGGGCCTATTTCTGCTCCTCTGTACGTTCACGCATCAGGGCAGAGTTCCTCTGGGCGGCGTCCGCTAGCTCCCTTGATGCCTTCGAGGAGCGGTGGGCATTGTCCGGGGTTCTCTGCTTGGTGTCCCCATCAGGTTTCCTTCATTTAGCCTTGTGACCTCACTCCTGATCCTGCTTTTTCATTAGTTGTCCCACGGAATTAGTTGGTGTCACAGACCTGTGGATCCTCCCCTTAGGCTGGGGGGAGGTCCTTTAGAAGTGGGTGGGCTTTGCCCGTTCACCTCCTGGATACCAATAGGACCAGACTCCTGTATCCCACTGGTCTGGGTCTGTCACATACTGTAGAGTCAAACGCATTCACTTATCTTTGTCTAGCCAGCCAAGCAGTTGTGCAACCTATGATCTTATATCTCTTGAGGGAGAAAAAACAAACCAAGGAATGCAAATGTTATTTCAAACATTTTCATTGCTTACCTAGCTGTACAAGCTATGCCATTGACTTTAGATATTACTTTTGAAAACATAAGTACGTAAGTGGGGGTGTGGGCTCTGGCTGGGGGTGTGGGCTCTAGGCTGGGGCTGAGGGGTTTGGAGTGCGGGGAGGGGGGCCTCAGGGATAGGATAAGAGGTTGGGCTGTAGGAAGGGGTGCATGCTGCAGGCTCAGAGGGTGAGGCTCAGGGCGTAGGCAGAGGGTTGGGGTGTGAGGTCTGGGAGGGAGTTAGGGTGTGGGAGGGGGTTCTGATGTAGGGCAGGGGGTTCAGGGTGTGGGCTCTGCCTAGGCGGCATTTACTTCAGGTGGCTCCTAGTCGGTGGCACCACGGGGCTAAGGCAGGCTCCCTGCCTGCCCTGGCTCCACACTGCTCCTGAAATTGGCCAGCATGTCCAGCCCCTAAGCAGAGATGTGACAGTGGATCTGCACGGTGTGTACTGCCCACACCCATAGGCGCCACCCCTGCAGCTCCCATTGGCCACAGTTCCTGGCCAATGGGAGCTGTGAAGCTGGTGCTCAAGGCGGGGGCAGTGCCTAGAACTTCCCTGGCTGCCCCTGTGCCTAGGGGTTGCTTGGTGTTAGCTGCTGGATCTGGAGCCCTAACTGCGCTTTGTTTAGAGTTATGAACATTTCAGTGTTATGGACAACCTCCATTCCCAAGGTGTCCATAACTCTGATGTTATACTGTATGGCACATTCCAAACTTATATTGCTTTCCCATACACTGATAGCATTGACACCTGTGCAAGTTGGGTGTAAAATGACCAGCAAAGAAAGCATGGGTGGAAGAGGACAGCAAAACAGCATTTGTAAGACTGAAGATATAATGGAAAGTGTGTCAAGAGAAGTTTGAAGGGAAAAGGATTGGAACTGTGTCACAGGGTGCTCTGCTTACTGTTAGGTGATGCCCCCTTTGGGCAATTCTGGGGATTAGTTCTGCTTGGCCAACACCCCTTTCCAGCAGTTGGACTTCATCCCTCTCTGTCTGCACCCTCCTGTCTTGCTCCAGCAGGTGCTGCTTCCTCTGTGTGTCTCAACCAACTGGCCAGGTCACTAAGTGTTTTCCCCTTCCAAGATAGGATACTTTGCAAGCTTCTCTGGATAAGCAGTATTCAACAGTCCTGACGCCCGCTACCCTGACTCCTGCTGTGACTCAGTCTGCTAGTTCATTGCTCCTGGTAGTACCATTTGGCACTGGTTGGTGGGGTACCCAGGCCTGCCCTCTGGAACTCTGGGTTCTAGTCCAGGGCCCTTTACCAAGCAGTGAAGGCATGCAGCTTCCTTCCCCTTATTGCTCTTGCCAGTGGACTACTGCCTATCATGCTTCCCCTCTTCCTAGTCAGATCCTCTCTCCTAGTTCTCAGCGATTCCTATCCCTCAGAGAGAGTGACTACCACTCTTCCACCTTTCTTTGTTTCCAGTCTCTTGGGTTTATGTAAATCCCACCTGTTCCCTCATAGGTGACCTTGCTTCCAATTAGCAGCCTCCTCATAGTGTAAATCTCTCCCCTGTTTACTGCTTAATTGGTTGATTGGGCCTGCCTGTCCTAATTCAACCTCTCAGGGCCAGTGGCAGAGTGCCCACTCCATCACAAACTCCAAGATCTATGAACCCATGTCATGGACCAGGAGGAGTAGTGAAGAATTGTGGGCACCTCAGACCCTGTATAAACAAGAAATAGAGTTCAGAAATAAAGTTGAACAGGTGTCAATGAATATATATGGTGCAAGGCAGTGAAGAGTCAGGCTCTGAAGGGATTTGTTGTCATTGAAGAAATCATGTGAGGTGTGGGCTAAAGAGACATATTTTTTTTCTCTCTCTCTCTTTTTGTAATTATAATTGTACAACTCGTATTTAGCACTAAAAGAGGAAGCTGTAATTTCTCACCTGAGATTCAGCGATTTAACTTCCCTCACTCCAGTCCCTCCTTTTTCAGTGTTTGCCTGGAAAGTATCGAAAAGGCTAACAAAAGAAGGGGCAAGGGTAGCAGTATTCTGTTTCCTTTGGCTTTTGATGTTGGACTCTTTTGAGGTTTCCTACATGGGGGCAGAAAATGCTGTGCTGCTACTTGGTGCAGTTAGATGGGGCTAGTGCTCCTTAGCTAAGGTTTTTATTGGTTAAATAAAGCATACAAATGGAACTCGATCAATTAGGGTTCCAGAAAAAAACAGTGTGCTTAGTGTACGGTGCTTTATGACCCTGCTGTGAGAAGAAATGCAGAGATTTGGCAGATCCTATCATTGATGTCATGTGCCTCTAACAGATGCTGTTATCGCTGTAGCAAGGAAGCCAAGGAAACGTTGAGCCACTAGCGTCAGTTAGCTGTTGCTTTGAACTTGGTTAAAACTTAGGCTTACTTTTACGTAAGAACACACTGAAGGTTTCTGGGCATGCTCAAAGGGAAAAGATTCAGTCAGTAGCAAAGGGACTGCATAATTATTTGCCTAACAGCCACATAGACATGGAAATGTAAGCTATAGTGCAGCTTGAAGAACAGAGATACAGGCTGCCTGTCTGTGAGGTTCATGCCCGGCAAAGGGGCTGTGCCTATTACCTGCCTTTTACTATCCGAGTGAGCA
This sequence comes from Chelonoidis abingdonii, assembly GCF_003597395.2. Taxonomy (NCBI): domain Eukaryota; kingdom Metazoa; phylum Chordata; order Testudines; family Testudinidae; genus Chelonoidis; species Chelonoidis abingdonii. The sequence goes on from NC_133776.1 coordinate 78,370,274, forward strand.
ATGATGATATAGGTTTGTATAGCTAATTGGTGTGAGCTAGTCAGAGGAGTGGTAATAATGTTAAACATTCCCTCTGCCTAATTTTGATTGTGTTGCATTTTGAATTTAATTACAGTATATGCTGTGCTCTAATAAGTGTAAAGAACCATAACCTTTCCTGTGGGGCCTCCTTCCATGTAGTAGACAGGAATCTCAGCGAGTTTGCACATGGGGAGATTCCTTCACGTTCTTTCATAAGGTCTGTGTAGTTTGCTCCTCAACACGTCAGAAACAGGTGAGGGAAGGAGTCAGCCTCCAAAACCAACAGATCTCAGAGGTTCTGCTGAGGTCAATTACATGGCTCCCCCCATTTCCTCTTCAATCCTTGGTAGCAGGACTTTTAGAGGAGTTGCGCCGCCAAGGACTCCCCAAGCAGCTGCTACTCCCTCAGTATTTCTCTCAGTGGAATTTCCACATCGCTGAAGGAAATATAGGCCCCACTTCAGCAAAACATTTACACACAGGCTAAACTTTAAGCATGGAAGTCAATGGGGCTTGTGACACTGCACCTCATGTTCTTCGTAAAAATATTGTTGTAATATGAATATGGCATAACTAAGATATGTTTTCTGTGAGGTGGGTCGTGTGAGGTATCATTGGAAAGGTTATGATTTGGTGAATGTGTGCATGTATCAATTTGTATGCATATATCAGCTCTGTATCTGAAGTTCGGAATATTGACTATGTAACAATTACAACTGTATGTGCACTTGGGTAATGCCCGCCAGACAGTAGGCAATCAGCCTGAGTGGGCAATTAGGAAAGACAATATAATGGGTCTTTGAAGATGCTGCGCTCTCATCTTCCTGGAGTTCTTTTCTGTGGACATTACAAATAAACCTTGTCCCATGGTGGCTTTAACACTGCAAGGTCATGTGATAATGTCACTTGGTTTAGAGTACCACCTTGGACACTGCTGGTATTTCTGCACTGGAAACAAATTTTTACGTAAATCCAATTTAAGGCTGGGAAGTGAGTCAATCAGGGCTCTCCGCCATTGCCTCCCTGCCCAAGAAGGAAGACTTCCTAATGCACCTGAAGAAACAAAGGAACTAAGCTGGGGAAAAGCAAGAGCTGAGTCCAGGCTGAGATAGAGGTCTAACCTATGAAGAGAAATAACTGGAACTCTAAGCTGCAGAAACTCTGCAACATGCCTAAAACAACATTTAGGATGAAAAATTACTATTTGTAACCAGTTTCTTTAGTGAATTCAGCTTATGTTGTGTGTTGTGTGCATTGTTCTGCTTGCTATCCCTTATTTAAAATTTACCTTTTGTAATTAATAAATGTATTTGTTGTTTATTCCAAAACCTAGTTTGTGCAATTCATAACTGGGGGGAAAGAGCTGTGCATATCTCCCTCCACTTTGAAGGAGGGGGCAATTTTTATGAGCTTACGCTATATAGATCTCTATACAATGCAAGACAATATAATGTTGGCTTTACACTCCAGAGGGTGTGTGCGCAGGACAGCTGGGCATTCCCCTAGCTGAGCCATCCCACAAAGAGCTAATTGCAGACTCTGTGATTATACAGCTGAGTGTGTCCCTGCCTGTGTGTGTGCTGGAAAGGGGCTTGAGAGCAGCACAAGCCAAGGAAAACCCAGGCTGGTGGGACAGGTGGGCTCAGTGGGACCCCAGCACCTCCTGTGGCACCCCAAAAGGGGGTCTAACCCGTCACAGGGCTATTCATGCTTAAGGTTAAATGTGAGTCTAATGTGAGTGCCTTGCTGAACTCAAGCCTTAATGCTGATGTCTCTCTATTTATCTTAGATCCTTATACGGCCCTGTTACCATATGCAAGTGCCTCACAATCTTTAATGTATTATCCTCACAAGACCCCTGTGAGAAAGGGAAGTGTTGTTACTCACATTTTACAGATGGGGAACTGAGGCAAAACAGACTGTGACTTGCCAACAGTTACACAGAAAGTTTGTGACAAAGCAGGGAAGCTGGATTTGCCAAATCCCAGGCTAGCACTCCAACCACTATACCATGCATCCTCTCTCTATAGTTAGCACTAATTTCCTGTGGGGGCGGAGGGAGGTTCCCAGTCTCAACCTCTCCCACCCAGTGGAAGTCAATGCCTGTGGACACCTCTTGGAGGAACTTCTGTGGGATTGGGGAAGGGGTATATTGCCATATAAACAGATCCCACTGGGTTTTTAACTTTTCTGCATCAGAGGAAGTGGGGATAATTTGGTTAGCAATTAAGTAATTTTATAGTGAATTACCACTGCAAAAAACAGTTCACCAGTGCAGCTGGGGAGGAGGTGGGGAAGGCCACTTTTACATTTCTGGTCCCTGTAAGGAGTTTTGTTATGAAAGTAGAACTTTTGGTCTTTCAGCCTTGCTGTTACAATGAAAAATGAATGAGCCTGCACTGCTGGGACACATTGGGAAAACCAAACAGCAGAAGCTTGAATAAGCAAATTTCCCCGATGTAGGTAGAACTGCTATGTCAGAGGGAAGTTTTGCACTGACAGAACTTGTGAGGGGAGCTATAGCTACTGTGGCATTGGCTTGGAGTGGAGGAGAGGAGAGGAGCTATGAGGTTGTTGATGTAAACAGGAGAGAATGAGAGAGAGAGATACTAAATAAGCTGCACACAGCCTGTCTGTCTGCTTGCTCCTAATCATAGCTGGGCCAGAACTAGAACCACTGATAAACTTATCTACCCCCAAAACATTCAGAAAATGGGGACTGGATCTCAATCACCCCTGGGTTTTGCTTCTGCTCATAGCAGGAGTCCTGAAATAAACACATGACCCCCTTGAAAAATCAGAGGCTTACATCCTTCAGTATAGTGGCTTTCTGGCACAAGGCAGCTGGCTCACTCCTTGACTAATGCTGGACATTCATTGGTCAATACGTAAACCAAACTTACATGTATTTCAATGTTTAAAGAGTTCCTTCTGCCCACAAAGAGACCTTCCACTTCCCTGAAGCCTCATTATTCCCTGATTCACCACTCATCTCAAGCCTCCACTGTTCCCCTTCCCAACCTTTCATCCTTCAGGTACTCAACCACCATCCCTCCAGAGGCAGAGGGCTCCCTTTGATGTCTGGAATTAGCTGGCACGGTTACCACTTAGCATTCACAGACATTTCTTATCTCCAGCAGGTGTGAGTGGCTGCCTCCAAAGTAACACCAACCCCTCCTGGCCCAGCTACTAAGACTAGGAAAATGGCTGTTTCTCCCAGGGGAGTGTTACCGCATCAGGCCACTGGGCTAGTCCAGTATTTTGCTTTTGATTCCTGACTGATTATAAACACCCCCAGCAACAACTACCTTGTTTGTAATGCAGAAGAGTGCTGGCACATAACCAAAATGCTGAAGACTTTAGGATACTTAACCTCCTAAGGCTGACAATATGATCATATAACTATGCCATTTAAAATGATATATATATAAATATATATATATACCCCCACATTTACTACTCAACAGTGAGTGACTATTTTCTCTGACTAGCATGCTTATAATTAATGATTTATTTGAAAACAAAATAGATACACAGTACAGAGTTTATGTATAAATCATCCATATTTTCTATTTACTTCATACACCTGTTCTGCATGAATGTATATATATCTCTCTTTGTGCATTCTATGCCATTTAACCAGAAACATACTTTTAATATTATGCATTTACTACCTCTTCTTTAGTCTATATATTTTATAATGCTTATTTGGGTACCACAATCCCTCTCTCTCCACCCCTCAATAATGTAATAACAGTACACAAAAGCCTCAGTACTAAGTATTACAATGCCAGGAAATATGGAATGAGAATATATTTATGCATAATGTTAAGAGTGGCAGATTTCTGGTTAAATGGTATAGCATGCATGATTTCTCTTTCACTCGGTGAGATTGGCTGAACAGATAAACAGTGAAAGACATAGCAGCTTTAGCTGTTACCCGATTAGAGTATTTTAATCTCAGTTTCACTTAAAATCAAGAACCGCACTATACAACTGCAAGCTAAAGTTCATTTTAGTGATCACTTGCACCAGAAAGTGTATGAGTTTCATCAAAAGCTGGAATGATTTTAGGGTCTCAGTTTTTATTCGTTACAGCATTGGCTGACAAAACCCATTACATCATCCATTTGGAACAGAAATTCTCTGCAGCTGCTTGTGTTGTGTGATGGGTTTTGTTTAAAAAAAAACAAGACAGATTTTGATTTCTTTCTTTCAGGGCAATTTTCCTTTAAATTGCTGAAAACTGTATGCTAAAAGGCTTTAAAAGAAGTGAAAATGAAAAGGGCGGCACACAGCAGTTTTATCCATTCATTTTTTTATTTCCCTTCCAAAAAGACCTACGGGGGGAAAATAGCCCCATTACCCTGCATATCTAGTGAAGCATGAAAAGCAAAGCCCAGTGTCATGGCAATGGCAGATGGCACAAAGAAAGTAGGGAGGGGTCAAGCTCGGAAACATTTGTTCAATTTCTGACCTCAGAATGGACCATGATATTAATTGGTTGAGTAGCAGAGAGTAATTAAACTGGAGGTGAGGAAAACTATTACTTTTCTTCAATGAGCAGAGGCACCGCACTCTAGGTTTATACAGAGAAAAACTGCGGCAGACAGGAGTGCCAGTGCCTCACATCCTGTTTCCTTCCTTTGAATATCCATGGCTTTGTGCATATGAATGGTCTGCACTTGAGGCAGATGGTTTTTTTAGTGTGCCAGGCAGTCCAAGTGCTTTTCATAGCACATGGCTGATATAGCCACATATTTAATTCTGAGATATCATTTTAATTACAGCCAAGAACTCCTGCCCTCTCAGGGAACAACCAAACCAAAAAAGGCAATTTTGTTGTTTTATAAATGAACACAGGCTTTATATTAGGGAATAACAGACTATCGCAAGGGAATTGTGACAGGCAGTGTCTGGCTTCTATAGTTATGACATTAGAACATGTTAAGAAATTAACATTTGCTGCAGTTCTAAATCATTTAGTATTGCTAGGGTGTCTAGCTTTTTAATGAATTTGCTTAAATCAGCCTGCAGTTTTAACCCTCTTTTCTCCTCACCATCCTTTTCTGATCATCCCATCATGCAGCAAAGATTCACTTTTTGGATCCAGTTCCCCCTGATTTTGATAAGAAACTGAATGATTTGAACGGAATTGTTTTGGTTACCTTTGAAATGGTTAGAGACCACCACACACAAAAGAATACATTTATAAACAGAAAGAAAAATGCTCTTCTACTACTAAGACAAAATTAATTCCTTAATATTTGGAGTTTGCTGTCTATTATGATTAATTATTATTATTATTATTACAATAGACTTCACAGGCTTCAGTCAGGATCAGTGCTAGGCACTCTACTAGCATAAATGAAGACGTGAGGCAGATCCTCAGCTGGCATGAATTGTAGAGCTATAACAATCAACACCAGCAGAGGATCTGCCCCAGAGACCCTGCCTCTAAGAACTTCTCATATACTGTATTAAATAGACATACACCTCACCTTTGGTCTCCAGCAGGTTACAAAGTTGTAACAGTACCTAATTCTGCCAGGAAAATCAAAGTATTCCTCAGTTCAAACATTTGACAGCAGGCTCACAGACTGTGCTGATGGGATGGTTACAGCTGTACCCTATCTGACCTGTACCCTACCTGGAACCCACTGCAGCCTGTAGCATGACTGGGACCTCGCTCCTTTACTGTGTTTAACCTGGCAATACCTTTCCTTTCTTCTTTGGACAGAAAGAAATTAGGGAAAAATCTTCAATGCTTTCCTGTGACTGAGCAGTGTGGGTGTTTCTGTGATAGAGAAGGTAGAGGCAATACATGCTAAGTATTACATTTACCCTCTCTACAATGCCTCTAAGGTCTCACAAGTCAAAGCCAGTGGTTCAACTCTGTTTCTGAATCTGGGTGTCTCATAATAGGACACAACATTTTGAAGAGATGGCATCCATCTGGCTTTTCTTTAAGTGAACCATATCTTTTATAAAATAAGATGAATTAGTCAAATATTCCCATAATTCACAAGCCATGAGTTCATCACTAAAATGTGTAATGCACAGAAAGGTATTACAATTAAATTTATATAACATAATATACAAAAAAACCTTATGCTATAAGAATGCTAAGGTTGCAAAGTCGAGCACTCAGAAGTAAGGAAATGCCAGAATTAAGGTTCCCTGTGCATGCTTAACTTAACTCCCGTGTGCATATGCATTATAATAGGCTTTAATTACGTGGTAACATGATATTTTTTTCCCTGGCCACCCCTGCCTCATTCAGTTCCCAATGGATGGTGCTCACTTAATGGGCAGTTATTCAAAATTTTGTTTTCTCCTCATTGTTCAATGTGTCGCTCTAGTCTAGGCTTTATTTACTGCACACTATTCCAACCCTGCTGTGAATACAGAATTATTAATTTCCTTATGGGCTTTTCTATGGTGCTCTTCACTATAGTATGAGTGCTTCATAAACATCAACAAATATATCTTCAAAACACCTCTGTGAGGTGAGTGGCTTTTATTCCCTTTTTACAGATGGGGAATGGAGATACACAGAGATTAATGTCAAAGGTGTCCACTAACTTCAGGTGCCCAATTTGAGATGCCTAGGGCCTGATTTTTCAGAACACTTCGCTTTACATAGCAGCAACTTCAATTGCAGCTATGGGTGCTCAGCCTTAGGGTCTCAAATTGGTCACCCCTAAAACAGGGAACACACAGTTAGTGGTCACCTGTGAACAGTCTCATTTACATGCCTGGTCAAGGATGACATGGGAACTCTATGTCAGAGGCAAGAAGAGAATCCAGTTCTCCAGGGCAGCAGTCAACTGCTTTAACCATGAGATCATTCTTTCTCTTCCTGCACTCCCTTGCCTCTTTCACAACACACCTTCCAACTTCTGCAGGAAATGACACAGGGCTTCTACGGACAACAGCCTCCTGCACCACACCATCCTGATTCATCCCCAGAGCAGGTCCATGCTGTGCACCCTAAGAGGAAGTGGGTCTTTGGAAAAAATAGTATGCGCTCAAACAATTGAAGACTATCATAATGTATACATACCAGGGGGCTGAGTTAAGGTTTCACAAGCAAACTTAGTTCTGACATTTCCTAACTTTTGAGTATGTGACTTTGCAGCTGTAATAGCGGTCTTTTAGTGTACTTGTGTGTGTAATTTCCTAGGGATTATTTTAAAACCAAACCGAAACCACAGAAATTCCATCATGTGACATCATATTGGTGTTCCTTTGCACTTAATGCAATGTGTCCTCCTGATCTACGGTTTTATTTTGTGTTTGAATTAATTTTATATTTTGGGATGTTAAGATTTTTATTCCACTGGGTTTTCTGTAAAGTGCTGTGTGCACTTTGGAGGTATAAGGGGCTACTTTATTCAAATAATTACTGGGCCAAATCTTGTTGTCTTTACTCAAAACATACTCACGCAAATTTTCCTCTCCATTACACCAGTGCCACAACATTACACAGTAAAGCCATAGCAAAGAGAGTAGGGTTGCACTGGTATCCGTGAATAATTCTGCCCACATGGAACTTTGCCTGAGTAGATTGTCTTGATCCTAACTTTTCCCAGTATGTTATTTACGGGGTTAAATATCAAAAGCATTATTAAACTATTCAGTGTAACTACATTAGTTTGAGAACCATCTGGGATAACGGAGCAGAACCTCTACTGATTTGAAATGACATAGGTGATGCTTTGTTTTGATTCTATTCTATATAAATTTGATTGCATAGCACTTTGTCACTTGACAGGTAAGCTAGATAGCTGGCTTTAAAACTTACTCGCTACCCACTTATACTTGTATTAATTGTGCATATACTGCTGGTTATGAGCACAGGCACTTCTGTGTGCTATGCATGTATGTAGTCAGTATCATTGGACTGTGCAGAAGATGTTAGATAGCTTTACAGCTACCTTCTGATGAAACCTCTTGAAGCTGGCTATCAACACAGCAAAAGAACCCTTGACCTTGGCTGTCCTGTTTTGAGACATGAGAACTGCCATGATTACCTTATAAAGAAAAAGGGACGAGTTGAGGAAATTTCCAGTTTATTCCAGTGCTAATCAAAAAATGTAAGATTGTCATACAACATATGGCAGCACCACAGCTGAATTATATTATACAGTAGTTTAGTCTTCTGAGAGCTCTCCTACTTTGGAGTAGTTCTAGTTTTTGGGTTTAGTGCACAGGTAGTTGGGTGGTGTTAACGGCTTGTGAGGAAGTCAGTGTGGATGGTCTGGTGGTCCCTTCTGGCCTTAAACTGGACTCTAAACTTCACTCATGGAGAGCAGATAGGATTCATGAAGGAGAGAGTTGCGCCAAATAAATTTGCGAGCGCCTTTGAGGAACCATCTTGCTCTTGCTTTCTCTTTGGATTCGGAAGATACATGTAATAAGACTGAATTAATAGTGTTAATATTTATATTATAGGAACGCCCATGGCCCCTGTAGTATCTGGGATCCAATTTCAGGCTTCATGGCAGATGTTTGGTGTCTGCATACAAGAGGAAACTGTGTGATATGTGTGAGATCAGATGAATGCAGGAGGAGACACGAGGCAAGCTATCTGAATCTTGTTACACAATGGCTGTATGTACTTGGCTTTTGTGTATGTGTGTGAAAAAATAATCATCTCCCACTGTTATTCTAGCACCACTGCTGCTCTACCAGTGCCAGCAACAGTGTGGGAGCATTCGATCCAGCAGCTAGTGTTTTTGCCACTAGGTTACATGCTACAGATTTCCCTCCTGTTCAGATACTTGCAGCTTGAAAGTGGATTCTAGCTACTATCCTAGTCTAAGTAACATCCCTGGTGCTTAGTAAATTCTCCCCTAGCCTCTTCCAAGCAGACACCACACACAAGTTCTCACTCTCTTCCCACTACTGTTTTTTGCAAGTAGCCTCACAAGGGTACCATGTCTTCACATCTGTCCACCTGCAAGCTTTGCAAGTGGCTGGGACCATCACCTGGATAACCAACCTGGTTTGGGCTCATTGCAGCAGAATCTCAATTTTCATTTAAAAACAACAACAGGCAGGGGGTGGTAAGTTACTAGCCCTTTGCTTTGTGAAAGCAGTTTGAAATGTAAACTAATCACTAGGGTTGACAGGATACAGCAGCTGGACTATATTTCCACAGCAGAAGGCTGATGAACACCCTTAAGAGCCTCTGCCCCACATTTTTTAATATAAAAGGTCAGCCCAAATCACTGATCTCACTACAGTCCCGAGACTGGGCCTGCACCTAGTGCTATGATAATGGTGGATAGGAATTGTGCTGGGGGAGGGGAAAGATGGCAACAAATTGGCTCACAGGCCCAGTCCCAAATATGCTAAAGCCATGTCTGTGCGTTAAAGAGGTCAGTCCTCAGAGGCTGGGATTCAGCAACTGCTACTACACCATGGGGGTGCCTGCCACTGACAACAGTGCTGCGAAAGGAAATCTCTTCCTGTGTCCCCCACCAGCACCCTTAGGAAGAACACCAGGGGGAGAAGGGGCTCCAATTCCCCACTACCTTCTATGGAATATTTACTCCCTCACCTGAACCCCCACATCACCGTAAGGGAGACACCCCCCACCCCTAAGAGTCACACCCACTATTGCCAACCCCACGTGTTCAAAAGCCACGAGTCAGCCAACAAAAGTCATAACTTTGCCTTAAAAATATATATATTTTTCTAAAGTTTAGTGATTTATTATATGCCAGGTTCTTTTTGTTTGCCCCCTGGTTTCCAAGCCCTTGTAGTGCAGACTGGTCATGTTTTCCAGTTTTTCCTCCCCTCTCATGAAGACTAGAAACACTTTTAAAATGAAAGTTCATGTTCTCAACTAAAGCAACGGACTCCAGAAGCTGGGGCTTTAACGCCAAATATCATGAGATGCACAACAAAATTGAGAGAATGAGTCATGTTGCACACCTCCTTGACACAGGAGTGGTAGAAGCGCTCTGAAAATGTGGGGGAGGGGGTGGAAGAGGAGGCACTGCGATTCAGCATTTCACAAGAATATTCCTTATCAAAGGATATTAAACAGCTTACCATGGCCCAATACAAAAGGTAATCTGCTGGAGTTTTAGGAAACCAAAATGGAGGATTAAAAATTAAAATAGATTAAAGGTGAGAGGAATGAAAACCTTCCAGCCCATTAATTCATTTTGAAGCCTTCCCAAGAAAAAATTAAATATATGTTCTGCTTTGGATATTACTTGATCTTGCCTAGAAGGATTTGTTATTAATAAGTTAACAAGGGCCTTCATGACATCCCTTCCCCCGAGGCCCTGCCCACACATCACCTCTTCTTCTCAGGCTCCGCCCCCTGCTCCTCTCCACCTTCAGTTGCTCACCCTACGACCACCCTCCCACTTCTAAAAGTGATGGGGCCATGGCCCTTTGGCTGCCCCTGTTCCGGTGCTCCTGACCTGACACCACCATTATCAGCATGTGTCCCACACACTGCTGCCACCATCACTGTAGATGTGAGGAACAGCTGTCAGGTAGGGGAATCACAGACAGAATTTCCATGAGTGATGGGAAAGGGGATATACAGTTAGTTGAATAGAGTTAGAAGGATTGATGGATTTGGGTGCAAGGGAGGATTTATTTTCAGGCGGGGAGGGAAAAAAGATGACTAGTGAAATTACCATGGGGGAAGGAAAGTATTAAATTGGAGGAAGCCTTGGGGGCAAGATCATCTTACTATTTTTCCCAGGGAACTACTGACTGAGGAAGTAAAATATCGAGGGAGTCCCTCGTTATGCTGGGGAGAAAAGGGAGTTATTAAAAAAAGTAAGGTTTAGACTTATTGTTACTGCTGGAAATTCCTACTGGGGATTACAGCTGTTAAACTAGAATGATTGCGCACTTTATGATGAAAGAAACATCCTGGACTTTATCAGTGCATTGTGTACATGTCTTTATCTTACTCATTTACCAAAGGGTAAATCCAATAAATCTCAGCATATCCTGGAGCATCCTTCAGCATATCAGAATGATCAGGAAATCAAACCCACACAGTTCACTGCCTTCCAGCTGGAATACCCATCAAAAGTTGTTTAAAGCATAACTTGACTTGATGAATGAATGGATTTATTTATATCAGAAACTTACCACAGAGTAATCGTGGTTTCCATTATACCATGCACCATGTTCACAGGGTGCACGTTAACCACAGCTACATTATACCCCTGAAAAACACGAGGACAGCTATATAGAATAAAATAAACTCATCTGAGCGTTTGATCTGCAAGGTGTTGTACACACTCTTCAGCATTGATCCAGCAAAGCAGGTAAGTATGCGCTTAATGTTAAGCATGTGCATCATCCTGCTGAACTCAATGAAAGCATGGCATTTGGTGTAATCAGAGCTAGTATGTGCCACATGGTGGAGCAATGGCCTACACTCTATTCCGCATTCCAGCTCACAGACCATCTAATCAGCAGACAAAGTCTATTCCCTCCTGAACCTTGCTGCCACTTTTCCTGTCCTTTTCTACTTGGCTGGCTTCTCCCCAACTCTGGGTTTGCCAGCATCCCAACTCCCAGAGAGTAGGCATAGACTACCTGCCTCTGTGGTCTCCAAACACACTTTCCTTCTCCCAACAAATGACTGCAGACTCTTCTGCTATCGGCTTCCTGCCTTTATAAAGCCAGCCCAACTGGGTCCTCCTCAGTTGGGCCCCCTCATTCAATGAGGGACCACTTGGTTCCCTTCAGCTGTGGCCTGTCTGATTAATTGGCCCCCTTCATCACCTATATTAACTCTTTCAGGGCAGGTATAGAGATGAAGACACCATCACAATCTGTTTGAGATGCTTGCTCATCCCACTTTGTCTACAACACTTCCCTATGAATTTTTTCCCCTTGGGATGCAGGCTTCAAAAAGATTCTGCAACTTTGACTTAAAGCAGTGTTTCCCAAACTTCGGATGCTGCTTGCTTAGGGAAAGCCCCTGGTGGGCCAGGCTGGTTTGTTTACCTGCCGTGTCTGCAGGTTCGGCCGATTGCGGCTCCCAGTGGCCGTGGTTCACTGCTCCAGGCTAATGGGAGCTGCTGGAAGTGGCGGCCAGTATGTCCCTTGGCCCGCGCTGCTTCCAAGAGTTCCCACTGGCCTGGAATGGCAAACTGCAGACAGTGGGAGCTGCAATTGGCTGAACCTGTGGATGCAGCAGGTAAACAAACCGGCCTGGCCCACCAGGGGCTTTCCCTACACAAGCAGTGTCCCAAGTTTGGGAAACACTGACTTAAAGTAATTCCAAGCCTCCTCTTCATTCAGATCCTTGAATTCTTCAGTCTGTCTGCGTCCCTAACTAATTCCCTTAAATTTTTAAAGTTTGCCCTTCATTTCTATGTCAGAAATATTATGATTTTATTTTTAGTTACAAGTAACATATCTCTACTGTACAGTATTCTCATCATTCCATAATTAATATATTTTAAATTCTGTCTTGAACAGTACTTATAAGTTCTTATTACAAGAGAATAAAGAGAAAATAGAAAAGAAATAAAGAAAAAGAGATTTATACTAGTAATAACTGTATGAACTGAATTTAATACATCAGATGGAAGGATAGCATGTGGGCAAGTCTTTGGTATTTGTAAAGCAGTGTACATCTGCTACTAATGATGTTAATAGTCTGATTTATTTCAGTTGCTAAAATAGAGAATCTCAGTAAGTTAAGTCAGATGAGTGGGCTCTTTCTCTTCCAGCTGAATAGGACCACCCCCTTCACCCTGTATGATAAGCTCATTTAGTATACAAAAAGGATTTAACATAAGATTTTGAGTATAATTGAAGGCTAATGCCAAACATAAACTGTAAAAACAGTGCCATCATTACAGCATGAAGAAATGGGTGAGAAATACATCAGAAATCAAAGGTAGGGTTTTTTTTTTAAAAAAAATAATCTTTCAAAAATTATTTTATAACAAATGAAAAAGAAACCTAAGGTACAGCTAGAGCTGTCAATGTGAATCTTATGTTCAATGTTATCCCAGGGATGCAATGAGGTAAGATTAGCTGTACTTTGTGGTAAACATGGGCAGAATCTATTATCTGAAACATCCATGAATAAAGAAAGAAAAGAGGTTGATAGACTCGGATAACAGGTAAGCTGATGTGCTCTGAAAGTCTTGTGTCTTTAATGCCTTTCCTGTTATTATTCTACCCTTTCTTGATCTTACAACAGGGAAGCACAATTTTGGTCTCAGTGTTTTGTGACGTAGTGTCATTACCGTATTTTCGCCATTCCTTGATCCTAGAATGTGTAAGGATTAAAAGAAAGAAAGACCCACAACATCAAATCTCCAGTACGGGCTAAACTGCATTTTATGCACAACCTTGTTTCGCTGGCCCAGGAGACACCATGGGGTGCACTGTAGACTGTGTGGGGAAGTAATTTGTTATAGCCTATTTGAGGGTGAAGCTTACTTCCTTGCCACAGAACCAGCAGCCCCTGTACTTCCCTTAGATTGGGGAAGCCCTACTATGGCTCTTACTCCCTGCGTGGAGGAGTTAGGGCTAGTCACAATCTAGCCCTATAAACACAGCAATTGGCTGTATCACTCATTCCACGAAACATAATGGCTGTTGTTTTGATTGTCATTTCTCAGAGGTCCAAATTAGAAAAATTCCCTGCTGAAGTTCTACATGCTCATTTTTTCAACATCTAAAATCTAAAAGAGGTGAAGTGAGTTGCTCAAGATCAAACAAAGAATCAGCTGCAGATTGAGGATGAGAATCCAGGAGTCTTCATTCTCAGTGCCTTGTTATATTCACTAAGCAACACTCTCTCACTGTGTTTAAGGCACAAAACATCTCTTATGGGCACACTATGGATTCAGAGCCAGATGTTCAAAGTATGTGAAACTCTGAAGCATATGCACAAACCCTTGATTGCACACATCAATGTACAAATGTACACTCACTCTGGACTTTGTCGGAACAAAGTGAAAATGGAAATTATGGCCCTAGTTTTATTTGGTTCTAAGGCAGTGGTTCTGAAACTTTTTTTTTCGTGGACCACTTGAAAATTGCTGAGGGTCTTGGCGGACCACTTAATGATCTTTCCAAACATTGTTTGTACTGTTAGCTAACTATTGTAAAGCGCTTTGGATAAAAGTGCTATATAAAAAACCGTAGTAATTAAAAAAAATTGATCTACAAATAAAAGCACACAACTCATATTTTAATATCAGTAGTTTTACCTTTCTAATGTGGGGGATGTGCCCTCTCTCCCCGCCACGGCAGCCCCAGAGCTGGGGCTAGAAAGGAGGGGGGTCTCTCTCCTGCCACAGCAGCCACAAAGCTGAGGCTGAGAAGGAGGACTCTTTCTCCCTGGAAGCCGCAGCCCTGGAGCTGGGGAAAGTTGCCTTTCTCTGGCCGCCGCAGCCCTGCACGTCCCAAATTCCCCCCACCCCCTCTTCTCACCCCACTTTCCCCTCCCACCTACCGCCTATTCCCTCCAAGGCCACCACCTCATCTTACATGTGCGTCTTCTCCAGGGTCCAGGCACCTAATTAGTGGAGCCACACCTGCGCAGCTCCACTAATTAGGTGGGTGGCCCTCCATTCTCTTGTGTGCTGCCGCCCAGGTGCGTACCTTAGAGGGAACTATCTGCGGACCACCTGAATGGAGCTCATGTACCACCTGGACCACAGTTTGAGAACCTCTGTTCTGAGGAACTCAGTTTTTGCTATATACTCAGTGAATAAAAACACACATCTTCTCTTTCATATTCCCTTGCTTACCAGGTACCTTGGCCACCTTGGCTTAATACAGTGCTTTATGGAAGCAAAATCACCCCATGCTAAGCTAAGCTACCTACATTATAAAATTACTGAATTATTAACATATGATGAAAATTGTGCCTTAAGAATGCAAACTGTGCTTTTTCCTTCTTAAATTTTGTTGAGCAGCTGCAGTCTGATGTCAGAAAACAATGTATCTCCTTGTGTGGAGACAACTCTACATAAACCAGTAATAAAGGAAGGATTGGGTTTAGGCACAAGCAAAGCAAGATGCCGTTTGGAGCAAGCTGGGCATGCAAAATGGTAAGTCCTTCAATATGCATGTAATTAAAGATGGAATATACAAATCTGAAGGAACTGGTGTGCTGTAGGAAAACCTATATTGGCACAAGTCTTGACTTAAATGAGTTCTCGTGAGGAAAGTTAATCTGAAGCATTAAGAGACAAAAACAGGAGAAAATTTACCAGTGCTCTGGATATAAGGCAGGGAATCGAATGGGCCTCTGTTTATTGAGATCTCAACACATGTAAAACAACATGGTTCCATTTGACTTCAATGGAGCAATGCTGTTTTACGCCAGCTGAGAATCAAAATGTGCAAACGTTTTATGTCATTTGATGGTAATAAAATCTAAATATGTTGGCTGTTCAGTGGCCTTTGTGGAATGAGGTAGTGGCCTTGATTCAGTTACGAGCAGACAAGTGTTCAGTACACGTCACAAAACCTGCAGTAACTCTCAGCTTTGTAGGCACTATCTGTGTCAGCACAGAGACCAAGAGCTAAACCATTTCATTGGAGAAATAGCCTCCTTCAAATCAGTGTTGAGGCCATTTAGTGAGGCAGTGGGATTAAGCAAGGCTAGCATTGTGCACATTTCTCCAGTACCGTGTAAAATGTGCTGTTCCTCTCAGTGCTAGATTCCCACTCTTACCCATGCCTTTAATTAATTATTACTACTATTGATGCTATAGTTAATTGATATTAGTATTAGGCGTTATGTACTGTAAGTATTGACCAAACAGGGCCGTGCTGCCTGGGATGGAAAGGTGATGGTCTAAACTAGAGGGTTACACACTTCATTGCTTAGATAAGCTGAGCTGTACTCCTAGTGAGAGAGAGTAGCATATTAAGCTGTGATATGTATAGAGAACAGCATGGGAGGGTCCAAGGAGATCCCTTTCCATACAGTACTGAATGGGCATTCTGGGGGCCTGATTTTCTTCTCACTTACACGAATAGAAATCAGGCTTTTCTGGCTTTCCAATTTTTCACCAAAATCAGTACGATGATACCCATTATTGCCTAGAACACTCCTTGAAATTTTGGAATTGATTGGATGTGGCCTTCAAAAGTTACCATGTTACAAACAGACAGACAAACGGAGAAATACAATCAGCTGAGTGTAAGGACTTGCTTCCCTCGGCCAACTAGGCATCCACCATTTCTGAGTGCTTTTGTCAATTAATTTTTAGTTTGCTCGGCTGGGGCTAAAGGAGGAGAGGAACTGTGCCAGTTCTTCCCCTTTCCCCCCCCAACCGTGTATGAGCCAGGTATTTCATTATTTGGTGAAAACACATATAAATGAATCTCACTGTTGCATAATTTACATGGACAGATTTTCATGTCATTTTAGCTTACTTGAGAGAGAATGGACCCTGAGTGCCCTGCATATCTCATCATTAAAATTTTACTTGGTAGTCATGTGAATGCTTCATGAACTTCCATATGCTACATTTACTCCATTGTAATTAAACATTAATTGATGGAAACTTTACTTGATTTTGGCCATCCTCCTAAATGAAATAGTTTATTGCAATATGCAAGTTTGTTTTCTCTGATGCTCTTCTAAGCCTGATGGTTTCTGCATATCATCAGTGGCGGAATACAGGTTGATACATATGAGGTGACCTGCACCATTTGACTCTGTTCTAGGAGATGTTTGAGGGGATGCTTTGGTGGTTGTCTTTCCAGCTCAATAGATGGAGAGCAGAATTATGGTGATGCAGAGGGAGACATCCTGAGGAGGTGCATAACCCTCAACATATGATTTCCTCTACCTCAAGCATGCCTCCTGCTCCTGAGATACAAAGGAAAACTCATTTAATCATCCCAGATCCATAAGTGTGGAAAGTAGGGCTGTTTTCCATGGCCATGTTGCTTCACCGTTGCTGAAGAGAAATGGCAGGCATTATGGTTCCCCATACACAAAGGAAACACTCTTTCATCTCAGTGGCTTTTATTTCAGATTAAAGAAAATAGAAAAGAAAGAATAAATATAAAGTCTCCATGAGAGAGAAACTCTAGTTGCTCACTCTTTCAGTTCTGCATCTCTGCACCAGGTGTGTAGATTTCTGTAGGTATAGATTTTAAATCAGTTCAGCTCTTAATAAGGGCAGTTAAAAAATTCCGACAACTATTCTCCATACTCTTCAATTCTTTAATTCCAGAAGGGAGGCCTTTCCTAGTCTGACTCCACCTCTACTGCCTGAAAACTAGGGTCCTTTCAGAAATAAATGCTCCCCCCTCCCCAGTGGAGGAGAAAACTGGGAAAACCGCACTCAGCCTGATTCACCTTCTCCACAATAAAAGGGGATCTCTTGGACTCAGTGTAAATTAGGAGTAACTCCAGTGTAGACAAGATAGACAACAGCAGTGGTGGCCATGGCTGGTGACAGTAAAACTCATGAGGTCAGATCCAAGCCCTATAATTTAGTTTTAAACAAATGACTTTTTGGAGTGTGGTTACGCATAAGGACACCAATAAGCTCCAACCTCAGTGTACATCCGCTCTAGCTGAGACTCTACAATAACTCTGGCTTTAGCAGAGGCAGGGCGTGTGATTCAGACCCACAGAGTATAGCTAACAATAGCTGTGTGAAGAGAGGTTCACGAGGCTTAAAATTTTAGTCAAAATGTTAAAATCACAATTAAAGGAGAGTTGAACTTTTACTGTAATTTTATGCACGGTAACCAGTTTTGATTATAACTTTATAACAAAAGACATACAGGCGAGTCTCATCTTACGCGGGGGTTCTGTTCCACGGTTAGCGCATAAAGTGAAAACTGCGTATAGTCAAAATTACATTAAGTTGAATGGTGGGCAGAATCGCCCGCACTACAGTTACAGTATTAAAATTGTTATTTTTTCTCTTTTGTTTGTTTTTTTGTTTTTCCGACCGCGTAAAGCTGAAATTGTGCATGTTAAATGCGCGTAAGATGTGACAGACCTGTACTCTTAAAAAGAATGCTAATATCCTTTGAAAGAACACTATTTCCTTCTTAGCATCATCCTGTTTAAAGAGTCACTGAGACCATATGTTGTCCAGAAGGAACTGAAGATTTATGAAATACACTAGAGAAAATAAAAAAAGGGTCTATGCTGAACAGTGTGAGCCTGGCATGGAGTCAGACCTGTGAATAATGTCTTGTCAGGTTTGCACCCAGGTCCCACCATTCTAGGAAGCACATTTAGATTTTGTTTTCTAGAAGACATGTCATACCTAAAGGGTCCCAAGGTTCTTCCCAAATACCAGAGGCTGTGAGTTGTATGTTTTGGATTCAGGAACCAACCTTGCAACAAGATTTTAAGAAAAAAGTCTCTTCAGTATGCCACAGTCTTTAAGACAGGAGCAAACATAGTGAACTGAGCACATTTGACCACAGCTGATGGCCTCACACCAGGCACTGTGTGAATCCATGTGAATCCACGACTCTCTGAGGAAGCCTCACAGGCAATGCTAGGTAGGGTCAGGGCGTGCACCTCTTTGTGTGTTGATGGAGAGTTTGAGAGCTCAGGATTTGGCGCTGACAACACATACAGAATGCCTCTAGCTACTCCAAGTCTGCCTGGAAGACAGTCCAGGTTTCTGACCCATATAGCAATACTTTTTACATACACACAGGGCCCAACTGAAGTCATAATTTGGTTTCTGCTGAAGAGGTCAGTTTTGATGAATTTTTCGACTGAAAAATGTTGAGATTTAGTTTGTAAATGGTCAAAACATTTTATTTTGTCATTTTCTAAATGACAAATTTCACTTTTCCACTGTGAAATAACTTTTTGGTGTGAAATGTAAGCTAATTATAGTAAGAAAAATGGCTGAACACAAAACTAAACTTTTGGGGGGATTTTTGGTTCCTGAAAAATGTTTAAGATTTTGACTTTCAGCTCTGATTCAAGATGCCAAATTTTTTCAAAATCTCTCAGACTTTCAGAGGACAGGAACATCATTTCCCACCCAGTTCTATTTGAAAACACAACCGCCCTGTAGAAACACAGGAGCATGGCTGATCTTCTTCCTCTTGCATTTATATAAATTGAAAAATGCCGCAATTTGCTGTTGGTATGGTTACATTTTTAATGGGAACAGGATTAGCACTTCAAGAGCTCCTCAGTTGGCTCCCATGACAGAGTGTCCAGGTTCCTCAGTGGCCCCTGGAGAGGATCATGCAACCCTGCCACATCCCCACCCAATCGTTTCTCTAGGAGCCCCAGAGAGGGCATGTCTACACTATGATAAAAAAACAGTGGCACCAAGCCTCAGAGCGTGGGTCAGCTGGCTTGGGCTGTGGGATTAAAAATAGTAGTGTAGACATTTGGACTTGAGACTCTCTCCCCTTGCAAGGTCTCAGAGCCCTAGCTCTTGCTTGACGCAAATATCTATACTGCAATTTTATAGTTTCACAGCCCAAGGCCATGAGCTCAAGTCAGCTGACTTGGACCAGCTGCAGCTGTGCCGTGGGTCTTTTATTTAGTGTAGACATACCCAGTGTGACCTTATTTTTAGGGGTGAGGGGAACAGCCCAGCAAGGTTCAAAGTCAGCTCATTAATGCAATTCCAGCTGAGAGGTATTTAAATTCAGCACTATAAAGAGGGACTGGGTTACTTCCATGGGAGAGAGAAACAAGGCTCTTGCTAACCAGAAGCAAGAAGTGCTAGGAAAACTGAGGAGTGAGTTTTTCACTAACGTGTGTATGTGTTTTCTGGTTTGGAATTTACTGGCTGTAATGCACCATGGCTGGAATGCAGCACCCACCGACTTTTGTCAAGTGTGTGAAGATCTTCTCCAACTACTCAAAAACCACATACAGAGGTTTTTGTGTCTAAACCTGACTCTCCTGTGATGTGTCTTTCTAACAGTCTAGACTCAGCCTGGTCCTGGCACAGGTACACATCTCTTAGGGCCAGATTTCCAGAGGTACTAAACATGCAAATTGGTGCCTAGTTTCAAAAGTGCCTAAGCTGGTTAGGTGATTAACACCCAATGATTTCAAGGACACGGACACCTAACCTGCTTAAGTGCTTCAGGAAATCCCACTAGGTGCCTATCTGCATCTTTAGGCACCTAAATATTTTTGAAAATCTGGCCCTTAATGCTAAAGTTTCATTGCTCTGCCCAGGAATTTATACATACAACTCTTGATATTATTAATAATAAAGAAATTTTTCTTTTTTTTTTTCTCTTTTTCCCCCCAACAAGGCTTTTTAATCAAAATGGAAATAGCCATTTTCAACAGTTTTATTGAAAAAACTGAAAATGGAAGATTTTTTTGATGGCTGAAAACTGAAAGCATTCAGCTGACAACCAGCCCCCTTCCCCCCTCCTTTTCTTTTGGCTGCAAAAACCCAAAATATTTTGACCTGACCCTCAGACTTTTTTAAAAAAAAGAACACCCAAAAACTTTCACAGAAACATTTCTAAGAACATTAGAACTTTTTTCTGTCAAAAATGTTCATTGGAACAAAAAAACATTTCTTGAGCTAGGCTGTTCTCAGTGGTGGCAGATGACAGAATAAGAAGCAATGGTCTCAAGTTGCAGTGAGGGAGGCCTAGACTGGATATTAGGAAACAATATTTCACTAGGAGAGGGGTGTGGCAATGGAATGGGTTACTAGGCAGGTGGTGGAATCTCCATTCTTAGAAGTTTTTAAGGCCTGGCTTGCCAAAGCCCTGGCTGGGATGATTTAGTTGGCCCTGCTTTGAGCAGGGGATTGGACTAGATGACCTCCTGAGGTTTCTTCCAATCCTAATATTCTATGATCAGTTCTAATCAATAATTATCAAAAAGTCAAAATACTTTGTTCTGGTGGACCAAAGGGGCTGGAAAACTGTAGATAGATTCCCCTTTGTAGGGGAATCCTTGAGAGGCATACAGTTGGTGTAGCCAGCTCTATGCAATCTACTCCTTCCCCAGAATGGTCCTTATACTGGAGACATGTGGTTGGGGTAATCCAGCGCTGGCAGAACTACATAGGTTAGAACAATGGTTCTCAACTTTTTTCATAGTATTACTGCATGTTACAACACAGAAAAGTTTCAGGACTGCCCTTCCTCAAGAGATTTGGGACCACCTCTTGTCTAACTCTAAAGAAAGGGAGGATAATTTTGACATGTCTGCACCTGTTTGCATCTCTCTGTACCTTTGGGTTCTGCAATGCCTAAGTGGATAACACATGAGTTAGTGCATACCTGAAATGGCAGTAATAGGGACAAATTGGCTCCCTGCCAGGCCCAGGAGAGCACAAGGTGGCTTCCAGCCACCTTTACTGTTCTACTGGGCTTCTGTACCAATCAGGCTTGGGCAGCCCCAAGGATCTGGCCCAATGCCTTCTGCCTATAGAATCTCAGAGCATCTTACACATATTAATACAGTTATCTCACAATGCCCCTATGAATTAGGCTAGTAGCATTATGCCCATGAAAAGGGAGGTATTCTGCGATTGAATCCCCTATTTTCAAAAAAGGCCGCTGATTCTAGCTGCCTCTGTTTTCAGGTGCCCAGCTTGACACAGTTAGGACCTGATTTTCAGAAACATCTGCCATTACAATTAGGGCTGTCAATTAATCACAGTCAACTCACGCAATTAACTCAAAAAAATTAACTGCAATTAAAAAAATTAATCACAATTAATCGCACTGTTAAACAATAGAATACCAATTGAAATTTATTAAATATTTTTGGATGTTTTTCTACATTTTCAAATATATTGATTTCTATTATAACACAGAATACACAGTATATAATGCTCATTTTATAGTATTATTTTTTATTACAAATATTTGCACTGTAAAAATAATAAACAAAAGAAATAGTATTTTTCAGTTCACCTCATCCAAGTACTGTAGTGCAATCTCTTTATCGTGAAAGTGTAACTTACAACGGATTTTTTTATTACATAACTGCACTCAAAAACAAAATAATGTAAAACTTTAGAGCCTACAAGTCCACTCAGTCCTACTTCTTGTTCAGCCAACCTCTAAGACAAACAAGTTTGTTTACATTTACAGGAGATATTGCTGGCTGCTTCTTATTTACAATGTCACCTGAAGGTGAGAACAGGCATTTGCATGGCACTTTTGTAGCCGGCATTGCAAGGTATTTACATGCCAGATATGCTAAACATTCATATGCCCCTTCATGCTTCGGTCACCATTCCAGAGGATATGTTTCCATGCTGATGATGCTCGTTAAAAAAATAATGCATTGATTAAATTTGTGACTGAACTCCTTGAGGGAGAATTGTATGTCTCCTGTTCTGTTTTACCCACATTCTGCTATATATTTCATGTTAAAGCAGTCTCGGATAATGACCCAGCATGTGTTCGTTTTAAGAACGCTTTCACAGCAGATTTGACAAAACACAAAGAAGGTACCAATGTGAGATTTCTAAGGATAGATACAGCACTTGACCCAGGGTTTAAGAATCTGAAGTGCCTTTCAAAATCTGGGAGGGATGAGGTGTGGGGGAGATGGGAGGAAAAACTGGTGTGGGGAATGTTTTCACAAGTCTTGAAAGAGCAACACTCCGATGCGGAAACTACAGAATCCGAACTACCAAAAAAAGAAAATCAACCTTCTGCTGGCGGCATCTGACTCAGATGATGAAAATGAACTTGCGTCGGTCTGCTCTGCTTTGGATTGTTATCGAGCAGAACCCATCATCAGCACGGACACATATATTCTGGAATGGTGGTTGAAACATGAAAGGACATATGACTCTTCAACGCATCTGGCATGTAAATAACTTGCAATGCCGGCCACAACAGTGTTATGCGAACGCCTGTTCTCACTTTCAGGTGACATCGTAACCAAGACATGGGCAGCATTATCTCCTGCAAATTGTAACCAAACTTGTTTGTCTGAGCAATTGGCTGAAGTAGGACTGAGTGGACTTGTAGTTCTAAAGTTTTACATTGTTTTATTTTTGAATGCAGTTTTTTTTGTACATAATTCTACGTTTGTAAGTTCAACTTTAATTATAAAGAGATTGCACTACAGTTGTTGTATAAGGTGAATTGAAATATATTATTTCTTTTGATTTTTACAGTGCAAATATTTGTAATCAAAGATAACTATAAAGTGAGCATTGTACACTTTGTGTTCTGTGTTGTAACTGAAATCAATTTATTTGAAAATGTAGAAAACATCCAAAATATTTAAATAAATGGTATTTTATTATTGTTTAACAGTGTGATTAATCACGCAATTAATTTTTTTAATCGCTTGACAGCCCCAACAACAAGTGAAGTCAGTGGAAGTTGTGGAAGCTTCGACATGGGACTGAAAACCAGCACTTTGAAAGTTGCATAAAGATTGAGGCTCCTGGGGCTTGCCTATCAGGGCCCTCAATACATTCAAGTTGCTTAGAAAAGTTATTTGACTGTTTGGATGCTCATCTCAATCCCAGCTGCAGTTCCAAATTACAGTCCAAAACTACCTGTCACACTAGAAATTCTGAAAGAAAATATCTTCATTCTTTAAGGTCACATTCCCTGGTTTCATTTGTGAGATCATCATTTTTGGAACGGGGATTGCATTATTTTAAGACTTCTCCTAGCAGAGGAGCTTTCAGTTGCGTTCAGTTCACACTTCATTTGTCATAGAGAAGGTATTTTTCTTTTCTGAGTTAGCTTCTAGTAAACAGATCAAGAATTCAGAAATCAGTTAAAAAATGGTAGTATCTGTTTCCCTTAACAGCTGGAATACTGAGCACTTTTCCTTGCTTTGTGAAAACTTTGAAGGTAAGTTTTTTTTGTTGCCATAGTAAAATGCTCCCATCCAAAAATGTTATATTTGTTTTCCTTTAGGCTACACCTGTCACAGTCAGTCATCCCAAGTCACTTCCTGTTGATGTGTATTACATAGTGTTGCAAATACCTTAAAACTTCAGTTTGAATCTGTAGGATTCATACTCAAATGTCTTTGCTAAACACAGAATGCAGAAGCAAATGAGCTATTCACAGTCAACTATGGGCTGCTAGGGCTGAGTAAAGCTGGGGAAAAAACCTCAGAAAATTCTTTCTCTGATTTGTTTTTTGAGTCCTGTCCTGCTATGCAGAGTATCCCAGGGAGCACTCATGGCTCTCCCTAAATTCCTAGCGGTGTGCTGAGGCCACGAGCTCTGTTCCTTTTCATCCTTATCCTCTCAAAGGATGATTTGTCAATAGCTCTGCACGTTTCATTTCTTGTCCCTTTCCCCAATTTTTCCTTCACAAGAGATGATTTGGCTGACTTCAGTGGAGTCACACCAATGTTGAACATAGCCCAATATGTTTAGTAAATTGTATTACTTATTATTAGGGCAGTTAAGCGATTACAATAATTAATTGTGATTAATCACGCTGTTAAACACTAATAGAATACCATTTAATTAAATATTTTTGGATGTTTTCTACATTTTCAAATATATGGATTTTAATTACAACACAGAATACAAGATGTACAGTGCTCACTTCCTATTTATTTTTATTACAAATATTTGCACTGTAAAAAAACAAAAGTAGTAGTATTTTTCAATTCCCCAATTCCAAGTTCTGGAGTCAAATCTCTTTATCGTGAAAGTTGAACTTACAAATGTAGAATTACGTACAAAAAATCTGCATTCAAAAATAAAGCAATGTAAAACTTTAGAGCCTACGTGTCCTCTGAGTCCTATTTCTTGTTCAGCCAATTGCTCAGACAAACAAGTTTGTTTACATTTGCAGGAGATAATGCTGCCCGCTTCTTGTTTACAGTATCACCTGAAAGTGAGAAAAGGCATTCACATGGCACTGTTGTAGCCAGCATTGCAAGATATTTATATGCCAGATGCGCTAAAGATTAGTATGTCTTTTCATGCTTCAACCACCATTCCAGAGAACATGCATTCATGCTGATGATGGGTTCTGCTCGATAATGATTCAAAACAGTGCAGACCATGCATGTTCATTTTCCTTATCTGAGTCAGATGCCACCAGCAGAAGGTTGATTTTCTTTTTTGGTAGTCAGATTCTGCAGTTTCCACATGGGAGTGTTGCTCTTTTAAGACATCTGAAAGTATGCTCCACACCTTGTCCTTCTCAGACTTTGGAAGGCAATTTAGAGTCTTCAACCTTGGGTTGAGTGCTTTATCTATTCTTAGAAATCTCACATAGGTACCTTCTTTGTGTTTTGTCAGATCTGAAGTGAAAGTGTTCTTAAAATGAAGAACAAGTGATGGGTCATCATCCGAGACTGCTTTTAACATGAAATATATTGCAGAATACAGGTAAAACAGAGCAAGGCACATACAATTCTCCCCGAAGGAGTTCAGTCACTAATTTAATTAACGCATTCTTTTTTAACGGGCATCATCAGCATGGAAGCAGGTCCTCTGAAACGGCGGCTGAAGCGTGAAGGGGCATAGGAATGTTTAGCATATCTGGCATGTAAATACCTTGCAATGCCGACTACAAAAGTGCCATGCGAACGCCTGTTCTCACTTTCAGGTGACATTGTAAATAAGAAGCAGTCAGCGTTATCTCCCGTAAATGTTAACAAACTTGTTTGTCTTAGAGGTTGGCTGAACAAGAAGTAGGACTGAGTGGACTTGTAGGCTCTAAAGTTTTACAATTTTGTTTTTCAGTGCAGTTATGTAATAAAAAAAATCTACATTTGTAAATTGCACTTTTATGGTAAAGAGATTGCACTACAGTACTTGTACGAGGTGAATTGAAAATTACTATTTCTTTTATCATTTTTACAGTGCAAATATTTGTAATAAAAATAAAAATATAAAATACTGTATACTTTGAATTCTGAGCTGTAACTGAAGTCAATTTATTTGAAAATGTAGAAAAACATCCAAAAATATTTAATACATTTCAATTGGTATTCTATTGTTTAACAGTGTGATTAAAACAGCAATTAATCATGATTGCTTTAATCATGATTAATTGTTTGAGTTAATCGTGTCAGTTAACTGCAATTAATTGACAGTCTTACTTATTATTATTTATTTGTACTGCTGTAGTGCTCAGAGTCCTCAGTCAAGGGCTCATTGGGCTAGACACTTTACACTAAATCTGAATCCTTGTTGCACTGTCAGATGTCATTTAGGGCACAAACAAGGCTCCTCCACCCATCTATCATGCTGTTTGCTGGATTGGCTACCTTCTTGTTTTTATAACTAACTCTTTCATGAAGATAGATTGTTGGTCTATGGCTCAGCCCTCCAACTGGAGAACCAGTGGTCTGCTTTTCATCTGGTTCCTACTCTTTGACCTGTCCAGCTTGGGTGGCCTTACCAGGAGTTAAGACACATGCCAGCATAGCTCACAGGGTCAGTGGAACATACAAGCTTTCCCACAGCATCAAATTTCCCAGGCAAGGAGATGCTTCACATACACATAATAAAAAAGGCAGTCGCTGCCCTCAAAGAGCTTACAATCTGAATAAATCCTGTTAATATTAATAGGATACCTTCCTACTGTTCCCTATGCCCCTGGCTGGGTTTAGCTGGTGTTATAAATGTATTCTGTTATTGAGAAAACTGTTCTAAATATAAAGACTTTCAAGAACCTCACCACTGATTTGAATGGGAAGACACAGTAATAGCACAGAGAAAGATACGGGGGAAAAAAAGAGCCCCTGGTTAGAACTACTTCTCTAGTCATTTAAGTGAGAAGTGTTATTTTTAATTATCTTTTCTGTGCTTCATTTCAGTTATTAAGGCACTTTTGCCACTGACTGTAATATGAAAGGTATGTTGCAGAGCATCTTGAAAGATAGTGTGTATGTGTCCTATTATATGATCAGACCATGGTGCACTTGTGCCAGTTGTTTCACTACACAATCAGAACTGATTAATGTAAATCAGTTTAGAAAGTCTATTTTTTAAAATTTTACTGAGAGTAAAACGTTTTCAGATTAACAAATCAAGGGTACGTGCATGTAGCAGAAGACGGGTATCCATTTAAGCCTTTCAGATATTCAGACATCTGGATAAATCCAGCATAGATTAATCAAGTCTGACTGTATAGCTTTCATTATCCAAACTCTCATTGAAATGAATAGGAGGCTTGCATTGTTCTCACTGTGAAATAGGTAAGTACAACGGATAGTAACACTGAGTAACACTTATATAGGTAAGTACAACGGATAGTAACACTGAGTAGGAAACTAATATGGAATAAGAATAATTTGGTGGTTAAACCTCAAGGCAACAGTATTGGTCTGTAAACAGTTATGTTGCAAAATTTTTAAAAAGCAAAAGGAATTAAATACACAAGCTATTAAAATAACATGACAAGTCTAAACACATTAGGAGTCCAGAATAAAGCAGCAGTCTTAACACTGAGTTTCTTTGCTTTTATACGTTTCAGTCAAATCCTTTGTATTATTTTAACACCCTTTTTTGTATTTAAATTTCTAATTTCTTTGATTGGGGAAGGGTGAAAGGGGGGCAACCAATTTAATTCCATAATCCTCCTAAGCCTTACTTAATACAGTCACTTTATCTTGTGTCTGTGAATTTCATAATGGTGCTCGGGGAGTTGCAGCACTTCACTGGAAAATGTCCCATCATCTCCATTCAAGGCAAATTGTTTACTCTGGTAAGCACCCTATTCATACCATTCATATTGCCAAAAACCAAAGCAAAACATAAAAAATACCCACCCCATTTATGGTCAGGTCTCTTTGCTGCTGTAACTATTTAGGATTAAGGAAGCTCATATTCTATTTGCAAGTCATTATAATAATAAATTACAAACAGGAACATTTCTCAGAATGAGGAATTCCATTGAGGTTCCTCAGCGATACAATGGATGGGCTCCCAGGAGCCAGCTGTTAAAATAATAGCATGGAACCATGAGAGGGCGAAGAGGATTTTCATGACTCCAGTGAAGTTTGCCTTTTTGAATGCTGCTAAACCACCCTTGCCAGACAGGACTTTTCCCTGGAGCTCATACAATGTGGCTGAAAAGCAAACTTTTTGCCTTTAGATGGATGATGGCTGAAATAACAAATATTTAAGAAAAAAACGAGGAAGAAGAAACTTCCTACAAGAACTTCATCTACAGCCTTCTCTTTAAATTACACAAGTGGGATACTCTCTTATGCTATCAATATACACCAGGGGCTCTCAAACTGGGGGTCGGGACTCCTCAGGGGGTCACGAGGTTATTACATGGGGGGTTGCAAGCTGTCAGCCTCCACCCCAAACCCCCCTTTGCCTCCAGTATTTATAATGGTGTTAAATATATTAAAAAGTGTTTTTAATTTATAAGGGGGGGGGGGTTGCACTCAAAGGCTTGCTATGTGAAAGGGGTCACCAGAACAAAAGTTTGAGAACCACTGATATACACAGTGTAGTTAGCAGCACAGGGTATGATTTTCAAAGCTCCTTAAGTGACTCATGAACGTAAGTCCTGTAGAAAGTCAATGGGATTTGAGGGTGGGATTTTTAAAAGCACCTACGTGTCTTAGAAACTTGTGCTCCTAAATGACTTGGAAGCTTCTGAAAAATCCTACTCAGTATGTTTTTCAGGAGCAAGGTATGAATATTTCCAGCAAAATGCAGCTTAATAGAATGTGTTGTCTCCTTATATGGTTGTGGCTATGCTGAAACATTTTGGTTTAAATGGAAAAACAAACGAAAAGTTAGCTAACTACTTGACAGATAATATCAACTAGACCAGGGGACCATACATAGTCTACCAGAGCATTTCATGAGGCCCGTGGCCTGCTTCAACATAATACACTAATGGCTGATTTATTAGCATTTTGTCATCATGTTTATATCATTTTAATTTACACAAGTGTGTAAACAGACAATATTGAACATAGAAACAACCTATCTAAATACATACAAAACAAGCTGAACTTAAAATATAAATCAATATAGGTGAGGTGAGTATGTAGAATCTGTTTGGCCCATACAAGGTTGTGCTTATATTCAGGGGTGGCTCCAGGCACCAGCGCACCAAGCGCGTGTTTGGGGCAGCAAGCCGCAGGGGGCAGTCTGCCAGTTGCCGTGACGGTGGCAGGCAGGCGGCTTTTGGTGGCACGCCTGCAGGAGGTCCGCCGGTCCTGTGGCTTCGACGGCAATTCGGCAGTGGGGAGGCCGATGGCCTGGCACCGGTGGACCTCCTGCAGGCGCACCACTGAATCCGTGCGACCGGTGGACCGTGCACAGGCGCACCACCGAAAGCCGTCTGCCTGCCGTGCTTGGGGCGGCAATAAAGAAAGAGCCACCCCTGCTTATATTTATGTGGTCCTCCTGTGTAATAAGGTTGGGCACTACTGAACTAGACCCTTGGTAGTCTGTCTGATGAGATGGACACTGTGTCAGAGCAGGGAGAATCAAAGAATCATCTGTGCTGCAATCTATGCTATACCACCACAGCCCTCCTCCACAGACAGAGGCCTCATACTTCTGATGTTCTTTGTCTGCACTGCTCATTTCCCACTTTATCTCTGAGGTTCATTCAAATTACTGGATGGAAGTTCTAAATGTGCAGACAAAATTTTTACTCAACCACCTATGAATTAAGCAAAAGTTGGTTACTAATAAAAGTCTGTGGTGAGAGGTTGGGTTCTTTGAAAGGAGCTGATAATGCCTCTCTTAAAGCTAGACTGTATCCCATAAGCACAGGATGCTGCTGCATTGCTGTGCCACTCCAGGATCATCCCAGGATAGGGTTGTAGCAAGGACAAGAAGTTTAGACTTAACATGGGGATAGAGATGGGATGGGCGGGGGCTGACTTGGTTAGATTAATGAAGAACAGTGACAAAGGGTGGAGAAGAGAGGGGTTTGGAGAACAGATTAGGAATGCAGTTTTGGCCCTGTTAATTTTAACTTGCCAGTGCGGCAGCCAGATGTCAGAGAGACAATCTGAGATGCAGGACACTTTTGGGATGCAGGATTGGATGGTGAGAGTTAAATGAGGAACAAAGAGATGGTAGCTGAAACTGTGTGATGTTGACCTGAATTTATGGACTAGTTTATTATGGCTTGCCAATGATCTGGCCAGAAAATATTTAGGTTCTTATCCCATTTCAGGCTACAGGGTTAGAAAACTCAGAGAGTTCAACGCCGTGAGAGGACCCTCAGGTTATGTGGCAAGGACACTTCTATGGAGGATAATACCAAAATGTTAAGATCTTTATTAAAATGAATGAAAGAATAATCAAAGATATAAAACACCGAGTCAAAAAGCAGTAATACAATTCTATGGCCCAGGGTCCTAACATTTCTGTTCTAAAAGACTACCTAAACTAACATACTCAAACCCTTCCCTGAAGACCTGGTAGTGGGAGACAGAGGACCAGCCTTATCTCTGGCATACCTGATGAATTCGATGGTCCAGGCTTCCCAAGTTGGTAGGGATCAGGCTCGAGTGTTGAGTAGCTAAGCTATACTGCAAAGCTGAGTTGATAGCTTGATAGAAGCTAGGAAAGAGTGATCTCCTGCTTGGTTGTTTATCCTCTTACAGGGTCCCGGCCCTGCCTTAATCAGGGCCCAACCTATCATGCCCAAATCCTGTTTCCTCACCCAGATAAATCTTTGGGTACACTTACTTTATAGGTTAACATTATGACATGTATTCATACGTATTAATATCAATTATCTCATCCCCGAAACTGTTACCTTTGGCCTAAATCATGACTTCCATGTTCTGTGGTGTACCCTGTGGTTACCGGTCTGTTCCAGACTTATGGTAAACACATTCAGTTCTTTGTTTGGTTCCACACTCAGTTCCCCAAAGTCAAAAGGGGTAACCGGTACACCATTTATCTATGCCAAAGGTTAAAAACACTTAATACTAACTTACTCGAGTTAATCATACAGAATACAGCCCTGTAGGTTCCTTGCATTACAGCCAACTATTATGAGTAACATATACTGAAATTCAGCATAAACAAAACCCAAGAAAATAACGATATAATCAACCAAACCAATGAAGAAAACACATTATACAAGATAGCAACTAGCTGACTGACCTTATGGGCTATAGTGAACAGATGAAATCATCCAAAGAGAGACTGCAGAAGGAGAAAAGAAAAAGGCCCCAAGAACAGAGCCCTGTGGAACTAGGGTGACCAGATGTCTCGATTTTAGGGTCTTTTTCTTATATAGGCTCCTATTACCCCCCACCCCATCCCGATTTTTTCCATTTGCTGTCTGGTCACTCTATGTGGAACCCTCACAAAAATGAGTAGAAAAGGACCCTCCAAGGAGATGCTGAAGGAGTGAACAGAGAGGTAGAAGGAGAACCTGGAGAGGACAATGCCATGAGGGAGAGGAAGTGATTGGGAGTGTTAAAAGCAGCAGAGACATCCAGGAGAATGAGGCTGAAGGAGAGGCACTTAGATTTGGCTAAGAGGAGGGTGTCAGAAACTTTGGTGAGAGCAGTTTAGGTGTGCAGCGGGCAGAAGCCAGACTGTAGGAGATCCAGCATGGAGGTGGAGGAGGAGAACATTTAAAAGTAATGCTTATTAAAGGCTCTTTCAATAAACTAATAAGTGTATTGGAAAAAGGAGAGGGTATGGCAGGTGCATCATTTTATTTCAGTAAATGAAGGTAACACACTTTTAGGTACCCATTATAACACCATTTTAGACAGCCAATCATGAAGGCTCCTGGTAGGGTGACCAGATGGTAAGTGTTAAAAATTGGGACAGGGTGGGGGGTAATAGGAGCCTATCTAAGAAAAAGACTCAAAAATCGTGACTGTCCCTATACAATCGGGACATCTGGTCACCCTAGCCCCTGGGCACCTTAACAAAAATAGCTCATTGTATCATTCTGGTACAGATGATACACAAAAACTAAATGATTTTTTAAAATCCTCAACACTTAATCTAAGAAAGGGGAAAAAAACAGGCAATATTTAGCACAACATAACTATTAGCTAGATCAGGGTTAGGCAACCTATAGCACGTGTGCCAAAAGCGGCACCTGAGCTGATTTTCAGTGGCACTCACACTGCCCAGGTCCTGGCCACCAGTCTGGGGGGCTCTGCATTTTAATTTATTTTTAAATGAAGCTTCTTAAACAGTTTAAAAACCTTATTTACTTTACATACAACAATAGTTTAGTTATATATTATAGACTTATAGAAAGAGACCTTCTAAAAATGTTAAAATGTATTGCTGGCATGAAAACCTTAAATTAGAGTGAATAAATGAAGACTTGGCACCTCACTTCTGAAAGGTTGCCAACTCCTGAGCTAGATCCATTATTCTATTAAAATTAAAGTAAGGTTTGTAAATACAGTGACATTGCTACAGAGATACTCTGAGTCACATATTCAGGTGCTAACGGTCCAGTCCTGAAAGGTACGGAGTGCCTTCAGCTCCTATTTACTGCAGTGGAAGTTGAGGGTACACCGGATTAGCCTTTAAAAAGGGATCCAATTTTTAAGGTTTGCAGCTGTCCAAGTACCTTACCAAGGAAATGTTATTACTGTTTCTAGGAGTAAGCACCCTTCTGGGCACTGTCAACTTCCTAGAATTGGAGCTAAAGCTATAATGGTAGCAATTTGCATGAGAAGAAATGTCTTAGCTAACTAGAGCAGCGGTTCTCAACTGGGGATCCACGGCCCCCTAGGGGTCCACGAGCCCTTTCGGGGGCTGCAGAGCCCTGTGGCTGAAACCCAGTGCCCCGAGCCCCAGTGCCGAAGCTGAGAGCGGCACGGGACTGAAGCCAATGGTCCCTCCTCAAACCCTTGAAGCTGGGAGCAGCGTGGGGCTTAAGCTGGCAAACCTCCCTCCCCAAGCCAGGAGCAGCAACAGGCTGAAGCTGGAAGGTGGAAGACACACTGGGAGCGCCCCCCATCCATACACAGCCCCTAGCTACTCCCTCCCTGCACTCTGAGCTACCCCCTGCCCATACACAGCCCCAAGCTACCTCTCTCCCTGCACCCTGAGCTACCCCTGCCTGCACACCGCCCCTAGCTACCCCTCTCCCTGCACTGAGCTACCCCCTGCCTGCTCACAGCCCCTAGCTACCTCTCTCCCTGCACCCTGAGCTACCATCGTGCCTGAACACAGCCCCTAGCTATCCCTCTCGCTGCACCCTGAGCTACCCCTGCCTGCACACAGCTCCTAGCTACCCCCTCCATGCACTGAACTACCCTCCTGCCCACACACAGACCCTAGCTACCCTCTCCCTGCACTCTGAGTGGTTTTCAAACTTTTTGAACTGAGTCCCCTCTGAGTTATATTTTTTGGCTGTGTCCCCCCACAGCCCAGACAGGCTCGGTGGCCTCCTGAGTAAGTCATGGGGCGGAGGTGGCGCTCCCTCCCTGGACCCCGCTGTGCGGAGCTGGGTTGATCCCTGCCAGCCCTTACCCCCACCCACAACTAGAAGTAAAACTATGCCTATGCCCAAGGGTCCCCCCCGGCCCGGAGCCCCAAGTTCCCCTTCCTGCCCCCACTGGGCCCCGGCATTTTTATAGCATGTTAAGAGGGCCTCAGCAAGAAAAAGGTTGAGAACTCATGAATTAGAAGATGTGTGAACATTCAGGGCCCAATCCAAAACTCACTGAAGTCAATGGAAAGACTCCTGACGATGGATCAGGCCCTTAAACATGGATGTGTAAAAGGAGAATTTTAATACCAAAAATAATGAAAATTAGACAGTCAGTTAGGACCTATTCTGCTTTTTCCTAGTTTGAAAAGAAATGAATAACTTGTGAGTTTTCCTGTATACATTTTGTCTCAGCAATGTTGTGATACATATATTAATTAAATGGTAAAATTATTTATCTTGGTCTCCAACATATATTTCTATATCTGCATGTACATATATGGACACACATTACCACTGTTGTTAGAATTACTTGTTTTCTTATACGCTACATCCAGTGTAAACACTTGCACCTACATGTGTGTGTATTACATATTTAGAGAGATAATTATATTATCTGTGACCTTTGTAAATAAAAATTATCAATATTAAATCAATGACATACATACCATCTAGCAGCTCAACAGGACACTGAACAGCTCACACCACTTAATGGCTGCCATAACAGATATGAGATATGGATCAGTCCACAGCGGATCAGATGATATTATTCCACACAGATGGCATTTTGTGTTATGGTGCCTAGGTTTTAAGATTTGCAAGAGCAATAAATAATGTATTTCTATTTTACTGAATCAGAAGTCTGTAAATTGCAATACAGATGGAATTATTATAATACAGAATTTAGAGACAAAGGAGACTGTCTCCTTGACTAAGACTATTTCTCGGGAGTCTTTAGAATGGGATAGTATTAAATGTAATTCTTGATTATGGAGCACCATCTAGAGGAACATTTGTATGGCACAGAAGTAAAATGAAATAGTATCAAATTGAAACAAATAGCAAAAATGCAAACTAAGATTCTCTAGAATATCACAACTATTTATTTAATAGTCACCAAGACAGCACATTATAAAACAAGGGTCGGCAACCTTTCAAAAGTGGTGTGCTGAGTCTTCATTTATTCACTCTAATTTATGGTTTTGCGCACCAGTAATGCATTTTAACCTTTTTAGAAGGTCTCTTTCTATAAGTCAATAACATATAACTAAACAATTGTTATATGTAAAGTAAATAAGGTTTCAAAATGTTTCAGAAGCTTCATTTAAAATTAAATTAAAATGCAGAGCCCCCCGGACCGGTGGCCAGGACTCAGGCAGTGTGAATGCCACTGAAAATCAGCTCGTGTGCTGCATCCTGTTATATCAGGTCGCGTTATATTGGGGTACAGATGTATTTGCTAGGTATGTGATATGCAAGGTAGACATGTACAAAGGAGGACGGTGAATGTATAAAAGCATTAAAAACTGCTTATGTTGTATAAATTCTGTAGCCTTTAAACTTCACATGGACACATATACCTATTTGTATATATCTAAGAGTCAAGGCAAATCCAGATCCAGACACATACCTATTTGTATATATTTAACGATGGAGGCAAATCTTCTCCCTAGCATACCTATTCAATTCTACTCTGGACAACAGGATTTGTTTTGATTCATTTCTCCTCTCAGAGCCGATCTGAACAGGATATAGCCCTCGACCTTCAGTCACATGACAAAACATATTCTTATATCTTTCAAAAACACTATTTTCTGGAAGAATGTTATTTTTAGAGCATATTAAGGCACAAAGTGATATTACTGACTAGATACAAGTACAGTGCATGTTGGTGCCATGCATAGCTGGGCAAATTTATTTTGGCTAATAGTAAATTTGCCAAAAAATGCATTTTTTCAAGGAATCTAAACTATTTGTGAGTTCAGGTTGAATTCAGTGAATAATTTCAGTTGAAAAAAATATGACGACTTTTTTTTTTTTAGAAATGTCAATATTTTTTTAATCTACATTTTGTTTAAAAAATGTCATTTCGAAATGATGTTTGAAACTTTTTGTTCAACCCAAACAAATTTGTTTTGGCCACTGAAAAATGGCTCGGCTTTAATGCTGTGCCAACTCTCCCTCATAGCACTATCAGTGAACTTCAGTCCTGATCAGGTCGGCATGTTTTGAGCAGACAATCATTTGAAATATATGGTGGCGTCAATTAGACTGGAAAAGTTGGTCCTAGATATTACAGTGGAATTCTACCATATTTTAGACAGGCTATCCTGCTGGGGTCAGAGCTACAGGCCTCTGTGTTACAAATAGGGGTTGCACAGGTATAACTGAGGACAGAATGTGATCTGTTATGAGTAAAGTGCTCCACAAATACATTTAATTGATAATGTTGAAAATTTAATTGATAGTGTTGGGCTGGACTGTATGAGAGACATGAACCCTCCTCATGAACTATGCTTCAGACCTTCCGCATCTTCCAACCCCACAGGAGGTTATTTAATTGAAAACAAATGGACAAATTCTGCTGCCCTTATTTAGTCCATTGTAAATCCAGTCTAACTTTGCTGAAGTCTGTGAAGCTTCCCTGGATGTGCATAGCCAAGCGACGCATAGAGTGTAATGTACCGCATGCTGTCCCTAATGATTTCTATCTTCGGCTCTTTCTACTGATTGAGTTTTCCATCGTTTTGTTTCTTCTTTATGAAATTTGATCTTCATTCTTCATTAAAAGTAAAACTTTCAAAAGCACTTAAGAGACTTAGGAGCCAAAATCCTATTGAAAATCAGTGGTAATTAGGCTCCCAAAGCACTGTTATCTTTATGAAAAAATTCATGTAACTGTTTCCTCTGTATCACATGACCATGTGGAATGTGCTTTCTCCATGCAACAAATGCTTCTGCTGACAGGCTGCTAGGTGGGGAGGAGGACAGAGACAAGCACTTGGGCTCCACACAGGATATGCTGTTCTGTGAGCTGGTATGGGGAAGCGGGCTTGGTTTCAGGAGAAAGGGGAAGTACCACCAGCTGAACCCATCCATCAGCTGCAAACTACAATGGGCATGGTGCAGAATTAATAGCATTAAGTGGAACATAAATTCCATGAGGGTTTAGATCAGAACGGGCAACCTGAAGCCAGTCAGGGTAATTTGCTGGTGGGCCGCGAGACAGTTTGTTTACATTGACCATCTGCAGGTATGGCTGCCCGCAGCTCCCAGTGGCTGAGATTCGCCGTTCCCAGCCAATAAGAATTGCGGGAAGTGGTGCGGGCTGGCCACCGCTTCCTGCAGCTCCCTTTGGCCAGGAACGGCGAACCGCAGCCACTGTGAGCTGCGGGAAGCCATGCCTGTGGATTGGCAATGTAAACAAACTGTCTCGCGGCCCACCAGCGGATTACCCTGATGGGTTGCAGGCTGCCCACCACTGGTTTAGATGGAGATACTTATAGTTCAGGACCAGATATGAGCAGAAGCTCTCCCACACAGCAACACATACACATCACTGCCTCTATTCCAGCTACAGAGCCACTCCCTCTTCTCCCCCACCAGCACTGCCATTTCAGACCACACTATCCTCTGCCATTCACACTACCACCTGCTGTCCAGCATCAGCCCTATCCTTCAGCCAGCCAGACTTCCAATCTCTCTTCTGGCTCTAGCGTCCTTCCTTCTTTCCACCATCCCCAGCAGCTACAAGTAGAACATTGCTTATATAGAACAGGACTGTAAGTTTTCACATACAACTTCCAGGTGTAAGTTCTGTGTGAATACAAAAGACAGCAGTCTAAAGCATGTATTACTTATCAAGTATTGCTTTCCACACTATCACCGATTATCAGTTATAAGCACAACTTTCCCAAGAGGAGCACTGACCCATTTGTCTTTGACTACAATGATTCTTACTGCCAAGTGTATTACAACCAGAAGGGCTAAACTTTCCTTTTATAAAAGAACGGTACCACATCTCTATTTTAGCAGGATGCTGCAAAAAGAGTACAAGATTCTAGGATGCTGTAAAAGAATGATTGCTATTGGTTGCAGGGTGTACCTGCTGTGGTATTTTCCTGATTACTGCTCAGATAGGCCACACAATACATGGGATCCCGATGGAACACAGAGATGGGTACTCTCTTTCTCTCTCTTCCTGTTGGTTGCCATTTTTGCTGTCTCTCATTTTCTTATTTCAGTTCACATTCCCTTCCTTTTCTGTGGTCTCCTCACACACTATCTTTTTACTATGGGAGATTGCTTCACCTTGGCCATGTTTTGCCATAGGTGGGTCACTCCCTTTCTCTTCTGCTTTTCAAGTGTTTTTCTCAAGGACCTCGAAAAGCTGGATCCCTTTGAAATGTGACTTTTAAATGGTCTGTATTTCATTACATTCATAGATTCCGAGGCCAAAAGGGACCATTCTGATCATCCAGTCTGACCTACTGTATAATACAAGTCAGAGAACTTCCCCAACATATTTCCTTTTGCACTACAGCGTATCTTTCAAAAAAAATCAATCTTGATTTAAATATTGCTGGTGACAGAGAATCCACCATAACCCTTGGTAAATTATCCCAATGGTTAATTACTCCCACAGTTAAAAACGTACACCTTATTTCAAATCTGGATTTGTTAAGCTTCAACTCACAGCCATTGGATCTTGTTATACAGTAGCTTTGGCTTTCTGTTTTTAAGAGGCCAGA
Source organism: Chelonoidis abingdonii (assembly GCF_003597395.2). Taxonomy (NCBI): domain Eukaryota; kingdom Metazoa; phylum Chordata; order Testudines; family Testudinidae; genus Chelonoidis; species Chelonoidis abingdonii. The sequence goes on from NC_133776.1 coordinate 78,408,376, forward strand.
TCTACACTAGGAGTGCGTTGCCCATATAGCTATATGGATTTACTATACTGGCAACGCACTCCTACTGTGGACTGGCTAAACTGCAGTTTTGTGGTATCACCCCCCTGTGCAAAATAAGTGGTACTGAAAAAAGTGCAGTGCCTTTACAGCTAAGGCACTTGCTGATATAACTGTATCTACACTAGGCACTTTTGCCAACACAGCTATGTTGGTCACAAATCATATCTCATTACACCTCTGACCCAAATAGCTATGCTAACACAAGTCTGTAGTGTAGAGCTGGTGTTAGTATACAACAGGCTACGTAAAAGGCTACTAATAGACAAAGCGTGATAGGAACCCTGATAGACAAGAACGCAAACAACCCTGGTGCAGTTAAATGAGGCTGCTGGCTGGAGCAGAATGGCCTGCCTCTAAAAACTGATGTTTGTTCCTCTTGCTAATAAATGTGAATGTGAGAGAAGTTCCTGATATTATCAAATGCGAGTATTTGGAAGTGTTTGTATGTTGCTGGCTAGGGTTTCTTAGGCTATGTCTACACTACAGACTTCCAGCAGCAGAGCTGTACTGCTACAGCTGCATTGCTGTGAGGTCTCCCGTGTAGCCGCTCTTTGCCAGCAAGAGAGGGCTCTCCTGCCAGCATAATTAAACCACCCACAACAAATGGTGTTAGCTATGTCAGCAGGAGAGCCTCTCCTGCTGACATAGCACTGTCCACACCAGCACTTTTGCAGTGACACTTATGTCGGGTCAGGAGGGTGTTTTTTTCACAACCGTGACCAACAAAAGTTTTACTGACAAAAGTGGTAGTGAAGATAAAGCCTTAGGCTTTGATTGGTCAAGCTGTATTAAGTATGATGACAAGGCACCTGTAATTTGAAGATGGGCCTGTTGAGTTTACACAGTAAATGGTGTAATGAGAGAGTTATGAGGGAGTTTTTCTTCCCACCCCCCAAATATTTTTTATTTGACATACCATTAATATATGGAGACAAGGTATGTTGGGGAAGGATGTTTAATAACATCCATGACAGAGGGAGATCAAAGATGCAGTGAGCAAAAGCACAGGGAACTCATTAACACATAGCTATATGAGAAAATGCACATACATATAACACATGGAAACATCATAAATCAACTTGAGACCTACATCAATATCAACCAGCTCTTCTTTTTCATAGTAATATAATTTCAGTTCGTGCGTAAAGGTTCATTACCTACCATTCCTACATTGTGTTTACCTGGGAGATTACTATAAACCATGAACTGTGTCTGGTAAAAGATCCATGCTCTCTTATCATCATCTTAGAGGGATAATGAACGAGACCTTTGAGTATAGAGATTAACTAGGTATGTTAGCAGTGACTCAACTATTTTACATTGGCATAAGGAAGTTGGCTTCAATCTGTTGTAGGGTTTGTGGAGATGTGAACCTGTATTTAAAAGGAGATGACCAGAGAAAAGCAATTGTGTATGAATGGGAGATATCCTTTAAATACGGCTCAATGGTAATCTATAATCATAAAGGAGCGGCAAGGATGCTGGATAGACCTCTTTGAGTCAGCCTTTACAGCTAAGGCACAGAAAGATGTATAAATCCAGGGCTGTCTTCCTCTTCTTGCTATTTAAAAACATTAACAAACCTGGCAAATAAAGTTTTCCCCATACTCCTTCCATTTTATTTCCATAGTATGTAATCCTGGGATCAAACAACTGTTGAGGCTCCCCATTATCACAAAAAACTGGGGTGGGGTGGGGAGGGAGGATGTAGTTGTTAGACTTGGTCACATGGTGCTACATGGCTTTTTATGACCTTTTTCTCCCCTTATCAAAATGATCCTGCAGATATCACTGCACTGCTCCAATTTTCCCCATCTCTCACCAGTTGCTAAAGAATCAACTGATTCCAACCTTCCATCTCTCCTCCTTTCAAATGTGGTACCCCAAACACCTACTTTACAACTGAAAAGATGTAAAGAAAAATAAAATAAAGGAGAATGTAGTGAAAATCGAGAGGTAAACTTCAGCTAACTTCTTTCAATCTCCCCCTCCTCTTTGACAATTTTGCTCTATTGCTTAGTAGCAAAAATTATCATGCTAATTAAGGTTCATGTTCTTCTTTATCTTTCCATACTGCTTCCCTCATTAGTCCATTTGTATAATAAAATTCGGATGTGGAGCAATTTGTGTAAGTGGACACTGGCATAGCACCTTGCTGTGGCTAAGAAACTCCCTGGTCCTCCAAAAGTGGTATTTCTTGGATGAGGAGGAGCCAGAAAGAAGTGGGTCATGGAGCTGCAGGTAGGAACCATTAGTGGAATACTTTTAGTATGCCTGGGGAGATGCGGGGTGGTGGTGGTGAGGAAACAGTGCTCCAGTGCTCGAGGGACAAACTTGCAAGCAGGCATCACTCACCAGAAAGCAAAGACCACTTAGGATGAGATCCGTGGGCATGTGCAAAGCAGCACTGTTCACAGTCAAGGGCCTCATAACTAGAGGGGTACTAGAAGATGGCTGGCAGAATGGGAACAATGTGAAGACATAGTAGCTTAGAACCTGACACACGGAAGAAAAGATTCCAAGGGAGGGAGGCTGCCCAGCAATAGTATACGCAACAATAATCTCTTGGATTGGAGGCTGGCCAGGGGAGGAGCTATACAGCTGCCGGTAGGGACATGACTAATGATTGGTTTTTATTTCATTTGTACACATAGTGCCATGTTCCAAATATCTGCACTCCGTGAACATGAATTAACAAACAGTCATGTGAGTATTAAGGTGATGCCTTCTTGCTGATGAATTATTAAATCTGAACATTAGGGAATACTATACAGAGCTGTCATATGGCAGGTTTGTGAGTACAGTGACTAGGAATCCTGTGAACTCATGCAACATTTGGCAAGAGACCTCCATTTTGAATGTGTGGGAAGCATATGAGCAATAGAAAGGTGTGCCAAGCGTGGGAATTTTTTCAACCTGTATTAGGCTTTCAGTCTAAAGCCCACTGAAGTTAATGGAAAGATTCAGTGGGCTTTAGAATAGACCCTATGAAAATAATTCTGCCAAAGCTAAATATAGAAATGGCAAAGTCACTCTCTGTTGCGGTGGTGCAGTTTCAGGGTATGTTACAATTGCCATGGTGAAGTGAGTGCAGGTCAGGCATGCAGAGATATATTAAGACTGACACATCAATCAAATGGTTGCCAAGGAAACCTGTCATTTTCCAAATGAAATATGCTGGGTGACTGTTAACACTCAGAAGAAGGCCTGGGCCATTAAAGACATTGGTGCTACACAATGCTCTTAGTGAGATATTTGCACATGATATGGATCTATATTCAAGTTTGGAAGACAAGGGATTTGTTATATTGCAGAGTATTCTCAAACCATATTATAAAATCTCTTCTTAGTTTTTGTTCAATCAAATTTCTGACATCTGTGAAAGAATATGCCTACAACTATTAATGCTGGGGGCGAGAGAAATATTACTTATGTTCTTCACCACTGACGCATAGCTCCAGAATAACACAACATGGTTCTTCATTAGTTTTCTTATCTCCTACATTGGGAACTAATTTAACAGAACTGCACTCTCTCTCTCACAAGTGCAGGTATGGTGGCTTTCAAGAGTTTTTGGGGAAATATTGGGAAAAAAAAGTTACAGAGAGGAGATAATGTTGGAAACAAACACCAAATCTGATATTTACAGTTTGGCCTGTTTGTGCACAGCTTGCATCTCTGACAGTAATGATGCTTTATCCAGCCACTATTTCATATCTGCTATCAAGGGCTGGAAGCTTCTTGGCTATTTTAACCCCTCAGCATTAGCAATTTCTATACTACCATGTATACAAAAGACTATGCCTACCCACCAACCAGTTAATTCAAGATGCTGTAATAACATGGAATTACTGTGTTAAAATGTCTCATAGAAAACAAACCAGCTTGGAGTGTGAACAGTACAGAGCAACCAAATGCCATAAATCTGATTCCTTCCCAATGGACTATTGCTGAAACTAGGGCAGATAATACTGAAGTCATCTGAAAAAATTAATGTAGGCCAGACTGCATCTCTGTAATAACAGCACTGAGGGCTTTGAAAGTGTACTTCACAAAAGTTTTAAAACTATGCATAAATCTAATGAAAGCAGAAACAATTAAATTGTCTCTCATGTTTCAGCTATGCTGAAACAGAACACTGGGCTTCAGCTACTTGTGTACTAGATCCATGTGTTGTTATTTTTTCAGCTTGAATGGCAACTTCTCTGATGCCAAAGCAACCATTCAAAGCATTGTTAAACAGATACTGCTCCTGAATACCAAATATGTCAAAATACAACTTCAAAATAAAGAATTATTAATAAAGAAGTAAAGGGTTATTGACTTATGCATGATGAAACAAGTAACAAGAAGGTAGGACTAAGGAGATGTTCCCACAAAAATATAGAGGATCTGTAGTGAATAGCTGTCATTTTATCTGACAGAATGATACATTTTGGCAATCCCTTAAAAATATAAAGCTATCAGGTTTTGACATCTTTTGGTATGGCGAAGCCATGTTTCCTATGCAAAATTATCAGCTGTCCTTGAGGATCTTTAAGTTGGTTGCTATTGCACCCTTCTTCCTCTGACGGTTGCAAGCCTTTTTTAAAAAAAATGCAAATTAACAATAACGTCTGTTTTCTTGAACACTGAGGGCAAATCATTTTTACTTGAGTGACTAAAGGTAGCCTAAGTGTGGCCCTGATCCTGGAACTGGATGAGGGTAGGTGGACCCTGGCGCCTACATAGAATCTCATTGACTTCCGGGGTTGGCCCACATTGAGCTGACTGCAGGACTGAGACTGGTCTGAACTTCAGAACAGCTGAACACTTGCAGGTCCAGGTCCTACTTAGTCCAATGGGAAAAATGAGTGCACAGCACTTCTGACGATCAGACCATTTATTTAGGTACCTATCTATAGGCTCCCAAATTTGAACACTGTGTCTTGAATACCTTTATTTAACAGTTATAGCAGAGAGTAAATCACTACAAACATATACTGGTATTATTTATAAGTCTATTTAAGTTCTTTATATATCATTAGAAAACACTAACATGCACATTGTTGTGTATCTTAGTTTGAGAAAACTTTGACTCATGAACAATACACATTATTTTTTAAAATTAATACTTATTTCCAAATGGCTGCTGTATTCATGCTATCAAATGATCAGACATTGTCTTCAAAGCTCTGCTTATCAGTAGCAACTATTTGGTAACCAAACAACAAAAATAAGCATGACAAGGTGGGTGAGGTAATATCTTTTATTGGACCAACTTCTGTTGGCGAGAGACAAGCATGTAAGCTCAAAAACTTGTATCTCTTGCCAAAAGAAGTGGTCTAATAAATGATATTACCTCACCCACCCTGTCTTTCTCATATCTTGGGACCAACACACCTACAACACTGCATACAAAAACAGGCATCACATCCGTAAAATCCCTATTACTTTGGACTGCTGTTACCATTGCAGCTAAGCTTTACCTCTTTTCAAGTTGCCTAGACTAGATGACCTAATACTTTTTCCACCTCTAATTCACATAATAGTAAAGCAGAACAATAACTGAATTTCATGAATTTCAGTCTTATATGTTAAGGGCTGAGACAGGTCTGTTCTTGGCCTCACTCTTTAACTACTTTCTTGTGTGGGCAGCAGGACTGTAATGTACTTCTGTAATCACACTTCTTCTGTACCCCAGTACTTGAAATACCTGCCTCTTATACCAGAGGTGCTTAAAATATTATACATACTTTGTAAAATGCTTAGAGATAAACAGGTATTCATACAGACATGTAAAACATAGCTCAGAAAGGGATAAATGAACTTCCTTAAAACTTAGAAGTGTGTGTTTGTGTGTGTAAAGGTCATTTCCTATCAAAACAGTATATTTCAATGAAAGACATGCAGATCAAAACAGAAGGCACCTTTAATTTAAGCAGACATGACATTAGGCATAAGCAGACTAAACAATTGCTTAGGACCCAGGCAGCTCAGCTCCCTCCCACCCATTAGTACTACTTCCCAAAATACCATTCACCTTAGTTAATGTGGGCTTTTTAAGACGTGTACATAAGTGCTGTGTTGATGGATTGTCTGGCCCAGGAAATAATACAATTAGATCACTGGCTGGATTGCACTAGAATAAACGGTGGATGATCAGGCAGAGGTTATGGGCCTGCTGCAGACAGATGAACAGGATGGTTCCTTCTCGCCTTACAGCCTGGGGAGGAGTGATCCTGCTTAGAGCCCCCGCTCGGCAGGCACCGCCTCTGACCCTACAGGCCTGCCATGTTTGAAGGCATCCGCCTCCCCTGGGTGCAGCCGGCCCCAGGATTGCGAACCGGGTTTCACTGGCAGCTCGGTCAGGCCGCGCTGGGGCCGGCTCAGCCCGATCTCCTGGCTGGGCGCGGTCGAGTAGGCCCAGCCCGAGGACGGCAGCCCGGCCAGCACGTCAGCCGGCCACAGGGCAGCCGGCGGCCAGGGGGCGCTATGTGGCAGGGCTTACAATGGCGGGACTCAGCATCGCCCCCAGTGGGGGGAGGGACCAAGTCACAACGCGCAGGACGCAGACCCGGAAGCCGCATAATCACCGAGTTTCCGGAATATTCGTACCAGAGCGTCGTGCTGCTCTCCCAGCACGACCCCCGAGTCCGTCCGTCCTTCCTTCCGCTTGGATTTTCACCTGCCTGGGCAGCCGCCCCCTAGCGCCGGGCGGCAGCGCTACACCCTGCTCGGCCGCTGCCTCGGGCCGGGATATCTATGGGGCGAAACGAGATGCAATGAACCCGAGAGCGAGCGAGACAGCGACGAGCGCGGCGGACACGCACCGGAGCAGCTCCATGGGGGATCGGCCGCAGTAGGAGCGGCTCCCCCCCGGGTACGATCCGCCCCTGTCCCCCCCTCGGGCCTCTGGAGGAGGATGGCGACAGCGGCCGCCCCGACCCAGCTGGAAGCCGGTGGGTATCGCTGGCAGGGGGAGGCGGGCGGCGGGCGGCGCTCCCTGACGGGTGTCCCCCTTGTAACCGCGTCCCCTTCTTCTCCGCAGAGCTCTACTACCTGATCGCCCGGTTCCTGCAGTCCGGACCCTGCAGGAAATCCGCCCAGGTGAGCGGGCAGCGCGGGGCTCCGGCCGGCCCGGCCCCGCCGCCGGGGCCAGCGGGGGGACGGGCTTGGGCGGATGGGGCGGCGGAGCCGCAGCTCGCTCGGTGGATGCCGGACTCACGTCCTTTGTGTCTCTCCCCAGGTGCTGGTGGAGGAGCTGGAGGCGCACCAGGTAGGGGCTACGGGCTGGGGCGGGCGGGCAGGTGAGAGTCGCCCGGCTCCGCAGCGGGGCCCCTTGCGGCTCCTGGGGACCCTTCGGGCGGCAGCGGGGAGGAGTCCGGGGGTGCCCTGCGGCGGGCGCATCTCCAGGTGCTACCCGCGCGGGGATGGGCAGGGCCTAGGAGCGGGGTAAGGATCAGCCCCCGCGCGCCCCTCGTCTGGGGCCGGGCCGTGGAGCAGCTGGGGCGCGGGGCAGGGCTGGCTGGGAAGGGGGCTGAGGGAGGTGCGGGAGAAGCCGTGCCTGCGCTGACTGCCCCGTCCCCTGCCGCAGCTGATCCCCCGCCGCCTGGACTGGCAGGGCAAGGAGCACCGGAGGAGCTTCGAGGATCTGGTAAGTGAAGTTTCGCTCCAACTTCCCCGTAAGTTCCCCCGCCCGGCTGCCGCTCCCCACCGTGGGGTGAGCGCTGAGGCCGGGGTGGGGCGGGGGGCGGCCGCCTCGCCGGTCACTGGGGTGGGAGAGTTACTGCCCCCGGCGCGTGTGTGCGGGAGGCTGCGAGCGAGGTGCCTGTTGTGGAGGGTTATCTGAGGGCACGAGAAAGAACTGGGGGGGAGCCTGGCGAATGGCACAATGCTTAACAAGCTGTAGTTCCGTGTTTGGGAATGGAAGCTGCCTTCTGATTGGCTGAAGCTCCAAAATACGGGAACTGAGGACAGGGCCAGTGTTTCTGCGTGGGGGAGCGGAGAGAACACCATGGCCCTGGCACAGTAGGGGGCTGCTGGCAGCCAGGGGGCTAGCTGGAGCCCAAGAGTCACTTATTGCGGCTGAGTAATAACGCTCTGAGCTGTGGGCTCCTCCTCATCGATGACAAAACCAGCCACACTTCTTTGGCCTTCTAGGATTTCAAAACACTAACACACTGTCACCTTTAAATGGGATCTAAATAAACCTTTTGGGAAACCTACCAACTACAGTGATATTTCCACTTTAAAAAAAATTCAATGTAAATAGTTTTTTCCCTCCATTTAAAAACAAGTAAACATTCCCCTGCAGTGCTGGAAACCCAGCCATCACAGGCAATACTAAGAACTTGAATGTGAAACCATCAATCGACAAATGACACTCTGCATTGGTTGCTCTTGTCCCAGATGAGAGGAAATGCCAAATGTAAACAAAATATAGTAACAAGAAAATAGATTATTAGAACTGAAAGAACTTTCCTGAAATCCAATATTACTGGTAAGGCAAAGAGAGTTTACAATATAGGATACTGCAATAGCTTTTTAACATCCTCAGAATGTTCCCTGTGAAGTAAGACACAAGCACCCACAGTTTGCAAGAGGGGAACTAAAAGGCAGGTTGATTGTTTAAGCAATGCACAGGAAATCACTGGACAGAGACAGTATTATGATTCAAGGGTTCCTGACTCCTGGCTTATGTTCAATCCATCACACCACACTGTTGTAATTGACTGCCTTATTTAAACAATAAATCCTGCACAAGATCACTTAAATGTTTCAGGATTATGTAGTAAAAATATGAGATGTTTCATATTATAATTAACAAGTCCAGAGATTCCGTGTGCAGAGACACAAGGCAGTCAGAGAGAGTAACTCGTTTCTAGAGGAGTTGGCTCCCCATCTGCAGTGAAGCTATATATGGCCTTTAGTCCCCTGGAGGCTCTGTGGGCCTGATCTTCAGAGGAGGTGGCACCTGAAGCCCCTGTTGACTGCAGATGAAGTGCTTGGGCTTTAGGCTCCTGGAGACACTCAAAGTCTAATTTTCAGAGGTCACAGGCATCTGCAGTTCCTGCTGACAGTATATGAAGTTGTGGTGGTTCTGTATGGAGGCAGCAAAGACTGGAAGAAATGAGTTGGTTTTCATTGTCTTTGGAGGGTACATATCCCCCTTCCCACAGCCCTGCGCTTCTAAAGTTACCAGGAGTTACATACAATAAAGCTTGGCACCAATATAGGACTTTGAAGTTCAGAATGACATTAAATCATTTGTATTAATTTTCACAACACCCATATTTTGCGCACACATGATCTTGACTTGCCCTGCCTGTCAGAAACTGAAGATAAGCACCTGTTTCCCTCTCCACCCCACAAATTATAATGATTGTGTGGAAAGGTGACGTGGTATTACTCAAACTTTACTACATTGTTGTTGACTGAATAGTAAGTTTTTCATGCGGCAGTGTCCCCTGGAATAGTAACTTTGAAGTTAAACTAAAAAATGGAAAGGCCCCCTTACAGAGGGGACTTGCGGCATCCATACCTTGTGGTTTTTCTTTTCCCTAAGCTATGGAGAGTTGAAGGAGAATATCATGCTCCATCTAACCTCTGTCAGATGGTAGTCTGGCCTGATATTTAAACAGAAAGAAAGGGAAGAGAGTAAGAACAGAGGTGAATAAAACGTCACTGTAATATTTTTTTCTAGGGAACCAAATATCTAGCTGCTAGGTTATTTCATGTTTGCTCTGCGATTATATCTGTCACCTGAAATGAACTCTAACAGTAAGGGAGACGGAATCTGATTTCAGGCATATATGGCATTTGCTTCAACAGTAACATTAATCTTTGCGTTTTTGTTCTTTATATTATTAAATTTATCTACACTTTCTGGAGCACATTGGGGCACCTCTGGATTACCTTGTTTGTTCTTCTAATGCCATTTTTTGAGGCCACATAAAATTCTTTAAAACTTTAACCCTGTACCAGTAAAATGAAGACAATAAAAGTCAGGTGGGGGAAAAAAAGCTGAGAAAAAACAAGATTTTGGAATTGTTTGCAAGTGGTTGTGATTTCTATATTTTAATAGATAATTAAAAGGTTTTGCTTTCTGACTTTAAAACAGGCAGGAAATTTCCCTCATTTGCATTTTGTGTTAATATTATGTAACTAGTTAAGGTGGGTTACAGTAGAGTAAAGGAGTATAAATTAAATATTGTGTGTTTGTAGCTCTCTGTTTTGGCTGCCTTCATGTTGTTCATTTTCTTTCCTGCTAGCCTTTTCTATCAGTTACCAGAATAAAGCTTTATCTCACCTGAGGATGTTGGAGGAGTGGCTTTTCTCCAACTATCATCATTCAGGGTTTGATATACTTGATGTCTGGATTCTTGAATGTACGTGACTGTATATATTTGGACTACTTGTCTGGCCTCAAGTGTTATGGGGGGAGTCAGACATTTTGAAGGTATTATGCAGAACAGTGCCCCATCATGAGGTGCCCAGGTCACAGTGAAATTCATTGTAATAGTCTTTCTTGGAAATGTAACTAGGGATCTTGGAGATGCAGTTACCACTCCTGAGTTATAAACTTCTCTTTAAAAAGTTGCAGCATCACTGTTCCTTCATGCTGATGCCAATATTGACAATATAGAGAAGGCAGGTGAATTGCAAAGGAAGAACTTTTATTTTTGCTTGCTTCTATAGTGTATAAAGAGAGGCCTCTTTTATTTTTTCTTTATTTTTTTCCCGTCTTTTCCAAATCTTAAAAAAAATTGACTGTCAAGTCTTGATTTCACTGTTCTTGCTGCAGGATTTGAATAGAGAAGGGGTTGTTTTACATCTTTTACAAAAGAAGCTTTTCTTCTAAATGATAGGCAGGAGCTTGAATTCAACAGGTTTTAACAAACTCAGTGTTTCATACAGTCTGCCTAAATATTTGGCTTTTGGGACATGACCAGGGATATATCTTAAAAACCTGCTTTGTAGACTTTCCCTCTGTTTATAATTTTGTTTTTAACGGCATTCGTAAGCAATTTTTAAAAGTACATTTTTAAAAAGAGTTTTCTTTGTTAAATTTTAGAAAAAAAGTTGCCCTCTGGTTCTGTATAATTAACAATAAGAATATAATTAACAGGGATAAGAGAACTCTGGTTAATTCTAGCCTCCAATCTGCTCAAACTTCTGTGTTCTATCGAAAATCTTCTGAACTTCTGTGAAGATTTCTCTGTATTTCTATTCTGTTTGGACCTGGTCTTGTATTTAAATGGCAGATAATATGGGACATAAGAAATCATTTAAAATGTGCTTAAGGGCAAATAAGAATTTTAAACATACTTACTGAACAAAAAACTGTAGCGCTTTCTGGCCAAGCGTGTATGTGTATTACTCTTTGTTGAAAAGATGGGGGCGGAGGAAACAACAATTTTGGGCACTTTACGCAAGTGCTGTGACTAATGCTGTGCAGCATGAGCAACTCAGTGAACTCTAGCAGGGATAGTCAGTAGGCAGACTGTGGGCCAAATCTGGATCACTAGAAGCTTTTGAACGGCCCCCGAAATCTTTTTATTTACTTATAATTAGTTTTGTGGATTTTTTTCTTTGCTCTGGAGTGTGGACCTTGACTATACCTTGACCAAGAAATTTGGACCTTAACAAAAAATAATTCACTACCCGACTCTAAAGGCTTGTCTTCACTAGACTATTTTTAACCTTAAGCTATAGATAGCCAGTGAACTTTTGAGCTACCTCTGGTGCGTTTGTAAAGGCTAATGTGGATGCTCTCCATGTGTTTGTTACAGCCTGTGTCCACACTAGCCTTCAGAAACTCTCAAAGTGCTTAGAGTTCATTGACAATCAATAATTTGAAGTTTGGATCAGGGGAGATCTAGTGAACACACCTGCTTGGTGGTCGTGCAGGCTGGTTATCCCAGCTGGCTTTTCTCTAGCTGACTACTTTCACAGGTTTTGTTCGTTCCATTTAAAATGGATTTGCTGTGTCCTGGTTTCTGATGTGCCATCTTATTTGATTAGAGGTCTGTCTGTCTGAAGATGTGTACATAGTTTCCTGGGTTCCCTGAGACCTACTGGTTTTGTGTACTAATCCTGCAGTTTGATCTATATAGGCATTAATTCAGTGGGACTTCATACCAATGAAAGGCTCTGCCAGTATGGATCAGATTGTGGGACTGGGTCCCAAGTTCTTACCTTGTCTATCTAAGTTACTTAAAACTAGTTGTGAGATTGTGGGGCTGTTATTGATTGACATTATCAATGCCAATTCTAGCAAGGGAGAAGATATTGGAAATCCTTGTACATAAGTCAGTTTGCCTCATCTCAAAAAAACATTGCTTTATAATAGGGCACTTGTAACCCATTCTGAAACCTTTTTCTTTTAGAGAAGTTAGTTGAGTGGATGGTGGCTTTACAGCCACAGGTGCACTTGAACACCAGTGACATCCTGGGTGAGTTCCAGATTCTGAACTTCCTTTTGAGTTGAAACTCCACTCATCAGGGTCTTAACTAACTTTCTGCTTACCTTATATAACCGTCAGTTATCTATTTGGGTCCTTCTGGACTTGATTGCTTTTTGATATAGTTGACCATTGGCTGTTGCTTTGGCAGCTGAGGGAAAATGGGTTTGGGTGAAAGTCATATCTAGAGCAGAGGGGAGAAATATATCGTTGATGACAACTGTTCATCCACAAGGAATTTGGTATGCAGGGTGTCTCAAGATGCTATGCTATCTCCTGTATTAAATACATATGAAACTGGTGAGATCACTTCAAAGAAGAAAGTGGGGTCTGATCAATATGCTAATAAGATGCAAGTTATTAGTTCCTGCACCACAACTCCGCAAAGTCAGTCTCTAATATGAATGAGTTTGCCAAATGAATATGTTGGCGCTATCTACTCTCCATCTGTGGGAGGAAAGAAGTTTTGCTTGTGGATAAAAGCTGTCATGAAGACTCATTTTTCTTTGTTTCCCATTTATTGAGGGGCCTCTTTTACAGACAGTGAACAATGTTAAGAGTTTAGTCACTTTTGACTTAATTGTATTATGATGACCCTTAACAGAACAATATACTCTTGTGATTGTGAGGCTTGATAGTTGAAGCTCCCTTCTAGCACTGGTTCCAGCTGCTCTTCTTCATTGCTGGCAGCAACTTGTTTGCTGCCTAGTTTGGGCAATCGTGGTCATATTACATTCACACAGTGTTCTTTATGTTGGCTGCTTATGAAGTGACAGATTCACTTTAATCAGTTCTGTTTGCTCTTTAAATCCTTAAGTGTATTGGGTGTGGCTCTTCCATGAGCCTTATCTTGCTATTAAATCCAGAATCTTTGGGAGAGCTCAGCATTACTGGAATTATTGTTGGTTTCTCTGAGTGCTACTTTTCCTTTTGAGAAGCAATGGTTGCTCAGGTGGCACTGAAGGATTTGATTTTCTGATCCCTCTCATAGTTGAATCAGAAGCATTTTATTTGCTTTTAATCAAGTATTATGTTGTATTTCTCATGAGAAAATCCTCCTTTTTCATTGGCCTATTGATGTTACTTGTGGAAGTGTATTGTAGAGGATGTGGCTCATCATGTTGTGCCAGATTAATACCACTGCTATTGATCATTTGGAATCCTAATGTCATAATAATCCACCTGGCAGACTATCCAGGTTGGAATGCGAGTGCTCTGTGCATGCATATCGCTTCTTTGCAATGGATGTATTGCCAGAACTTCTGCCCCCACTTTAGTAATAAGTAGTTAGTTCTGCTGTTTGGTGAAATTAAAAGACAGATTACAATATAGCGGGACAAGGTGAGTGAGATAATAATTCTTATTGACTTGACTTCTTTTGGTGTGAGACAAACTTTCGAGGTTACACAGAGCTCTTCTTCCACAGACTCATTTTAGCTAATAGAAATTTTTTTCATTGCATCAGAGCATGTGGGATATAACCTATAAATGCTTGCAGTGTTATTGTAGTACTGTTGGTCCCAGGATGTTAGTGAGATGAGGTGGATGAAGTGATATCTTTTATTAGACCAGCTTCTGTTGGTGAAAGAGAGAAGCTTACACAGAGCTCTTCTTCAGGCCTGGGAAAGGTACTCAAAGTGTAAAATAGCTATTAGTGATACAGTGTATTTTCTAGTTTTCAAATCTGCAGTATGTAATTATGAATGTTCCCTTGATATTGACCATAAAAGGGAGGTGGAAGCAACTGTATGTTCTATGTTGGAAGAACAATTTAAACTGAAAATCTTAACACTGAATTTTAAATGAAATTTATTAGAAATAGCAAAAGAAGAGTTGGCTTGGGAAATTTCAGATGGCCAAAACTACCTGATTGCTATTCATACTGGCTAACGAAGAAGTGATTTGCTTGTTTTTGTATTGGGGGAAATAGCCTATCTTTATCTAGGAAAGGACAATACTGAAGAAGAATGCAGACCATTTTCTTATGATGGGAGACTTGAATCTTACACCCCATGGGTATGGAGTAAGCTCAGTTAATGTCAGATCTTAATGGAACCCATTCACAACAGCTAAAAACTGAGCAGACAGATCTTGTGGCTATTGTAATGTTTTCAGGTTTTCCCCCACCTCCTATTGTTTAGGTTTTAAATAGAACATGTTTGTAACAACAGTATGGGGTTAAAATATCTGGCAAGTGAGGAAGGCCATAGTTGCTTAGCTGAGTAGTAGATACTTTATGTAAAAAAAATAAACTGATGCGGTGAAATAGAAAACGATTCCCCAAACTGTCTTCTGCTTACTCAAAGTACTCCTTTGAAAACACTGAGGTTTGGGGGATTCATGTTTCTTCCTCTCTGGCTTTCAGAATTTGAAGTCATCATGTTATACTTGAAACTATAATACAAGCTATTGAGTTGGCTGTTGGCGTGACCTTACTGCTCAATTTTTTGAGTGTTCAAGGTATTTACAGGATTCTATTAGATATACTGGGTATAATTCATGTTGAGTTTTAAAAAAATTGTTCTTGCTTGTCTGTGTACTTAAATATTTAAATATGAACTAAACAAAATGTTAAATGGAAAAAGCTCAGATGAAGAGGAAAGAAATATTTTTTTCTACCCTTACTTCCTATTTAAGGAAAAATAAAAATGGTGTGTGGTGTTTCATGTGTTTAGGTGGCAGCCAATACACACATCCCTCCAGACTATCTTCTGAAAATCTGTGAGAGAATTGGACCCCTCTTAGACAAAGAGATCCCACAGAGTGTTCTTGGAGTGCAGACTTTACTAGGTGTAGGACGGCAATCTTTGCTAAGGGCAGCAAAAGGTAAGATTTAAAAGTCCGCATAATCACAACTAATTTAAACCATTAAGAATGATTAATATTTAATGCAAAGTATCTTTTAAATTTGGTGTCTGAGGTGTTTGCATAATTGTGTGAGCACTCTTCGTGCTACTTTACATGGACAGTTTCTATGTTCTAGTTACAGACTTGCTAAAACACAATCACTAGGAGAAAGTTTGGCCTTCTCTAAGGCCAGGATTACACTTGAAAAGGTTTGCTGGTACAGTATAGCTATAATGACAAACCCTCCCAAGTTTATACTGGCAAAAAAGTGGATTCACTGATGAGGCTTATGTTGGTTCTAGAAGCAAAATATGCTGTACTGCCAAAAGCCTTTTTATACCAATATAGAATATCAGAGTTGGAAGGGACCTCAGGAGGTCATCTAGTCCGACCCCCTACTCAAAGCAAGACCAATCCGCGGACAGATTTTTTTTCCCCAAATGGCCCTCCCAAGGATTGAGCTCACAACCCTGGGTTTAGCAGGCCAATGCTCAAACCACTGAGCTATCCCTTCTCCAAGGAGTTCTGACAGTACAATGTTGCAAAAAACCCATTGCCTCTAAACAGCACTGGCAAAAGGCGTACTGGCCTGAGGCTATGTCTACAGTAGCACTTCTATTGGTAAACTTTTGTTGGTCAGGGATGTGGAAAAAAACGCCCTCCCGACTGACATAAGTTTTCATCAACAAAAGCGCCAGTGTAGACAGCACTATGTTGGCAGCTTATATGGGAGATCTTATAGGAGTGCAGCTGCAGCAGTACATCTGTGCCACTGTAAGGTCTGTAGTGTAGAAATAGCCTAAAGTTGGTAGGAGGTGTAGAAGGGGGATGTGTGTAATATCCAAACTGGAAATAGGGGCCATTGCTTTGCTTGTAAGCCATCAGCTATTGTCATCCTGAAGAATGGGAGTCTTGAGATGTTGTCAGCAACTTGTTAATTATATCCCAGACTAATATGTTGTGAAAAAACCCAAACCATAAACTCAGCATCCAAACCCCACCACATACCTGTAAATTTAAGGTGCTATAGTTCAACATGCAATAACCTATGAGAGAGAGCTTTTCTTGGGAGAGGATACACATTGCCACTCAGCACTATGCAGGTCATCCAAAGCAAGTATCCATAAAACCTTTATACCATACCAGCTTTTATTCTGTCTATGGATATGTGTACAGAAAATTATTTTTGAAATATTCAGTTATTTTAAAAGATGTTGCTGAAACAGTGTTTAGTATCCCTGTTCCTGTAAAACTAGGTACTGAGTTTTGAATGTACATTACTAGATACATTACTTTGAATGTAACTGTGTAACATTTAGAAGAAGAAATGAAGTAGCTGTAAAAATAACATGTAATACCTTTTTTTTATATCTAAAAATGTCATAAATCTTGAAGAGCTGTATCTGGTCCTTTCATGACTACAAGTGAGTGCTGGGTCCCACTTGGAAGCTGAGAGTCTCCTCTTTCATTTGGATGTTGTCCCTGAGGGTAGTCCTGCTACACCATGGGATATCACTTTAAAATTGTGCCTTTTTTTAGGTACAGAAAAGCTGCTGCAAGCCCAGGGCTTAATCTTGCCTGACGTGGGCCCTTGGCAGGTGTAATGTGATGGAGAAATTCCATACTTGTAGGGAGAGGAAGAAAACATTTCTGTGGCAGATTGATAAAGCAAACAAACAAACAAAAAAAACAATGGCTGGTTGCAAACCCCTGTTCCAGTTTCAATGTTAGAATAAATCTCAGGGCAGATGATTACTGACTCAGATGAGTCAGTCAGAGATATAGGATAACTTGAAGAGCAATGTGATGAATTACAGGGAGATTTCTTCCATGTATTTGACTTTCTGTATAGAGAAAATATATTGGCCTTGAGCCACTTGTTGGGTAAACAATATCTTTGTTCTAAGAAGTAGTTGTTCTTTCCAGATGACAGTTTTATGGATCTTTTAAAGTTGCACTTGAGTAATCTAAATCAGTGCTTCTCAAAGCCAGTCTGCTTGTTTAGGGAAAGCCCCTGGCAGTCCAGGCTGGTTTGTTTACCTGCCGTGTCCCCAGGTCTGGCCGGTCACAGCTCCCACTAGCTGCGGTTCGCTGCTCCAGGCCAATGGGGGCTTCCGGAAGTGGCACAGGCCAAGGGATGTGCTGGGCGCTCTTCCTGCAGCCCCCATTGGCCTGGAGCGGTGAACTGCGGCCAATGGAGCTGCGATTGGCTGGACCTGGGGATGTGGGAGGTAAATAAACCAACCCGGACCGCCAGGGGCTTTCCCTGAACAAGCGGTGGACCGGGCTTTGAGAAGTACTGGTCTAGATAGTAACAGAAAATAGAGAGCTCACACCTTTGTTCTTAAAGCTTAAGTTGCACTTCTATATATAATTACAATAAGAGAAAGCTGAGAATAAGAGAAATTTTGGGTTATATTTTCCATCAGAGTTCTGCCTGGATTTGGACACTCTGTGTTCGTGGATTCAATGGTGATGCGTGAGTCCAGCTCCACAGACCTTCCTCTTCATAAAAGTTCATTTCTCTCCTTCCAGATGGCCACTAATGGAAAATGCCCAACTGTGATTTCCAAGGCACTTTGTTGAGCAGGCTCAGAAAATGCACTATTATTTCCATTAGAGGGGAAGCTGTCTGAGGCCAACTGGCAGTAAAGTAGCTGGAGAACCTTAAAAGAAAATGGCCTTAATTCTAAAAACAATGTTTTAAAAGGGAGAGAATGTAGAAAGCACATTGCCACCAATTAAAGGAAAGCAGATTTATTAAAACAAAAATCTTACTCACTCTCATCCCAAGTATAAAGTATTTGTGTGTACTGTCTCCCAGATGTATAATACACTGGGATTTTCTTAATGCAAATTAAGATGAAAAGTTGAGAGTGTTACTTTTTAGTGTTCCTTCCTCATGTGAAGTTTATTAAATGTTATAACATGTACTCTTATTCTCTCGCAGTTTTTTACCCCCATCAAATTTTAGACTTGCTAAACCTGAGAAGCCAAGTAAATAAAGATAGAATTTGAAAATGTTTCTAAGACTTTATCACATAGTAAATACAAATCAGAGTTTCATCATCACTAGTTTTGTCTGAAACCTGACTCTTTAAAATGATTTAGCTGCATTTTATGAAAACTCTGATTCTCTGTAGCCAGGACATACTAGATAGTCAAGGGATGAGTTTTTGGTGTTATCAGTATTCGGACAAATAGGTCAGTTGAATGCAGAACCCACCTCTGCAGCTCTTCTTTTTTTTTTTTTTTTCTTTTTTTGATCAACTGTTAATTTCATTGATCTAGACTGCAGGCATACGTTATGGAGGGGATCTGCATTTGCAGCTCTTCACAGAGGCCGACCTCCTGAACTACCTGTAAATTATGGGAAGCCACCAAATGTGGGTAAGTAATATCCCATTAAAATATAAAGTGTTTTGGATTTTATTTGTATCTTTATTAGCTTTTTCAATTGAAACTTTTGTTATTAATCCAGATGCTACTTTAGGTTTTCATTTACATTTTTTGATGTGTTTCAAGATGAACTCATCCCAAAAGCTTTTAATTTATTCTACAAGTGTTTTGCTTCTTCCATGAGTCTTTTTCATATGCTCTCTTGCTTTCTCATTTTTAAATCTGTGTGTGCGTGCACGCACACCTGTATGTACATAAATTATATTGTTGCCCCTCTGCCAAGTGGTGGTGGATGTCAGAGCCTGACTTGTTAGCATCCTTTTGGAGGAGAAATCAGTGATATGAAATAGGGATATTTTTTTGTTTGTTTAACCTATATACGAGGGTCTTTTCAACAGACTTTTTAGAAAGAGCATACAGGCTATTCCTTCTTCCAGGAATCTCAGCCAAAACACCAGTGCTTGGTTCTTGGGGAACACTTCTGCTTCAAGGATTGATTAGAGAGATTAAGACAAAGTGAACTGCTTGTCACAGCTCCCTCAAAGAGAAATTGAATCACAAAACTAAGAACCCAAGCATTGTGTCAGTCTGAACAGCGTACACATGTTAAGGAAATATAACTTGTAAGACTATGTATAATAGCACCAACTGGTGATTCCCACCATAACTATAAGACATGTAGGCATTGAACTGTTTAAGCCCTTTTCTACATCGGAGTGCTTTATTAGATACACAGCTATAGTTATGTTGGTATAGCTCGTGCTCCCCCTCCTTCCCCAGTGAAGATGCTTTTATTCTGATATAAACATTCCTTTTGTTCGTTTAGTACAAACACCTTCCCAAGTGATTTAAAATAAACTAAAATAACAGAAGGAATGCTTATACCAATACAAATCCTAATGTGGACACTCTTACTGTGATATAACTACATGGATTTACATTCATGCCTTAGTCTGTGCTGGGAAAAAACCTCTCTTCTGTCGACAAGGGCTAAAACTTAAACTAGCCATTGTTACAGCAAAGAAACCAACTTGACGGCTTGCCGGAGGACAAGCAGCTGCCCTCTGTGCACACCTTCTTTGTTGTTTTATTTTTCAGATGGGCACATAAGTGCATACTTTTTTATTGTCTGCTGAGGAATCTGTTTGCTGTCACCCTCACGTCTCTCAAATAGAGCAAGCTGACAAATGTAACAGGAAAGATTTTCTAAGTTTCTTTAGCATCCAGTCCAATTACTGTTTTTAATTTAAAATATCCAAAATTTTTTTTTCTTTTTTGTCTCTCTTTCTTCCTGCTATCCCTGCCTTAGCCTTTTTGGAAATTTTCCCCTTCACCTTCTTAGTGAGTTTCTCTATCCTCTACCCAAAGCTAGGACCCTCCCATCTGGGATTATTTTGATTTTCTTCTTCATGTTGAGGATGCTTATTTTTTGTTCCTACTGTCCCCATGCCATTTTCTGTGTTTCTGGTCTCCATCTCAACCTTTTCCCTCCTTTATTTCCTAAAATCAACATCTGCTGAGAATGAAACCTCGTCAGTGTCACTCTGCACAAGATGTGTGTTATATAAGTAACAGAATGGCAGAATAGTAGTAATAATGAGACAATGAGTGGGTGAGGTGATATCTTTTATTGGACCAACTTCTGTTGGTGGGAGAGAGAGAGATGCTTTCGAGTTTACACTTGAAGCAGAGCTCTGTGTAAGCTTGAAAGCTTCTGTCTCTCACCAACAGAAGTTGGTCCAATAGAAGATATCACCTCACGGTCTTGTCTCTCTAATATCCTGACAAATAATATGCAACAATGTAACATTTGTTGGCTAATAACTCATGTGTGATCCTGATAGTTAGAGGTCACAAAGGGATTATGGTTTTGGATTACATGATAACGTCTCTCCATTTATTCTTTTAAACTAGCCTAGTAATGATAAAGCAACAGTTGTGTTAATGGACTGTTAATGGGTCTGACCTTAATCATTAACATACAACTCCTATTGATAGAAATAGAAGTAATACATATGTAAAGGCTTCTGGATCACAACCTTAATTAGGTGATTCAGCCAATCAAAATACAGCTCGTTTTGGATAATTTATATTATCATTCGTTAATTATAGTTAGGCTCAAAAGTTTGACCAATTTTCTTCATGGCTGTTATGTCAAAGAGCTGTATGTTACCTCTGACATAACAGTTGTAAAATGACTTTAGAGTGGTAAAGAGCAGAATAGTTTTCTGTTTTTTTGCATCCTTACTGCTTCATCTCTTGTCACTTCTGAACTCACCAAGATAAAACTGTGATGGTAGAAGCAGCTGTTATGTACATTTGAATTCATTGTATAAATATTAATATGTATGGTTACAACTTAAAGGGTCTTTTCTGCTTTCCATATGTATGCATAACTGCTGTTAGGTGAGACAGGAAACTTAGTGTACAGGTATATGTAAAAAACACATTCCCTAAAACTTGGTTATAGTTGAACTATATGGTCGTTTTGGGATATGATTTCACAACAATTCCTACTCCCGTTTCTGAACTGTTTTCCGAATTCTCCTCTTGTATATAATAGGTTGCTGTGGGTCTGATAGGCTGTAAGGTTTTTAAAGATGTCCCATTGTATGTTTGTGAAGTACCAAGCAAACTTATAATTCTGTACTCGGAGCATTCATTGAGTAATCTGCCATTCTTAATATTTAAATAGTTAAAAATCTTGTTGCTTAGAAGGCAAGATGAGTGTCAGTGTTACATGCTTTGTAGAATGGGTTGAATTCTGGTTAACAAGCAGGTTAATATTTAAACTAGAAATGTTAAGCTCCTGACTGGCGGAGATGCTGCAGAATAAACGTTTCATCTTAAAATTGACAAATTCCCCTTTTCTTCCACATCCCCCTATTTTTTCTTTATATAAATACATTCTAGTGGGTATGCTTGAGAAGAGACCCTTCCAAATGTGAACTCATGTATTCCGGTCTTAGACAGCTGGAAACAGCTCAAAGAGAACAGGGTACTTCACAGATCTTTTAAATAATAAGTTAGTTCTGAAGCCTAATATTGCTTTAAGTGTCAAATTTCCAGTAACATAGGCACATAATTGTTTCATTTGTTTATGAAATTATTGTCGTTGTGCATACAAATGATTTACACTTGAAGATTAGATAAATAAGCAAAGGGCAGAAATAGCAGGTGTAAAAGTGTCCGATATCATTTTTCCCCTCAGTGAGTAATGTTGACTTCAGTAGTAACTTAACTAAGGACTTGATTATGCAAAAATTTACTAACCGATATGATGCTACTCCTGTGGGAGTGCTCATAGTTATCTCCTCATCCTTAAGTTGTGTGCTGCACAGCACCTAGACCCTTTCCCTCCAGTTCAGGGGATTTGTGGAGAGTGAGGTAAGATTGGGAACGATACAGATCATTTCTTCCCCTCCAACAAATACAAACACTCAACTTACAACTGGGACATTGGGAAGGGAATGCAGTAAGAGTACTAGTATGTAGTGCAGTTGTGTGCTTATGCATAGTGTGTGTTAGGAAACTCTTTGGGACAGGAGGAGGATGTGTCTGGGGAAACGACCAGCTACCAGGAATCATGCCCGCCCCTAGATAGGGGCTTATACCCCAAGGATGTGAAGTTTCCTTGTTGATTCTCTGAGACCTGTGCTGATGTCCTCTCCCCCCTAACAAAATAACTGGGATGAAATTTCCATGAGGACAACCTCATAGATATAAATGCTCTTTAGTTTGCTCCTTCAGAAGTGGGAAATTGAGGCCACCTTTGTGCCATCACAACTGGGAGGTGGAGAATGAGTTGTGAACTTTCTAGGGATCCCGGGGAAATTATGGTGTAGAGAGCGTTGGGAGTTCTAACAGCCTTTTCAGTGGATGGCACAAACCTACTCCTAGGCACCTGTTACATCTTGCAGGAGACAGGTGTCCTTTGTGCAGACATAAGGAGGCAGGCCGGCTTCCCTTCTCTGTCCCATGTTAGAACTGTTCTTAAAAAAGTTAGTGCTGAGAGTATGGATCAGTAACTTAAGGGTGAACTCTATTATGTAATCACTGTAGGTAGTACAAAAAAAAATTAAACCAGAAAATTCATAGTTTAACATCAATATAAAAGAAACACAATTGCATGTATGGAAATTCATTTTTAAGGTATCCAAACCACCTTAAGTCTGCCCACATAGCAGTGCTCTGAGAAAATCAGAAACTCTGAAGATTTACCAATCCATAAAAAAAGAACTTTGTCATATCAGTGACTATGAAGGCTAAAATGCTCTATTCTTACAGTAGGTGTTCCAAGTTCAGCTCCTTTTTTTGGCCATATGCAGTCCACAAAAATATTTTACAAATATTGCACTATAAAAATAATGTATTGAAGGCAATTATTCCCCAACTCAGAGCCCAATTCCCTCATGTGTGGTGTTCCTAGTCTCCTTGCTAAATCAGGCCTTCTGATTGTGTTAGCTAGCCAGGCAGGTTTCATGTCTCCATATAAAACTCCATATGTCCAGATTATGAAATTACAGTGCTTACATTAAAAGAACAAATGCTAATGTGGTGCAAAGTCACCACACCTAGTATTGGAGACATGTAAATATGGTGCTGACATTGGTGTTAATGTTCTGTGGCTCATGTTTTCAGTTCTCCACCCATAAGGAAGGATCTAAAGTAGTTCAAGCATTTGTACAATTGAGCAACTGTTTCTGTATTTTCAGATTTTTGTGTTTCAACCGTTCACTCTCAATTTCTTGGGTGTGTTTTTTTTTAATTGTGTTATATTTAAATAACATGCTTGTTGGGAATTTTACACATAAATTACTAATATGTGTTCATGGCTTGGACTCTAGTTTAAGTATTTTTGTCTAGGAATTGGAGTAATGTAAGAATGTGTGTGTATATCTATGCATTGAGGGGGTGGAGCTAGCTGTCAGGGGAAAGCAGGAGAACAGCCACACCTAAAGCATGCTCCTCTAGTTTATAGGCAGATTTTTCAGATGGAAAGTTCATCCAAAGTTAATGCTGTTCCTTGATAAGGTGAGGAGGGTTAATATACCGTGTGGATCAGGGAATTCAGTGTCAGCACAGCTACAGAGCTAGCTGTGCTGCCTTTGGGTGGGAGAGGAGAACTAGGACATTCAACAAGGGGTTGGCTTCCCGTTGAGATGTCCCAACATCTATGAGTTGGAATTATAAATTCTCAGTGGATCTACAAGCTTCATGTACAAGGGAAGCTGCAGATTCCTTCTCTGAGAAAAGAATCCTCTCCTTCCTGAGGGGAGAATAACTCAGGTTATCTGTGGCAGCAAACAACTGATATTTTTGGGAGCATGGATCTCAATGTGTAAATGAATATTATGGCTGCAAATGGCAGTAAATAACCAGAAGATTTGCTGGCATCTATATGTCTAAGTGATGAATCATTTAAGCAGCTAGATATTGAGCTCTTACACAGGAAGCACACTCTAAGGAGGCACTTTTTTTTTAAAGAGTGAACTGGATGTGCTTGTGTTCTGTGCACCATGCCATCTGCTGTTAGAGAGAGCCCATCCTATGAGGGGGTGCTACATGGAAATACAGTTTAAAAAGGTCCTCCCAGGAGCAATAATTGTGGTCAGATAGACTGTTTAGCTGCTGTTACGCCCAATGTAGCATGAAGTAAAGCAACTAGTGAAAGATGTTGCTAAAATTTCTTAGGGCTGGTATGTTGCCTATTCTCTGTGTGGGAATCCCAGTTTTAAAGCTTTAGGCATTATGAGCACAATAACATCGTTGTACTGAAGGAACCAGCCTTCAGAAAGGCTTTTTGGAGAGTGTGTGTTTGTGCATGCATGCAGTTCCTTGTTATATCTAAACTTGTTTTAATCTTCCACTGAAAGATGTGAGAGCTGGGATTGCGTATTTTTTGTGTGCAATTTATCTGAAAACAGCAATTCACTGAAATATAAGAATATAGAAAACCAACTGCAGCCTAATTTTGTGTGTGTGTGTATTAATATTGGCTGCTCGTTTTAAAAAAATGGGAATCCAGTATGCGAACACTTCAGATTTGCTAACCATCTTCTTTTTGCTTATTGGTACAATAATACTTGATATTTCTTTAGCACTTTCTATTCAAAGATATCCAAACACTCTACAAACATGAATATATTTAAGTTTTATAATCATCCACTTAAAGTCGGGAAGTAATAGTATCTCTATTTTACACATGGAGGAAGTGGAAGCAGAGAGAAGTTAAAGGGGCTTTCACGTCGTCAAGGTGTGAGCCAATTGCAAACCTGAGAATAAACCTAGGATTCTAAGCGGGGAGATAGATGCCAGATTGCCAGTGGCTTTCAGTTGGAGTTCAGCACCTCACTGCTCTTTGTGTCTTTGAAAATTTCCCTGATGTTATATATAGCAAATGTGGAGGAGGGGAGGGTGCTAACATTTTCAAAATAAGTCACATAAATGCTTTTAAGTTAAAATTTTCAACAAAATAAACCATGTACTACTTTTCTTAAAATAGGGTTTCTGGTGTATTTAATTTTAAGATGAATAACACGGTGAGAAAAGGTGGTGGAATTTATAGTAGAGGGAAGATGGTATTTTTTAGCATATTTTGACATGTATGTGAACCTTCCTGGTTCATGCTACTATTAAATCTTTTAAATATTTATGTTCCAAAAACAAAACTCTGGTGCAAAGCTGTTTGAAATTGCTAAAAGGCAAATACATTGTTGCCTATCATATTATTTACAAAACCTAAGCACTGAAAAGCAAGGAAGAGTAGTCGAGGTTAAAGGACTACACCTTTATACTGTTATGACTGTGTGCACACTAGGGGCTTGTACTGCTTTGACTATATAGGTTTAGAAACTGATCTAGTTAAAATAGTACAAAAACTGTGTGTAGGCAAGCCCTTCCTGTGTATGTACAGAACCTAGCGCAATAGAACCTCTATGCACTATTGTAGTAATGGGGAAAAAAGATACATGAATAGTTAAGGACATCATTATGTAGGCAGCGTAAGAATTAACACAATGTTCTCAGGTACAGTTAAATGGAAAATATCAGTTAATATTGTGGCATAGTACTGTTTCCTGAGAAGAAAGTTGAATACGTATTTCAATAGGTAAAGTGTAAGTTGATGGACGGTAAAATTGTTACTTGTATTGTGGACTTGTATTTGAGGCTGATCACTGTGTGTAATGTGCACTTACTATAGATAACTCTGAAATACAACGAATACCATTTTTCATCACTAATGTCAAAACACTACTCATCTGGAGTTGTGTCTGATATGAAATTAATATTTCTTTATACCTGAAAACAATGTTTTGGTTGTCTGGGCAGTTTCTTTATTACCTTGCTTCTATGTGCTTGGGATTTGTAAATGATGTGATAGGTGTGTGTATATAGATTGTTGTATGCAGTGTTTTTGTAGCTGTGTTGGTCCCAGTACGTGTAGAGAGACAAGGTGGATGAGGAATATCTTTTATTGGACCGTCTAGTCAGTTGGCAACCTTAATTGGCTTCTGAAATAATATCGTTCTCCCACACACTCCCCTTCATAAAAATCCTTCATAATCTTTTGTGTATGTAGCTAAAGGATGATAAAATTAAAAACAAATTATAAATGGGACAAACAGTTCACCAGATTATTAAACTAAAGGAGTGAGAGGCGCTAGTAGTGGCTACAGAGGAGACCTTCGTCCTTCAACGTTCAGTTGATAAGATAAGCTTAAATTAATAGGTTATGTCTACATTGCAATTAAAAACCCACGGCTGGCTCATGCCAGCTGATGCAGGCTCGTAGGGCTTATGTTAAGGGGAGGTTTCATTGCAGTGTAGACATTTGGGCTTGGGCTGGAACTTGGGCTCTGGCAGCCTCTCACCTTGCTGTGTCCTAGAGCTCCGGCTCTAGCCTGCGCCCGAACATCTACACTGCAATTAAACAGCCCCTTAGCATGAGCCAGCTGATACAGGCCAGCCAGGGGTTTTTAATTGCATTGTAGACCATAGATTCCAAGGCTGGAAGGGACTGCTGTGATCATCTAGTCTGGCTTCCTATATAATACAGGCCTTAAACTCCCCCAAAATAATTAGTAGAGCATATCTTTTAGAAAGAACATACAACCTTGATTTTAAAAATTGTCAGTGATGGCGAATTCACCTCAGCCCTTGGTAAATTTGTTCCACTGGTTAATTAAAGTCACTGTTAAAAATATGTGTGTCTTATTTCCAATCTGATTTTTTTCTAGCTTTAACTTCCAGCCATTGGATCATGTTATGCCTTTTTCTGGTGGTTTGAAAACCCATTGTCAAATCTTTACTCCCCATGTAAATACTTATAGATTATAATCAAGTCACCTCCTGAGCTCCTTGAGTCTGTCACTGTCAGGCATGTTTTCTAATCCTTTAATTATTTTCATGGCTGTTCTCTGAACCCTCTCCAGTTTATCTCTATCATTCTTGAATTGTGAGTTGAAGTGGACATAGTATTCTAGCAGTAGTCACACCATTACCAAATACAGAGGTAAAATAACCTCTCTACTTTTACTTGAGCTGTTGGGAGCTCTGTACAAAGCCAGAGCCATGTATGCACAACAAAACCCTATTGATGCTGTGATAACCAGACCTTTAGCTGGTATAAGTTTGCCTATGCTGATAGACACCAATTGAGTATCTGGTCCTGCATATTGGTTTAAAAAATATACTGAAAACAATAGCAAGTAAGCACCAAACCCAGGATTGGAACTCTGGTCACTGTTTGGTTCTACAGCCAGTGCCTGTTCTATGAGGCCACAGTGTTTCCCAGCCAAGTCATTCACCCTCTTATTCCTTAGTTACCTCATCTGGAAGGGAGGAAAAAAGCCTAATAATAGTGTTTTTAATTTATTTAGCATGTTATGTAAATAGAACTTGTGGTACTCTACCAAAGTGTTATTAGTTGGTCTAAAAACAGATTAAGTAATTTTGTGTGAGAGGCCCTGAGCTAGGGCAATGGCTCCCAACCTTTCCAGACTACTGTACCTCTGTCAGGTGTCTGATTTGTCTTGCATACCTCAAGTTTCAACATATTTAAATAACTACTTGCTCACAAAATCAGACATAAAAATACAGAAGTGTCGCTGCTCACTGTTACTGAAAAATTGCCTACTTTCTCATTTTTACCATATAATTATAAAATAAATCAATTGGAATATCAATATTGTACCTACATTTCAGTGTATAGTACATGAAATAGTATAAACAAGTCATTGTCTATACGAAATTTTAGTTTGTACTGACTTTGCTAATGCTTTTTATGTAGTCTGTTGTAACACTAGGCAAACTAGTTGTCAAACTAAGCAGGGGACTGGACTCGATGACCTCTCGAGGTCCCTTCGAGTCCTAGAATCTATGAATCTATGAAATATCCCTGATGAATTGGATGTATCCCCTGAAAGACCTCTGAATATCTCCAGGGGTACGTCGACCTCTGGTTGAGAACCACTGATCTAGGGGATAGGCTGTGGGACTAGTGTTTCTTAGATCAGGACTATGTTCCCAGTTGCACCACAGATTTCCCATGTCTTTTTTTTTTTTCTTCTTTTTTTCAAGTCACTTAGGGAAACTTAGCAACAGAGATTCCATCTGGAAAATGGCCCTGTACTCCTTCTCTGTAGGCTGTGGGGAATGTATGTGAAGAGGCCTTTTTATTGGGTCCTGGAGGTAGCTCTTTTCACTTGTGAAAAGTAGTCCAAGCCCGTTCAGAGGGTAATCATAAGTATTCTCTATCACCATATTCTTTTATTCTCCCTCACGTATTTCAATTACATCAAATCATAACTTATTTTTAAATAATGGCACACACTTTGAAAATTGCTTCTTTCTTCTGTTTTAATGTTTGTGTTAAAAGCGATTTATTGAATGTGGTAATTTTAAATTAAAAATAGGAGCATCCATTCTGCTTCAAGGTGGTAGCTTCTTAAAATGTGCAAGAGATACATTGTAAGTGTTCCCGTTTGCACGTGTATAAAGATCACTTTTGCACTCTTTGTTGACCTTCAGGAATCTTTCTCTTATCTACAGAATGTAAGTTAAGGGTTGGGAAATTCGCCCTCTGTGTGTTGCTTTAGTGTTGTTCATTTTTATTGATGAATTACATGTTGACTTGCCTACAGCGTTAAATACAGATGCATCATTTTTTACCATTGACCCTTTCTTATTCTTCTCAGAAAGCCAATGTTGTTGATACAACTGAAAATTTATCTTAAGTTCCTCCTTCCAGTTCTTCACTTTTTATTTATCTGGGTTTGATTTTGTTCATTCTTGTTTCTCTTTGATATTTCTATATGATTAAAATATCTGATTTAATTTTTGCTTATTAACACAACTAAGCTGTTTCTTAGAAGGATGTTTAAATATGAGAAGCATAGAAAGGATTGTAGTTATGGTCTTTAGCTACCCCCTCACCCCCTGGTGGTCTGATTAAAAAGACACTGGCTTTATGTTTATTTTTTTGCCTTAATTTTTGCCAGTGTGAGATGATGATCTTATTATTTGCATTGTCAGTACCCTCGGAGGCCTCAATCACGATTGGGTTTCCATAGTACTAGGTGATGTACTGATATATGTAAGAAATGGGAGAGTCAGTCTTAAAAAGCTGTGGAATCATACTTTCCTACTAAATGTGATATATTTAAATTAAAATCCAGGCCAAACAAGGTCTTAGGAGATGATTATGTATTTTTTTTTCCCCAGTAAATATAATTTCTGCCAAGCAATTAACTGGATATGGGCGCTTCAACCATTTATTCCCATCATCCAACTATCAACATATGAAGATGCACAAGAGGATTCTGGGGCACTTATCATCAGTATATTGTGTGGCATTTGACCGCAGTGGGAGACGAATTTTCACAGTGAGTTTAAAAATTGTAATATCTTGGATCACTGAATGTTGGTTTTTATTATTTTTTTCCCTTGATGCCCTAAACATATCTTCCTGGCTTACAAAGAATGAACTTATGTCATCGAGGAAGAAATAAAAACAAAGGTTATGAAAGGCTTAGAAATTCAACTCTTTCTGCACTATCTCTCCCAGAATTTCCACCTTCCCATGCGCAGAGTCTGTGTAGTATACTTGTTTTATTTTTGTATTTTTTAGAACAGCTCACTGCATCATTGGACAGGCAACTGAAACTATTAGTCAGCTATCCACTTCCCCACACAGAACTATAGGAGAGTTGTTTACAGCTCAGAGCTCTGTGATTTGTATCAATAAATATATGTTATGTTTGTAAGCTTTCTTGCTCTGTGGTGCCAGATTCCTGTGATACTCTGGAGTTTGGAAATACTTCAGATGCGTCTTACTTGAGTGAGTCTGGTTTGTTTTTAAACCGTTCACAGAAGTCTCTCACTAGTGTGCATTTTGCTAAGTTACACACTTTGAAAAACTGGCAGTCTTTCCCTTATCTCTTATTAAAAACGAGATAGCAGATGCTGTAGTGAGGTCTCTTATTACTGGTTTCATTATTAAGATTATCTAGCTTCTTTAAAAAATAAAAACCTCTCTCATACATTTATTAGCATACTATGAAGTATAAAAAATAAAACTAAACTGCAGCTGTCAAAATAAGTGAACAGAATATATTTTGTGATGTTATTCCTTGCCTTTTAGTGTGTGTATTCACTTACTAATCCACAAGAGTTTATCTTGCAGCTGTAAATCTGAATTTGTGAGGTTTTTATTGTAGTTCCATGTTCAAAGGCAGCTTTTTCCCACACTGTAGAAAAAACTTCTACATTATCAATACAAACTGTTCTGTTTTTATTTTAATCTTCTTTCTCTTTTCTGCCTGTATTCCCAGCAACAATTACATGCTGTCATGTAACACATCTATCTCTGAAATTTTATTCACTTAAGTGGAATTAAATGTAAATCCCCATTACATTTCACATTATATTCAATTGTGCTAGTATATTGGTTTACACTTTAAAAAATGTGCTGGCAAGATTCTCTCCTGTGCTGAGCAGAGCTTTGGGATGGCAGAGCCACAGACTTGGATCCAAAACAGTAATGCTCAGCAGAGAATTCCCCTGCACCAGGGGACTTTTCTGATGGGTATTAGTGTCTAGATTATGCTGAGTTATATACAGGACCATAAACTCTGAGTCCTAAGTGTTTGGTTGTGTTACAGTTTCTGTTACAGGGTTGTTGTAAAGTCAAGCCTTGTAGTCAGTATAATATGTAATGGTATTTGTTTAATCTGGGTAAAAAGGTGTTGAACAAATTCAGTATACCTGGGATTCGCTGTACTTACATGTCAGAAGGATGAAAAAGAAGAGAAATCCTACTCACACTACCTTAATGACCAAATTCAGTCCTGATGAGCAGCTTTTTTTCCATTAGCTCTCATGGAACTACACCTGCTTCTGCTAGGACTGCATTTGGGCCATTATTTTGAAGTGTGTATGTCATATAGGATGATATGGTTTGGATAAAGGCTTCATTGGCATGAAATTGGGTTGGCTATGTCATTCCTGGATGGGGAGGCTATGAGCATGTTGTGTTGTCATAAAACCTTTTCTAGCACACAACACTAACTTATATTAATCTCTTTTTAAAAGAGTTTTTAAAACATGATGTGGCTTGGTTCTTTTGTATCATTGCATCTCTAAATCTTGGTGCCTCGTTTATTACTAGTCCAATTATACTCAATTCAAGGGGAGCCAGAGAACTATTTTAAAACCAACCAAACAAAAACTGCCTCCTAACCTTAAATGCTTTTCTGTGTATTAAAATGTCATGATTTTAAAGTCCACAACTTCTATCAGAATTAGAAGTGAGTACTGGAATCTCCTCTTCTAAGGGTTTGAAGCTCTTTTTCTACTGTTTGGAGGTGTGTGCATGCAGTATTTTTGGTCCTGTTTACAGAAGAGCTGAATGACCATCGCTCCAGCTAGTCAGTGTAAGCTGTAGGTGTTCCATGACATTGTTGTGTATCAAACTAGGCAGAGGCTCAGGGCTGAGTCTTATCCCAAGACCTTGGTTGGTGTAATTTGGTTGGAGAAATTCCACGTTAGAGGTTTCATTTAAAAATATTGAAGGTGTACGAAATGGCTCACAGGTTGGAGTGGTAGCTAATAAATCCTGTTAGGGGTGGATTATTGATCAGAGATCCCCTTAGACAAATGTATTTGTTACATAGCTCTGAAACTTCATGTGGGTCTTTAATCTGTCAGATATGGATCATTTCCATAAATGTGATGTGTGTATGATTTTATTATATAGAAGAACATGATTGAAAATATATGTGGTAGGTTCCTATATGTACCTCAGTTATTGCTGACCTGATCATATTGCAGAAGGTAATATTAACAGTAGTAGTCTTCCTTTTGTGTTCCATGTTCAGATATTTTTGTCATTTTAAGAAATATTTAAAGTCCTGATCCTGCAAACGCATCCACGAGCTTAGACTCTTATGTTCGTTGGAGCCCTCTTATAGTCATTTCTTGCAGTCATGGCCCAGTGACTGTTGTTTTGTTTTGGATTCTCATCTGTCTAAAATATACGGAGATATCATTGCCTAATCTTTGTGTTTGTGTAATATTAGGGCTCAGATGATTGTTTGGTGAAAATTTGGGCTACAGATGATGGTCGTCTGCTCTCAACGTTGCGAGGACACTCAGCTGAAATTTCTGACATGGCTGTTAACTATGAAAACACATTGCTGGCTGCAGGCAGCTGTGATAAGGTAGTCAGAGTATGGTGTCTTCGAACCTGTGCACCAGTTGCAGTGCTGCAGGGCCATTCATCTTCCATTACATCCATACAGGTAAGGGATAACACTTGCTCCAGATTCCCAAGTGTCTTTTAAAATGGTGGGGGAAGGGTGTGGAGTAGCAGTGGGAAGCAGACCTCTTTCACATCTAAGTCGGCAGTTCAGATCTGCCTCATCTTGAGAGAACCTAAAGTTGTTGCCATGTAACCATTTTTCTGTGGTTTGTGTAAAATCCATTGGTTGGTGTAGTTCCTAGTGATCAGGTATCTCAAAGGCTGTCATCACAACTGTCACCCTTTTGGCAGTCTGCACGGAGGGTTGTGACTGAATGGGCGCTCCTAGAGGTTTATCTACTTTTTCAAAAAATATCTGTTTGCGAAAAGCTTTTTATTGCAGGTCACTTGCATTTGATTTGCATATATCTTAATCTGAACTTCAGAGAGCTGTGCTGGAAACTGTGGCATATGTAGACAGAGGGCAGTATAACTGCAATGGTGTGTCACATGCAAGTGTGGATAAGGGACAAAACTGAAATAGCATGGTCACTGTGTGCAAACTGCTCTGGTAGTACTTGCACTGTTACATCCTCCGTTACGTTACCAGCAGTTCCATCCTATAGTGGCAGTGTAGTCTGTAATAGCCGATGAAATCATGTTACGTTGTTGTAGTTGGCACCATGTTTAAACCAAGTTCAAACACAGTTCCCTAATATGGGAGGAGGCACAGTGCAGACTGAACTTTATGCTACTGGGTTATAAATGGAAACAACTAATTTACACTGATACAATTTCATGTAGGTGGATGTTGAAAGGAGCACATAAATATAAACACATAATTGGAAAACTAATTCATTCAGGAGTTTATTCAGTAACTGTTGGATGTTTCAGAACTTTGTGTCCAAAGAGAGTCAGTTTTTTACTTCTGAGTCAATGGTTTTCATTTAAAATATTTGACTTTTTTCACCATGTTTATAATGAATCATAAAATGTGTAGCTCCTTTGGAGGTTTACATACATGTACAGAATGCAAAAACTGGTTGTAATAGCTTTCTGTGACATTCCTATACACGTTTACAATTTCTGTAAAGAATGTATGCTGTTTTAAATTGGTTTTATTGTTTATAAGCAGAGCTTAAGCAATTTATAAGATACTTCGTTTCAAGAATATTAAACTTCCTTGTCTAGACGGTGTCACCAAAGAAAACCCATGGCCACAGGGTGACACCCTGGTGAAAAGTGTCATTCCCCCACTCCTGCCTCCCTCCCCCCAAAAACAAAAACAAAACAAAACCAAAACCAAAAAACAACCTTCTGGGAAGTGGGAGGGTGCTCAAATTCCTGCCAGGATGCTATCCTGGATCATACTGGATCCAGTGTCCAGTTTTCTATCAGTCTCTGCTAATGTGCGTCAGATAAGTCTCAGCTGCTGGAAAGGAGGAGTATTCTCTCACCTTGTTCTGTAAGAAAGGAAGGTCTAGGCTGCTCTTACCTTCTCCTGGCCTCCTAGCTTCTGAGTGCCTTCGATTTTCAAAACATACACATGCTCCACTCCCTTTGTTTGATTTTTATGAAATCTTAAATTTTGGAGCTATGTATGTTTAGTCTTTTTTTACACTCAGAGAAAGTTCATACTGTCAGTGGAAGTAGATTCTTTTCATAAGATACCTGTATTTAAGAGGGCAGGGAAGTCAGCTGATTTAACTGCCATAACTGTATTTTTAGTTTTCTCCAGCAAGAAAAGGAATAACCCGATACCTCACTTCTACTGGTGCTGATGGAGCAATCTGTTTCTGGCAGTGGCATGCCAATACAATTAAATTTAAGTAAGCTCATTTTGATGTTTATAATCATTCAGTTAAAGAAGCAATTTATGTTAACTTATTTTAGAAAGTGTGGAAGCGTGTGGAACTAGAGAGGGGGCAGTGAGATGTGTGTAGAGAAAGGTGTGGGTTCTTTTTGGGGTAAATAAATGAAAAGAGAGCAGTTTCCCTTGCTGTTTATTACTTTGCCTGGTTGGCATGATGCTCTCAGTGAAGAACTCAATCTGCAATTCCCCATTCCCCAGTGCCCGATTGCCATACTGCTCTTTGGGACAGTGTGGAGTGTGAGAAGTGGTGGTGGTGGGGGGCGGGGGGGGTAGCCACATAAGCCTTTGCATCTATCTTAGGGAGTGTGCTTTTTGCTTGTGTGCTGTGATTTCCACAGGGCTGCAAAGGATTGGTCCCTGAGTTCTTTGCTCTATGCTTTGCAAGTCATAGTTTTGTGGGATGTTTTCCTCACTTTTAGGCCCAAGGCCTGTATGTTTAGGCCCAAATTCTTCTCTAAAATATGCAGGAATGCAAATTCCATTGACTTTAATTGGAGATGTACACCTCTTTAGACAGAATTTCATCCCTAAGAAGTATGAGTTTGATGACATGCTACAGGCTGGTGACTTGTCAATTTCTATTTTAAGTGTTTGGCTTGTTGAATATAAACAAAGAAATTTAAAAAGGTTAAAAGATCTTTTTAACTCTTAAAAGTAGAAAGCATGAGTTAGTTTTTTATTAAATATCAGAAGGGTAGCCATGTTAGTCTGGTTCTGTAAAAGCGGCGGAGTCCTGTGGCACCTTATAGACTGACAGACGTATTGGAGCATGACCTTTCATGGGTGAATACCCACTTCGTCGGAATACATGCATCCATCGAAGTGGGTATTCATTCACGAAAGCTCATGCTCCAATATGACTGTTAGTATATAAGGTGCCACAGGACTCTTTGCTTTTTTATTAAACTGATTTTAAGGGTATCTAGCTGATGGCAAACTTCAGGTTACAAATTCTGTAATAAAAGAACTCAAATTGGAAACACTGACCTTAATTTTAACCACAGAGTTACTCTGATACTGCTCTTCTTAGGGGACATGAAGATAAGGTTATAAAATTAAAATTGTCGTGTTATTTTCTTGTATTTAGGGATCGCCCTGTGAAATTTGCTGAGAGATCCAGGCCTGGGGTTCAGATATCTTGTTCATCTTTCAGCTCTGGTATGTATAGAATTCAAGAAATAGCACTTCAGTTTTACTGTGTGTGTTTGTGTGTGTGTGTATGAATATAAACAAACAATGAAGGTTAGCTTTAAAACCATCTCTGGTCCTATGTAGCTACTGAAAAATAATGAAGACAATATATCTGGGAATACATTGATATTCTATAGAACAAAGTTTGCTAATGATCTGAGATTTTTTGGGGAGAAACAAAGTGATTTAAATTAAATATTCAGTGGCAATTTGTACATTTAAATTGGCTAATTCTTCAGTAGGAAAGATGATTAGCTTAATTTTGCCCTCATGTGGAAAGTGGGGGAAAATCTATAGTTGGGAAGCATTAATTTTTCATGTGGTCAAATCACAAAGTCCATATTTAGAAATAACGCCTATTGACTTCAGAGGGAATTTTTGCTTCAGCATGGTGGCTGTAGAAAAGAATCTCCATCTCCTTTTAAATTTATCTTTAATATTAAACTCTTTATTGCAGTATAATGTAAAGGAATTACTATTGAGCTCCTGTCTGTGACATAGGTAGTGTTATAAAACTCTTGAGTCAAACTCTAACTCATTCCTCGATAAGAGTCCAGTGTTTTCTAATTTTTTTTTTTTTTAAATAAGATCTGTTTCCAGATTGGGAAGTAATGTTGTTCTCAGCCTGTATTTCCTGCCACTGTTGTGTTCATGGCTTTGTCCAACATTTTGTAGTTCAAAAGAAAATGTATTTTTTTTTACCTTCCTTTCCCTTTTTAAAATCTTTATACTTTTAAAGAGCATTCTATGAACTTGAAATTGGATAGAAAACAGTTTGATATTGAAAAGATCACGTGTGTTCCCTGTAATAGATATCATAAGCACAGCTGGGAGTACTCCCTACTATTATGGTAGTCTGACACTTCCCATTTTAAGATCCTATTTTATTTTTCTGTTGCTTATAACTTTGCTAAACTTTCAATTTTCTGTCCTTAGGTGTTTTTAAATTTCAGCCAACATAGTTAATCCGTTTCTGAGAATGAGACTGGGGAAAAATACAATATTTTGCCCGTGTAAAAAAATTCTGGTGACTTTTTTGTTGAAAAGCTCTCTCATGCCCCTCCATAATTTGGAGCGCAGACTTGAAATTTAGCAGTGGCGTGGCCTCTGTGTCAGAGCTGTTCCTTTTGCTATCCCTGTGAAAAACTGCCCAAATTTGGCCAAATCTGGGAGGGAAAGTATATGATTTAGTTAATTAGACTGTGTCATCATGCAAATGATCAGGGTGCTGAATTAAACTTGTACAGGCCTCCTTAATTTGGGCATTTCCTAACTTTTGGGTCCTTGACTTTGCATCCCGAATAATGTTCTTTTGACATTTTTTGTGTGTAATAGTTTGTCATATAACATAGATGGTATTGTAGATTATAAGTAACAAAACTAATCCAAAAGTGTCAGGGACTTGGTTCAATAACACTTCAGTCACAGGGCCATTTTTTGTGTATGTTTTTTGTGTCGTCCTGTGTCTTTCAAGATATGTAGTCTGTTTCCCTGTTTTGATCCAGGCTTGTAGTTTGCAAGAGAGAAGATATCTTACTGTAGTACTTACCTACAGAGTGAAACAAAACCATTTACCTGTAATTATCTTTGTGACATTAGTAGCCTGTTTCAGGTCCACACTAACCGTGCCTTTTCCCCCCTATGAAAATTAGGATTTCAGAAATCACTAGAGCGCTTTCACTGTTACAAGTCAGGCATCCCGTTCTGAATAATGACTCTCTGTGTGACACTGTCATCAGAGAACAATCATTATAGGAAAATAGTTTATGCTCTCAGGCCCTGATTCAACAAGCATGTGAAGTCACTTCAATAAGAATTTGCTTAAGTCCTAAGTCTTTTACTAAATTTGAGCCTAGAGATTTACAAACCATTCTTTGCCTTTTATTTCTGTGTATTGGTCTGGCTGATAGAACTGCGGTAGACTTGCTGTAACTAAATGCTGTATTTTGAAATGTTATCCTTGTTTGTTCAGTAACAGGTCCAGTAATTTCAACCCTTCTTTAGCTGTAAGGAGATACGTTGAAGTGTAAATGGTCTCAGAAGGTGCAGATCAGGGAAACATTTAAACCAAGATTAAATATTTATGAACAAGTTTAATTTGACTGAAAATCCTCAATTTAAAACTGTGAATTATGCTCCTCTAGCAGTAACACCATGCTCTCAAAGTTTTTAGTTCCTTTAGTGGCTTTTCTTCTCACAGAAAATACTGTCTTTCTCAGGTGGCATGTTCATTGCAACAGGTAGCACTGACCATGTGATAAGAATATATTATTTGGGCTCGGAATCGCCAGAGAAAATTGCTGAGTTAGAGTCCCATACGGTAAGAGCTGAAAGAAAAATTAAGTCTCCTTCCATTTTTAACTCACCCTGGGTATTTAGGTTTGGTCTTGTAAATCCTGTTGGACTAATTTTCTGTCTGTCTTTGATGATGGGGGCCATATAAGTACCTTAGTATCTGAGCACATGACAGTCTTTAAAGTATTTATCTTTACAACAAACGTATGAAGTAGGGAAGTGCTATTGAACGAACAAACTTGCCAGGGATGATAATACTTATCCTGCCGGGAACTGGATTAGAAGATCTCTCGAGGTCTGTTCCAGTCCTGTGATTCTGTTCTATGATTTTATTATTCCCATCTTACAGATGGGGAACTGAGGCACAGAAAGGCAAAGTGACCTGCCCAAGGTCGCATGGGAGGTCAGTGGCAAAGCAGAAAACCAAACCTGGACCCTTTATGCTAGTGCCTCAACTACCTGACTACACCCTCATCCCCTTCATTTTATTTTTAAGTATCTGACTTTAGTATTGATATAGATCAGAAATGCCTGTAATGAGAGAGAACAAGTGATCTGGTTTTAGAGTGTGAAATCAAACAGAGCATACAAGTGTGGTTTCATTCTGAAAGAAAAAGATTAATGAGAATCCTTTTAACAAACAGCATTTTTTGAAAAATGTTTTAAATATCAATCTGTCTTTAACAAAGTTATGAATCTCAGTGGCTTTTGTTATAACTAATGAATTTCTCAATTTTGATGTCAAGTATCAGAGGGGTAGCCGTGTTAGTCTGGATCTGTGAAAGCAGCAGAGAATCCTGTGGCACCTTATAGACTAAAGCTCACGCTCCAAAACCTCTGTTAGTCTATAAGGTGCCACAGGATTCTCTGCTGCTTTCAATTTTGATGAAGGATGATGGAAATTGCTAAACCCAGCATTAGAACATTTCTTAATACCCATTTGATATTGAGCCCTAGCAGTGTGCTTAGTGGTTGGACAGCATGTGTTAACATCACATGTTCTCTATATGGTTACTGTTCTCTGCTTTATAGCCCCAGCCTTGCTCCTCTTAACTCTACAGACTGCTGTCAGCATGTTCCTGAAAGGTTGAAACATCAGGGACTTGTTCAGGATAAATCTTCATTATTATTTTTCTTTTAATTATAGTCATCCAGTCAGGGAACAGAATCAAAACCAGGTGATTAAAATAAGCAGACAGGAATGATGAATAAGAAAGGCACATGGCCAACATGTCATGGGAGCAATCCATAAGCTGACTCTTGTTTGCATGAAATATTAATCAAAAATATGAATTGTGGGCAAATTTGTAATAATGTGTCTAGCTGAACAATTCAAAAATGGGAATATGGTTGAAATTTGAGGAATAAATTGATCTCACATTCTGAAATAATCCAAAAACACCAGCAACCGTTATGGCTTTGAACTAAAATACAATCTTCCCCAGTCTCCTTGGGAGTTGGCACTCACTGGGCCTCAGTAGCTGAGAGAGGCTCTGGTCCTAGCAATTCCCCAGTTATTGTGAGTTCATAAAATATACAGGCTCCCAGCCTTGATTCCATCTCATGCACATGGCAGTATAGCTATATCAACGCATCTGGGAGTGTGTGCTGTGACAAATATACATCTTTTGGAGCACACCCCCTCACAAGAATAGGTGGGAGTTCAGTCGTGAGACTGTGATTTCCTAAGCCAATTTCTTTCCCAGGCTGCTCCAGTGGCAGTACAATAACTATTAATTAACTAATGGTATAGATCATAATGTCTAGTAATATTTGTTTCTGGAAATTTAACTCCAAATATTTTTACTTCTGTATTCTGAAATTCTATAAGATCCAATTTAGTTTTTTTAAAACTAGTCAAAAAGAATTCCAGACTTACAAAATGCTTTCTGCTCTGTTTGTTTGTTTGTTTTTAGGACAAAGTAGTTGCAGTTCAGTTCTGTAACAATGGTGACAGGTAAGCATGTATTCTGGGGTTTTTCCAGTATGACGTTGTTGTATTTAATTTTCCAAACAACTTTTTGAGGAAGAGTCTTTTGTTTTCTAACAGTAGTCATACTTTACACAGGGTCCTCTCATTTTAATTGACTTGTCTAAGGTTATATAGCGAGCCAGTGGCAGACCTGAGTCTGGATTCAATGTCTCCTAGTGTAACCACTACTTCTGTGGAATTCTGCACCAAAAATTAATTAATTAATTCTGCACACACTATTTAAAAATTCTGCATATTTTGTCGTAATAACTCAATATAGTCATGCCAGTTTCAGTTATTTTGGTAATTTATTTCAAAATACCTGTCAGCAAGTATGTCTGCAACAATATAGACAACAAAAAAGATTCCCCCAGGAGTAGAGAGTTAAAGAAACCTCTACGACTGTCCAAGTCCTGTTTCTCTGTTATTCTTTTGTCAGGTGCCTCTGTCAGGGTGTGTCATGTGTCAGTGGGGCACATCTTGGGGGGGGAAAACTCTGCACCTCCAGTCTTTTAGTCAGTTCTCATTTTTTTCACCCTGCTGTCATAGGATTACTATATTTCAAGTTCCCAAATAATGGAAGCTGCCTGGGGGAAGCGGAGTTGGAGGGGGACATGTTTAGGTGATACTGGAGGTGTATTTGGAGGTGCAGGAGGGGTCTGTGTACTGGGAGAGGATATTTGGGGATGCTGGAGGGGACTCTGTGGGGCTCCCCAGAGCAGAAGCCTGCACACACACACACCTCTCCCGAGCTTAGCTGCAGGCTCCGCTCTTCATAGCTTCATTACTGTCCTGCCAGGGTAAATGGTGCAGCCGTGCTCTTCCTTACCCTTTGCCAGAGCTGGGTCTCCGAGGCCCACTCCCGTCCCTGGGCAGATGAGGATCAAGCCCGGCAGCCAGAGTGTGCAGAGCCGCAGGGCTCCATTCCTGCTAGGCCAGGTGCTCCGCTCACTGCAGGCTGGAGAGCCTGGTTCTGCTGGGTCCAGTGGCCCCTAGTAGTGGCCAGCAGTTATGCATCACTGATTCTGTGGGGAAAAAATAAATTCTGTGCGGAATATTGTTTCTGCGCAAATTCTGCATTGCGCAGTGGCACAGAATTCCCTCGGGAGTAAACCACTAAAAATAGTAAGTTCTTTTTTTTATGCTTTAGAAAAAACAAATCGGGTGCTCAGTTCTGTATTCTTATTTCTGTTTAGTAGACTTGTACTCCACCTGTAGCGTTATTGAGTACAGTGGGATTACATAAAACAGTAAGAATGGGCATGCTGGGTCAGAACAACAGTCTATCTAGTGCAGTAACCTGCCTTCCGACAGTGGCTGGTTCCAGATGCTTCAGAAGGAATGAACAGAACTGGGCAATTATCAAATGATCTATCCTCTGTCATCCAGTTCCAGCTTTTGGCAGTCTGAAGTCTAGGGATACCCAGAAGAAGGGATTGTGTCCCTGACCAGCTTAGCTAATAGACATTAATGGACCTATCCTTCATGAACTTATCCATTTCTCTCTTTTTTTTTTTTTTTTTTTAACCCAGTTGAACTTTTGGCCTTCACCACATCCCCTGGCAAATAATTCCACAGCTTGACTGTGCATTCTGTGAAGAAATATTTCCTTACATTTGTTTTAAACCTGCTGCCTGTTAATTTCATTGGGTGACGTCTGGTTCTTGTATTTTGTGAAGGGTAAATAACACTTCCCTGTTCACTTTCTCCACACCATGCATGATTTTATAAATGTCTATCACATCCCCGCCACTCCCCCCAGAGTCATCTCTTTTCTAAGATGAACATCATACTCATGGAATGTGGTACTATTCCACATGACTAAGGATATTGGAATCTGGCCCTAAATGAAAGATTAACAAAAACGGTAGACTTATCATGGAAACATAGGTTACCCAGCAAGTAAACTTGACATCATGCTTTAGAGGATTGTGATGCTGCAAAGTGCTTAGCACCCTCAGTCGTCTTTGAGTTTAACAGGAATTGAGGGTTCTAAGCATCTCATGGGAGGTGCTCCATGCGTTATAGGATTAGGTTCATATTGAGTGACATGTCTGTATTTTTTTTTTTTTAATTCTAGTAGGACCAACTCTGCCAGTAAGCCTAGGTTTCTGTACATCTCCTAACATTAATAACTTTTCAGCTGGAAATTGCATCGGGTTAAAACATGGCATCTAGATTTTCAGCTCTGTGGCTTTAGTCACATTAGAGCAAGTTTTTAAAAATATGCAAGTTGTGAGGGGTTTGTTTGCTCTAGTGCAGACTAATACCCTTAGAGCAGTGGTTCTTAACCTGGGGGTGCGAGGCATGTCAGATATTTTTAGAAGGTAAATCATCAAAAACACAAATTTAAGCTCAGGCACATCAGTACAACTACTTTGTTTCATCAAACCTGTGTATTTATTAACATTATACATTTTTTTTAAACAATCACTGTAATATACAAACAAAAATATATCTAGGTTTAAAGAACTGACCTACTTCAATGATTTTTGATAAGGGCTGCGAGAACACATTTTGAGAACCAAAGAGGTGCAGGCTGCAGTAAAGATTAAGTACCACTGCCTTAGAGCAACGATGTTTCTTACAGAAAGCAGGATCAAAGCTTCCTGGAACTCCAGAGATCACATGGAGAGTGGTTACTGTCCACCCTTGCAATGGTCAGCCAGCTTTGATGGCTGTTTCAGAAGAGGTGAGGCCATGACCACAGCCCCTATTTGGAGAAGCTACCACTGGCATTAGTGCTTTGTTAATGTAATTCTTGAATTCAGATAAACTGTATCTTTCCCATTTCCTACACTGAGACACAGAAGAGGAGGCTACTTGTGTCCTCTTCCCCCACTATTCGTTGCACAATCCTGCCATTGCATTACGCACAATGTAAAATTCTTTGATTTCAAAAGAAATGTGCTTGGATCAACATCCTAGTGATGCAATCAACAGTGCAGCTGGCCAAAAGAACCCATGAACCCAATGTGATACTGAATGAAAAGGCAGTTTTATTTCTCCTTTTTTCCCTTTGTTTGTTTTTTAAAGGTGGTGTGGGAAGGCAATTAATTTAATTTAGACTCTATTTTTTTTCTTAATTTCCTTGCTTTTGTTAAATATGAAATGCTAAATTAAGAGCTAAGGCTCCCTTTTTGTCCTGACCCCATCATATACTGAACTCACTTCTGTA
Organism: Chelonoidis abingdonii; assembly: GCF_003597395.2. Lineage (NCBI taxonomy): Eukaryota > Metazoa > Chordata > Testudines > Testudinidae > Chelonoidis > Chelonoidis abingdonii. The sequence continues at coordinate 78,451,378 of NC_133776.1, forward strand.
AGAGAGAGATTCGGATTAAGAGGGCTATTTTATTTTTGGATCTGATTTAATAGAAAAATATGCCCCCATTGCATAGTCTTCTTGGGGACATTTCCATTAGTGTTGTTTTTTCTGTAAGTGAATAGTTGGCATATTTTAAAATGCTTTCCAAACGGATAAAACTGCTGATACGCTACTGCAAGACAAGAACAGCAACCACTACTAACTATCTGACCTAATTCCTTGACGTCTGATTTCTTCTGTCAGGCCTATCTTGGGCAATAGCTTGAGTAAGCAGATAGTCCTTTTCCATGCCCTGAAGTTCAGCAAAACAGAGTTCTGAAAATCACGTGAGAGAAGCACGTTTTTAGTTACAAACGTGCTGCCTCCCGGCCCCATGTATTCAGATGTACATGCTGTTCAATGAAGCACCTTAGCTGATCTCAACTTTTGGGAGGTTCTGTAGGGAAATATGTACTGTGTAGGGGCAGCCAGGAAACTCCCCATCCCCCATGTTTTTGGCTTTGGGATTTGTTGGTTTGTATGTAAAGGACAAAGCAGAGGACCACACTTCAAGAGAAGTGGGAGATACAGTTTATCTTCATGTACAAATGTCAGATTACATCTGTTTGTAAAATAGATAACAATTAATTTAAAAGAAAACCATATTTCATCCCTCCCATTTCAGATATATTGAAACTTACCTAAAAGCAGCTCTCAGTTAATTGTTCTCCTTGTAATCAGCAGCAGAGAGCACTGCAGTCCAATTTTCACAAGAATACAGATGCTCCATGTATTGCTTAGTATTCTCTCCACATTTTTTTGGTCATTTATGTACACTTTTTTTCCCCAAGTGTCATTGTGTGAAGGAACCATATTAATAGAGTTTAATATTGTGTAACAGTCTTAATATTTCTTAAGCTGAAATACCTCTTATGTGTCTGGCATGAATTACTATGAACGGTGGTACGGATTTTTAGTAAGACCATTACCCTGTGTACTCTATATTGTGGATCCATATTACAATAAGTAAAATAGTTAATATATGTATGCAACATCTGCTCTTTAAACTCCTAGCCTTCTACTGGCTCCACTTTTGTAGATCAGGATTTAAAACCTTAATATCCTGGCTATCATTCCTTTGTTATGTTTTATTCACATTTGTTTCCTGTCCTCTGACTATGTCACTGGCACTCTGCAGAAAACTAATATATACACTGTCCCTACCTGCAAGACCTTTTGAACTAGAAGATAAACACTGGAGGAAAGTTAGAGAATAAAACCAAAAGGCCCATGGTAGAATTTTCAAAAGTTCCTAAGGCCAGCTCTGCTCTACAAATCTTTACTGGCACACCTCTGTCGGTCAGTGGTGTGAAGAGGTGTGATTTCTGACCAACGTAGCTGTGCCAGCAAAAGCTCCTACAGTAGTTTATGCTGGCAGAACTGTGCCCTTTTTGCCAGTATAAGCTATGTAGACCGTAGGAGTGCTTTGCCTGTGTAGTGCGCTGGTATAGTTATACCAGGAAAGTGCTCCTAATGCAGATCTGGCCTAAGTGATGTAGGTGTAAAAGTCTCACTGAAAGTCCTAAGTCACTTAGACACTTGAAAATTCCCCATTCAGCCTATTATATTGATGCTTTTAATATAAATTCCACAACCCCCTGTTTAGATTGCAGGAGTAATGAAAAGTCCTTGAAAGAAAATAAAATCAAAATAAAGGAAGAACCTAGCATAAGTGTATTTATAGGTGATTTTTCCCTTCTTTCTCTATTACAGTAAAAATTAAACGTTAAAAAAAAAAAGAAACTATCACTTATTAAAATTCTGTAGGCTTGCATTTTTACACAGAAAGCTTCAGGTGATTTTTTTTCATAAAAGTAAAAAGTATTGCTGGGCATCCTTGAATTAAATGTACAATACTTGGGGAATTTCTCTATGACAAGAAAAACTAAATATTGTTTCACTGATGACCATGACAGTTTTACGTAGGTGTGTCATTTTATTAAATATTTAACATTTTAACCTAAAATAGTTTGAAAAATAAAGCTGTGTACATTCATCTTCACAAACAGGACTATTCTTTTACAGATTTGGGCATAATCTGTACACATGTTAATACAGTATAATTTATAGTAGAACCTGGCCATATATTTTCTTTTCTGCTGCCGTTATAAACTGTTTCAAGAGATTTTCTGCTCTCATTAAAAAGAGAAAGTGCAGCTTATATGAAATACAACATTGAATTCGCTCCAAGGCCATCTGCTAGCTGTAACTGTAATTAATTTTGTGTACAATATCTAATAGAAAAAATATAAACTCATTGTTTTCTCATTACACTCTGGAACAGAGATGTCAAACAAAATAGAAAGAGAGATTAAATATTCTCTGGCTTTGATGCTAACAAATTACGTGACTTATTTTTTCCACATTTGTCTACAGTTTAAGATTTGTCAGTGGGAGCAGAGATGGAACAGCAAGAATATGGCAATACCAGCAGCAGGAATGGAAGAGTATAGTCCTGGATATGGCTACTAAAATGACAGGGTAAAAGAAAACAAAACACTAATTTATATTGTGCCATCATCTATGTGTAACAACAAAACCTTTCCAGCAACTAATTTGAAAAATGTTGTATTTTATATTTTGAATTAATCTCAGTGCACGTAGTTTGATGTGTATTGAAAGGTCTGTGTCCTTGTCCATTAAATAACACAATTCTTTTGAACATTTTAATTTAACCTATGTTAACATATCTACTCATCAGTTTCATTGCTCCCATGGATGGCACATTCTTCTGTTTTACATAGGAAACTAGAATGTTGAATAGTCTCTCTCTCGTAAAGAAGCTGTAGTGCAGGGGTGGGCAAACTTTTGGCCTGAGGGCCCCATTGGCTTTACAAAACTGCATGGAGGCCCCCCCGAACCTCTGCCCCATCCAACCACCCCCTGCTCTCTGTCCCCTGATTGACCCCCCGGAGCAACATGTCTGGCAGCCGTGCTGCCCGGCCAGAGCCAGGCACGCTGCTGCGCTGCTTGGCGGGAGCGCGGAACCCTGCTGCGCAGAGCGCTGCCCACGTGGCTGCGGGGCGCGGGGTGGGGCTAGCTTCCCCAGCCGGGAGCTCAAGGGCCAGGCAGGACGGTCTGGCCCATGGGCCGTAGTTTGCCCACCTCTGCTGTAGCGGAACCTCACTTGTGTACAGTTTGAGCTGCGTGTTTTATAAGACGCACAAAAAAAGTATGGTCTTTCCCACCTATCAGTGAAGATTCAATTGTAGTTGCTGTAGTGTGGCCTTAAATTCCAAAGATTTCTTTTTTTTACAAAATATGCCATATATTTATTATATTCTATGAAGTATTAAAATAAACATTAAAATTAAACCAAGACTGGACAAAAATAAACAAAGGACATTGTGTGATTCATCTTGGTGTTGAATCATATGAATTCAATAATTTTTCATGGATCACCCTGTCATTAATGTATAGTGAAGATTTCCAGCAATTACAGTTAGAATGCTAGTGAATTAATGTTTCCAATAAAAGAATGTGAGGTCATTTTGAAAATTTGTCTTATATAGTTGAAAACAAAGGCCAGAGAGCAGAAAAGTGCTGAAAAGATCTGAACTTAGTTCTTTTATTTTTTTCCATATTATGTCCCTTTTAAAGTATATTTTGGGATTTCTTATTGCTTCATCTAATATGGTTATAAGACTTTTATCTGAATGTTTTCATTGTGTTTCTTAACATTTTTTTTTTTCCTGTTGGAAATGCAACATGATGTAAGATTTGATATGCTGGTTGGGTTTTTAATTTTTTAGGGTGGTTTTTTTTCATGTTCTTCAAATGACTTCAATAAGTGGCCCAGTATTAGAACAAACACAGGCATAGAAAATAGAGATGGAAAAACCCTGCTGGAGAATTCTGTCCATTTCCCTCTGCTGTTGCAGAAAATATATATCTCAAAAGTTACATGTGTAGCACTAAACATCTTTAAGGTGGCCATCTAACTGTAATTTAGATTTATGTAACCAATAGGTACTTGTGATGGAGTTTACTATAGCACATAACAGTGGTGGGTGGTTTTTTGTTTTTGTGTTGTTTTTTTTCAAGTGCCTACTGGAAAAAGGGGAAAATGATTGATTTTCCAGGAAAAAGAATGATCTGTTACACAGAACAGGAAGTGAGACTACTTCTGCTTTTCAAAGAGAGTGGAAAATCTTTCAATATAAACCAACTTTTCCACAGTTTTTTATAAATATGTTTATGAATTCCAAAAGTTTATAAATTGCATGGATGTGCATGCATCTCTCAAATTTCCACAGTTTCAAAACAAAAAAGTATTTTAAGACTAAGGAGAGAGAAATTCTTTCTACCTCAGCTGTAAGCTCCTTGGGGCAAGGTCTGTCATTCATTAACTGTTTGTACAGCACCTAACGCAATGGAGCTGAAGCTGGTTGCAGCCTGTAAGTGCTGCTGCAGTGTAAATGTTTAATAATAGTAAGCTGCTTTACTCAGGTAGAGAAGTGAAGGATTAAGGTTAATGTCAAATGTATTAAATATTTCCTGTATCCTGCTTCCACCACAACAAAATATATTCTAGAATTGCATGAACATTTATTTTCAAATTCAGTCAGACTTCACTGTCCTGTTATACGCAATAGTATAACCTTTGGCACGTGGCCCGTCAGGGAAATCTGCTGGTGGGCCGGGACGGTTTGTTTACCTACAGCGTCTGCAGGTTCGGCCAATCGCAGTTCCCATTGGCCGTGGCTTCCCGTTCCAGGCCAATGGGGGCTGGGGGAAGTGGCGGCCAGCACATCCCTCAGCCCACACCCTGACGGGCCACATGCCAAAGGTTGCCGATCTGTGGTATACAATATAGTGGTGACAGCCAATCACCCACTAATTTCCAATTGAATTACTGCTGAGAGGTTTTGCTATAGTTATTGAGGTATGTTGAACTTTTCAATTATTAATTTCCACAGTAACAACTTGGTATCTGGGGAGGACAAAGTAACTAAACTGAAGGTTACTATGGTGGCTTGGGATCGATATGATACCACTGTCATCACTGCGGTCAACAACTTCCTTTTGAAAGTATGGAACTCGACCACGGGACAGCTTCTTCATAGTTTATCTGTGAGTAAAAATCCAGTGTATATTTCAAAATTCTATATTTCTGTGACCAGAACAAGATTAAGGAGTGGAGTCTGCCATCCTTCCAGGCACTAAGTAATGTCTTACTTCTGAAGTAAGTCAGCTGTATGCTTCTCCTGAGTCCTGGTTTAAGGAGTGTGTATTATGGAGAGAGAGGAAATTATCACGGTGCTGCTGTTTTCTAGGAATTGCTGGCTGACATAAGGGCCTCTTAGCTCCATAGCCAACTTGTATTAAAGTAGCTCCAAGATCAGGGAGCTGCAACTGTCCTCTCTGTTGGCCTCCACTTTACCTTTGCCCAGTTGGGAATCTGGGCTAAGAGATAGTGAATGATAGTAAATGGACCTAAAAGTCCTCAGAACGGTGACTGAAAAGTGATAACGCTTACATATCACTGACCTCAAAATAAATATTTAGTTGCACATTGAACTGTTATGTAGAAACATTACTTTCCTTTCCCACTTTGCTTTCATCACAGGGCCATGATGATGAAGTTTTTGTTTTGGAAGCACATCCATTTGACCAAAGGATCATGCTTTCTGCAGGTCACGATGGGAACATTTTTGTTTGGGACCTTGATAAAGGAACAAAAATTCGCAATTACTTTAACATGGTAAGAATATTTTCACACTTGTATGAAACTAGGCTTTAGGAAGGAACGAAGGATTTTAAGAATTACTTTAAGAATAATACTAAGTCATTTGGTGATCTATCATGTTTACATCTCTGAAAATCAGTGGAATGTTTTTGACCAACTTTTTCATAATGGAGCTTAAGGGCGTTGGTATTAAGGTTTAGGAAAGATGGGACACTAATTTAAAACCTAACTGAGAACTGTAAATGTTAAAAAATAGCTAAATGAGGGGGAGGGGGGGAATTAGTGAAATTCCATTTCATTGGTGTGAGATGGATCTTACATTAAACTGAGACCTATAAACAGAATGTGTGCGGTTATATAATGATATTTGAAGAATCTGAAGTAGGGCAGATTAAATCATCATATTGAAGCTAATGTAGAAAATAAATGATTTTAAATGGGTATGCTGTGTTTGTATGTTACAGATTGAAGGCCAAGGCCATGGTGCTGTTTTTGATTGCAAATTCTCACCAGATGGACAGCATTTTGCCTGCACAGACTCACATGGGCACCTGCTATTATTTGGTTTTGGATGCAATAAATATTATGAAAAGGTGGGTTGACTGAATCTTAGACTTTCCTGCATTTTGGGCTGGTTTTCTTTGGGAAGTGTTGTTTATGGTACTTCTCTCATGATGAGCTCTAAATGGTACTTGAATTATGTGTCAGTCACTGGTTTTCTAAATCAAAATCTGCATGTATTTAAATATCCCACAGTAAATTTTCTTTTGGTAGTGGGAATAGAGGAGGTTTGGCAAACCTGGAGAGAATGATTCAAGCCTGCACTACATGTTGTTATTAACTTAACGTGGCAAGGAAAAGTGTCACTTTCTGAAAAAGCACTCAGAACACCAAAGAAGGTCTGTAGGCATCTTAAGGAAGAGATAAGGGTTTTATTTGATCAAAATGTGTCACTGGTATTCTTTTAAGTTTTACACAAGTTCTTTTCTCCAATGTAGGTGGTCAGTTGATGTCATGTTCTGCGAGATCCAATAAAATCCTTTCTTCCATGTTGAAACTGAACAGCAAAATTGACTATATAATTATTGTTCAATGATGCCTCTTTCTACATCAGAGAAAGTGGTGAGATTAACTTGTATATAGTAAATGCTCCAGATTTCTTTTCTTAGACCTCTGAAAATTAGGAAATAGAGGTACAGGCACTCCTGAAATTTAACCTTAACTCTGCCCTCTGGAGCTGGTAGTTGCTACTGGGAATAGTTCAGTAGAATGGAGCCAGAAGTATACATGAAAAACAACACAAACAATGGCACATTCTTGTAGTCATGTTCCCAGTAGGTATTGCGGCATTTATCTGCATGCACTTTGGTTGCATTCACTATGCTATGTAGCTGTATTGAATGGAGCAGGGATCAATTGGAGCAGGTTGGAAGAGCTGTCAAGGTGTTAGGAGGAAAGGTGCGTGTGTACCTTGAGAGATCAAGCGTGCCTGATTTCATTGCTGAGTTCTGTAGTTTGTGTCAGTAGCAGTGCACAGAGCTCTTCTTGCCAGGGGGATTGTCAGCCATTTGGTGGCATATGTGATTTTGTTTTCCACAGCTTAGTGAGGGATACATGAAGGCAACATCTCAGACATAATCCTCAGGGCAAGGGTAAAATAGTCTGGGGTGGACTGTGCCGATTTAGGCTCATTTTTGAATGTAGGCCAGGTGTAGGGAACTCCTCTTTGCTAAACCCATCCTAAACTCAAGTTTTGTCTAAAGAAAGAGAAGATGTTAGACTTTATCCTACAGTGCTTTTGTATTAATTTACCTGAAATAAATGGACTCAAAGAGACAAAGGTGTTAACATGGCCATGAACTGTCCAACATGTATTAAACAGGGTTTGGTATACAGAGGCCTCAGCCTGCTTAGTACAGGGGTTCTCAAACTGGGGGTCGTGACCCCTCAGGGGGTTGCAAGGTAGTTACATGGGGGTCGTGGGCTTTCAGCTCTGTGGGGCTGACAGCCCTGAGCCCTCATTAAATTAAATTACCCCTAGTTTTAATTTATATGGGGGGAGGGATCACACTCAGAGGCTTGCTGTGTGAAAAGGGTCACCAATACAAAAAGTTTGAAAACCACTGGCTTAGTACCATGGCATATGTATAATTAAAAATCCTTTTTAACCTTTTATTAAAGATACAGAAAACAGAGCTTTTTACATATGAAGTATTATTAGGGCCATACCAAATTCAAGGTCCATTTTGGTCATGGGATTTTAAAAATGGTAAATTGCATGATTTCAGCAATTTAAATCTGAAATTTCATGGTGGTATAATTGTAGGGGGTCCTGACAGAAAAAGGAATGTGTGTGGGGGTGAAGGTTATTGTAGGGGGTTTGCAGTATGGCTCTCTCTACTTCTGCGCTGTTGCTGGCAATGGCGGTGCCTTCAGAGCTGGGCAGCTGGAGAGTGGCAGCTGTGGTAACCCAGCTCTGAAGGCAGAGCCGCCATCAGCACCAGCGCAGAAATGAGGATGGCGCAGAAGTAAGGATGCCATGGTATGGTATTGCCACCCTTATTTCTCCATTGCTTCCTGCAGAGGTGGGCCCTCAGTCAGCAGTCGCCACTCTCCGACGCTCCAGCTCTGAAGGCAGCCGCGCAGAAGTAATGGTGGAATGGTATGGTATTGCCACCCTTACTTGTGCACTGCTGCTGGCGGGGCACTGCCTTCAGAGCTGGGTGCCCGGCCAACAGCTGCTGCTCTCTGGTTGCCCAGCTCTGAAGGCAGCACAGAAGTAAGGGTGGCAATACTGTGACTTAAGTTCCCTGTAAAGTGCATGGCTGCGCAGCAGCCTATTTAGCGCTGCGCAGGCACTCAAGGAACCTGCCCAGAGACCTGCCGCAGCCGGGGCGGGGGCACCTCTCCCCTGCAGCAACCTAGCCCGGCCAGGGTGCCCCTCCCCCAGCCCCAACTCTGCTGTGGCCCAGACCTGCTATGGCCTTGGTGCCCCTACCCAGCTGGAGCGGCCCGGATCCGCCATGGCCAGGGGACCCCTACCCTGCCCCAATTCTGCCACAGTCCAAACCTGCCATGGCCGGGGCGTCCTTCATAGAATATCAGGGTTGGAAGGGACCTCAGGAGGTCATCTAAGTCCAACCCCTTGCTCAAAGCAGGACCAATTCCCAACTAAATCATCCCAGCCAGGTCTTTGTCAAGCCTGACCTTAAAAACCTCTAAGGATAGAGATTCTACCACCTCCCTTGGTAACCCATTCCAGTGCTCACCACCCTCCTAGTGAAAAAGTTTTTCCTAATATCCAACCTAAACCTCCCACTGGGCTCTTGCGGTGGCCCCATTTCTGGCCCGGCCCAGGGCGCCCCTGCCCTGGCCCAGACCTGCCACGGTGCCCCTCCCCTGGTCCATACCCAGCCCCAGCGTGGACCTACCGGGGAAGGGGTCCCTATTCTGCAGCCCTAGCGCCAGAGCTGCCACGGCCGGGAGAGTTGCCTCTGTCCACCCCCCAGCCCAGATGCTGCTGTGGGAAGAGAGAGCTCGCTCCCTGTTGTACCCCCAGAGCATTCTCCTGCACCCCAATTCCCTCATCCCCACCCCCACTGCAGAGCCTGCACCCCCCTGCACCCCAACCCTCTTCCTCAGCCCTGAGCCCTGTCCCATGCTCTGAACCCCTCAGCCCCACCTCCACCACAGGAATTTTGTTATATGCACCAATACGAAGGTAATGTGTCACACACGTTGGTGAACATAACAAAATTCATTCCACACATGGCTTGGAAAAATTAGAGGGAACACTGCCCAGTACGCCCATATTTTCCATCACTGCTCAGATGCCTCTCTGCTGCTCTTACACTGCTCCGACTCCTCAAATGTTTTCTTCATCATACCATCTCTGACCACCCCCTGCACCTGTTCCTCCAAGGCCTCTCCACGTATCCACCTGCTCCTCCCGCTGCCTTGCTGCTCAGTCTATGGCCCTGGTAAACTAGGAAGGGCTGTGGGGAGGGATGGGGACATGGCTACGAGGAGTGAAATGCAAGTTGGAGGCAGGAAGGGACAGGAGGAGCCCCTTTCACTGCTGGAGGCAGCATCCAGAAAGTGGTGAGTTCTGGATTCCTTCCCCCTTATTGGTGAGCCATGGCACCCCCTCCTTTAACCTAGTTGAGCAGTCACAGGAAGCTGGGGAGGGAGGGCACAGATGCCTCCAGTTCCCTTCCTCCGAACTATGTCACTAAAGAAGATGAATTCCAGCTTCCTCTCCTTATTGTTTCTGATCAGTCAGTGCTTCTGAGCTCTCAGAAGGGAAAGGTCCTGAGGATGAGCCTTTATTCGTTGAGGGATCATAGAAAAACTACTCTTTTGGAACCCTAGTTATTTGTCAAAGCTCTAACCATTGAACTAGATTTTCAAAAACCTAGTGTTTGGATGTTCCCTTACGCCAGTGTTTCCCAAACTTGGGACACTGCTTGTGTAGGGAGAGCCCCGGCGGTCTGGGCTGGTTTGTTTACCTGCCACATCTGCAGGTTTGGCCAATCGTGGCTCCTTCTGGCTGTGGTTCGCCACTCCAGGCTAATGGGAGCTGCTGGGAGCGGCGGCCAGTACATCCCTTGGACTGTGCTGCTTCCAGCAGCTCCCATTGGCCTGGAACATGCTCAGCTTTCCAGGGGCTTCCCTACACAAGTGGCATCCCAAGTTTGGGAAAGACTGCCTTATGCTAATAAGGGTCATCATCGAGGTGTGCTGGCTCCTTAGTACTAAAGGTTGGCAAAGGGGCATTCCCCACACCACCTCCCATTCCCCACACCTCGTGAACTGCTCTAACACAGCCCTGCTTTCCCCCACTCTGCTCTGATCTCCCTCTATTCCTTAGCTCTGCACCAAAAATAGTTATAAGAATCAGAAAATCTTATGAGCAACTTTTCTTTGATCCCACGTAGTCCCATTGTTCAGAAGGCTGAGACAGGAGTGCATTATCCTAACTGCTTACTAGAGTCGTTCATCTTTCCTCTGTTTAATTAACACTAATTTCCTTGACAATGCGTCTACAGTAGAATCATTGTCTCCTTGTGGATTTTAGAGCTCTGTAAAGTAGATATATTCATCTCAGTGACAAACTTCCAAAAAGAGCCTTTGCAGAATACAGGCAAAGAGCAAGGAATGTCTACAGGGCACATTTGGAAGCTGCCAAGGGTAGGGTTTGCCCTTGTGGTACATGAGTGTAGTTCAGGTTCAGTGACCATAGAATGTCACCTCCCAGCATTTGTAATAACTGTCTGGAAGCCCTCTGGCTTTGCCAGGGACCATGGTCTTGTTTTGTTCTCTTTGGCATGTCAGTTTCACTCATGCTGACCTGGAGTTTTAAACTTTACCCTCAATAGCTTTTGAAATGTGCTTCTCCAAAGGGGCAGTGGTTCCAAGCACTAGATAAATTCCTAACTGCTGCTCTGCCATAATAAAAATGAAATGAGGCCTTTTCAGATACATTCTAGGATATGAGTAGCGGTGGGACCAGTAGTGGTTTTGGCTTTGGGTTTTTTTTGTAGCCTACAATAGAATTATGTTTAGTTTACAGGAAATGTGAAACTTGGTCTTCTGAGCTTCTGTTGGTACCTGGCTACCTCATTCTCACACTCTTCCCCATCTACTTACATGTTTAATTTTTGTTATTTCTCCATTTGCTCTTCATTATGGCGAGTGGAGGACTGCACGCTTACTTCCAGAATCCAGCAATGTCGTTCTTTAAGCTGTCCAAGGAGAATCATTAGAATGGGCTACAAGGCAGTCTTCCTTCCTCGCTCGGCATATCCTGCTGCTGAAGTTTGATCTAGAATTTTCAAGCCTTGGGTATAGAATGCATTTGTGTTCTTCATCATATAATTGGCTCTACAGATCCCCAGTGTTGGAGCTGTGTTCTGTGGGTGCAGAAACCGTTCCAAAGCAGACTGCTGTTAGTGGACACTCACTTATTACTAAATTGTCCTTCATGTAGATTCCAGAACAGATGTTCTTCCATACGGATTATCGACCACTGATCCGTGATGCTAATAACTATGTTCTGGATGAACAGACCCAACAGGCTCCACATCTCATGCCTCCCCCATTCCTGGTGGATGTGGATGGAAATCCACATCCCACAAGATACCAACGTCTTGTACCAGGACGTGAAAATTGTAAGGATGAACAACTTATTCCTCAACTGGGATATGTGGCTAATGGTATGTTATCTAAATTCTTGTTTAACAAACTTATTGAAAAGTATATGAATGCTAATTAACTAGGGCAACACTAGAGGGAATGATCTGTTATCACTCTTCCTCAGCTAGATCGTGATCTTCAGTCCAATGTTAATATGTGGGGGATGAATTACAGCATGAATGAAGGAATGTAAGTGTACGGATTGGCCTGTCTTAAAATCAGAGACAGGATTTCAGTTATTGTAGAGAATCTGTAGCACTCAAACATTAGTTAGCCTTATTCTGTATAGTCAACAAATCCATTAATTCAGTGGAGCTGTATGCCAGGCTGGCAGAATAGGGCTCTGTATTTTTTTAATACAGCAGTTATAAAGTAATCTTTGAAAAGGAAGAGGGTTTTTGGTTTTGGAATCAGATTTGTTCTTTGTAATATAAACTTTGCTACAGGAGGATCTCTGTAAAAAAAATCTGACCATTAATACGAAGTGAAACATTAGTACAGTATTTGTTTTCTCTACTGCTAAATGTGGCTTTAGACTTAATACTTGCAACGGGTGGGAAGAATCTTTTTAATTTTGGACTCTGCGTAGATAAGTAGTTCCCTGTATGGCAAGAGAAATTTGGGTAGCAAATAACAAGGTATAAGAACCAGATCGCAAGAAGACTTCTCTTGGTTCTTTTACGAGTATATGCTTTCATGCAAACTGATAGTCTTTGGCTCTTGCTGCTATCCATATGAATGATAAAATTAGTTTTTAAAATCTGTAGCATGAGTGGAATGAGAACCCACTAGAGTTTAACTTAATGGGAAAGTATTCAGAGGAGCTAGGTATCTCATGGAAATCTTTGTAGTCTACCACCGTGTTGAAATAGTTGGTAAGCAATGTATTTTACAATAGAAAAGTCAGCTTGGCTCTATACAAATAAAATGCAAAATTTATATAATGTATGTGAATGGAAGGCACTTGGTAGGGAGTTTGAGTGTGTTTGGGTTGTTAGTAAAACTGGTGTTTTTGTTCTCACTAAGGTGATGGTGAAGTGATTGAACAGGTGATAGGGCAGCAAACGAATGACCACGATGAGAGTATTCTGGATGGAATGATTAGGGAGCTGCAGAGAGAACAAGATCTGAGGAGAATGAATGAAGGAGAAGCTATCCCAAACCCTCCATACAGTAGATCACACTCTATTAATGGTGGTAAGTTTTCCCCCCTTGTCTTGATTACTTATTTAGTTAGACTGCTAGGAAAGCACTTGAACTACTGTGACTAGGTGCCTGGATTGGCTGCACCGAGAATGCCAGTGCTTTTGCAAATTTGACCCAATAGTTTCAGCTGAGGAAATATTTTTCAGGGCCAACTTCAGAAAAGTGTGTGTGTTTGCCTATGTCCACCAGATTCAGATCTTCTCTCTGTCTGATTCAGAGGATTGATTTCAATCCACATAGCTTATCTCACAGATGAGTGTGTTAATCACCAGGCTTTGGAGGCATTCTTTCTTTCTTTCTTTCTTTCTTTCTCTCTCTCTCTCTCTCTCTCTCTCTCTCCCCTCGCTGAGTGAATATTTATGCAAAGTGGAACAACTTCAGTCAGAGAGATTCAGAGCAGAATAGCCTATAGCCTGATGGTTAGGATGGTTACAAAGGAGGAGAGAGATGTGAATTCAAATCCCTGCTTCAGACTGGGGATTCAAATGTGAGTCTCCCAATCCCATACAAGTACATTAACGGCTGGCTAAAGGTTATCAAGGGACACCACACACACTCCCTCAAAGTCTGTTCTCCCTCCACCCCCTGAAAATGGACTTTTCTGTTTTTTTGACAAATGCCTAACATTTACAGAATATTTCCTCTGTTTTTTCAGTTTGCGATTTGAACCAAAATATCATTTATTCGCCCAGTTCTACCATAATTCTGTCTTGTGTGTGCTTTCTTTCCCTGTCTTTTCCTATTCATTTAAGCCAGGGGGTCTCAACCTTCATTGCACTGTGGACTCCCCCCCCCCCCCCCCGACTACAAAAATTACTACATGACCCCAGGCAGGTGGGCTGAAGCCCAAGCCCCGCTGCCCTGGGCTGAAGCCCTTGGCTTTGGCCCCAGGCGGTGGGGGTCGGGCTTTGGTGCTGGGCCCCAGCAACTCAAACAGGTTGTGACCCACAGTTTAAGAACCACTGATTTAAGCATTAGTAACCCATCCGGAGGTCTTTGGAGCTCAGGTGATGACTTAGTAGAAGAACCGAGAGTGTGAGGTACAAATGAGGGCACTTGATGATCTAGCTGGGCAGTGCCTGACTGCTTAAGATAATTAGACCATAATTCTCTTACAAACTTATTTTAATATAAACTTTTACTATATTATTTTATCATCATTTATTTGCTGCAGGGATGATGCTTTCTAACTTTTCATATCTTAATGTCATCACAACAGTGTATAATTAATATTCAGACAAAGTTATTAGAGTACAGTGCTGCGAAAGGCTAATGCTCTCTTGATGCTGCCTATGTATAAAAAAATAAAATATCTGCTTTGTCCCAGTGTTTCATTTCAAAGCTTGAATTTGTTCTCCTGTCCCACTGTTCTGTTTTCCTGACTTCTCTTCTGATATAGATCATGATTAAAAACTAAAATCAAACCCAATCGGATCTGACCAGCTGATTACAAAGCAGCTTACTGTCTGTTGTAACAGATGCTGTGGACTTGTGCTGTAAGTCAGCTAGTCACAAATCAGTTTATTCATAGTATCCAAAGCTCTTAAAAAGTTTACTGTACATTTGCTAGTATCTGGTTTTAGGTTTTAAATGACTGAGTGATTTACTTATATTTAAACTATCTGCCACTGATACAGATCCATGGGAGCAGTATGCTTAAAACTGCCTTTCCTTAAACCAAAGTGATAGGAAAGGATTACCAACAGAACACCTAATTTTATTTTGATCTAAACCAGTGGTTCCAAACACCCAGCTAACAAGCCAGATCCAGCCTGCTTGAGGTTCTTATCTGGCCTTTGTGACTGATTTTAAATTTTGCATAGTCCAACGTTTCATTTAAAAAAAATAAAATAAAATCTAGTCCATATGGTTAAGATAACCCTCCAAACATGAACAGAGTGTAAACAGATGCCCCATTGCCTTCCAGAGTTTGCAGGCCACTTTAAACAGTAGCTGTGGGACGCATTAACTGCCCCTAGTCACCTCAATGAGATATTTACATTTAAGCCTAATTGACACTTTAAGAACCAGATCTTCATACAACTTTGCCTAATTATGAGTGTACTTTGCATGTGCACCATATTTGTGCATATAGAAATTAGATAATTTCACTTCTAAATAGCCAGGTAAACCAAAGATAGGAGTAGCTGTGGGTACTAATACAGCACAGCATCATCTTATCCCCACATGACTGACTAAAGGAAAGATTCAGACTTTGTCTGGCTCTGGGTAAGTGGCAACATGTAGCTGTGCTGCCTTGAGAGCAGCTCAGGGACGGAGTTGTGTTGAGAACATAAGAACGGCCATACTGGATCAGACCAAAGGACCATCTAGCCTAGTATCTTGTCTTCCGACAGTGGCCAATGCCAAGTGCTTCAGAGGGGATCAACAGAACAGGTAATCATCTAATGATCCATCCCCTGTCGCCCATTCTCAGCTTCTGGCAAACAGAGGCTAGGGACACCATCCCTGCCCATCCTGGCTAATAGCCATTGATGGAACTATCGTCCATTAATTTATCTAGTTCTTTTTTGAACCCTCAAAAAAGGCACAACAGGGTAGGTTATAGAAACAGAACAAGCAGATGTGTTGGAGCCTACAGTGATCTCATCTGCTTTTGTAGTGTGACATTTTCAAAAGCTCCTAAGTCAAAGTCCTATTGAAAATCAATGAGACTTTGGCCCCTAGGTACTTACAAAAACTTTACATATACATCTTATGTTGGCCTAGTTGTTACTTGGCTGAGAAATCTCATCGAAAACTCCAGGTACCGTAGGAAGTCACAGCACTGACTGATCACATTTTTTATGAGTGTGCAAAGTGGTTGGTAACATTCCAGCGACATATAGAAGTAGGTATTCCCCTAGATATTCATCAAAAGCATCAAACCCCCTCACCTCACGTTAGTCACTGATTTTCAGTTGATCAGTAACTGTGATAAAACTGCCCTCCTCTGGACCAGCACAGCTATGCTCTGCCACTTGCAAAGGGCTGAGAAGAAACTGTCTGGCTCTAAGTTTTATGCATAGATTTTTATTAAAATAGTAGTGGAAATGAAAGAGATCTTCATTTTTGTGTTTTAGCTCTTAGAAGTCCAGGTTTGGACTCCCCACCAAACGTTGGTCTCAGACGTAGCGGTCAGATTGAGGGGGTCCGGCAAATGCATCTCAATGCTCCTCGCAGTCAGATGGCCACAGAGAGAGATCTCATGGCTTGGAGCAGAAGAGTAGTGGTGAATGAGCTGCATCCAGGGGTTAGCAGGTAAGATGAAACCATTGATGCTGAATTTCTGTTGGAACCATCTCCATTCCTTTGCAGTACAAGAATACTAAAACATACTGAGTTAATTTGTTCCTATTTCTTTATGAATCCAATGTGTGCTGTCCATATGGAATTAATTGTACAAACATTATGAACTATGTATACTAGTAAAGATCATGTTATAACTGTAGGGAGTCTATTGTTTCCTGGGTGTGCATGTATAATATTCCAAAAAATGCTTGGGGGAGGAAGAATAAATCATGCAGTGAAACACAGTGATGCCTCTTTCAAAAATGAGAGATTTACATTTTTTTTTTTTAATAAATTGATTTTTCAGTTCCATATTTTCTTCAGATTTAGACTTTAAAAATTAGGATTATATTCTGCTTGGGAATTTGGAGACTGATAATTTCTTACCTATATGGTTATTTAATTCCTTCTTTGCTGGTTCAGATACTCCATTCTTACCTTTTTGGGGCCAGTTTTATTTCAACTGTTCTTTCTCTAAAGGTTTTTTTTTTTTTTTTCTCCTGCAGCTTTTAAAAATTTTAATAGGTCGTCATGTTCAGTGACAGATTTCTTGAGCTATTAGCAAACATCCAGCCAGCTCCCCTTTTATAGGGAAATGACTAATGGCATCAAAAGAGTTGTTTTGTTTTGTTTTTAAACAAAGCAAAATCTCTGGGTGCTAGGAGGACTTAAGCCCATTTAGCTGGTAGCAAGGAAGCAAATATTGTTGCTAGTCTGTTTAATGATTTAATGAATAGGCTGAATGTCTGCTGTATGTTTTAAGGGTTCAGGAAGAATGCCGAGCTGCCAAAGGTGATATGGAAGTTAATCTTTACACTGTTGAAAAGAAGAGAAAACCATCCTACACTTTGCAAAGGGTGAGTAATTTTCACTAGAAGAAAAGGGAGAATAAGAATGGAGACCATTTTAAGTATTATGCAAAAAAAAATCCAACTGCAATTTTTCTAGATGTTTTAATATCATTGCTACTTAATCTTTCTAATTTCACTATATGTAGCTCCATTTTTAATTTAGTCTGTGCTGTTAGCTGTGTAAACCATTGTCATGGGAGGGGAAACAGTGAAGTACATGGTTTAAGTGAGAAAAGGTTTATCTTAGATTTTAAAAAAAACGTTGGTACCAAGATCTAGATCCTACAACTTGCAATATTTGGGTAAATGCTGCATCCACATGAAGCCTCCTGTTCTTTAATGGGGCTCTGTATGGATGGAAAGAGGTCTTTCCACATGGTGATTTTTGCAGGATGAGGGCCTAAGGTATTTTCAGGCTCTCGGAAATGCAATAAATATTTTGTTATGCATAGACGTTGAGGATCAAATATGTTGGATTTTAAATTGAAAAATAGTTTAAATGACTGACTGCTTGACAAATTGTGTTGTATATGTGTAACTACTTTACTCATTTTTTTTAAAAGAGATTCATACAATGTCTCTATTTTACAACTGCTGTCATGAACTCCTGGGTCTGTGTGAAGTCCCAGTGTTTGGGCACAGAGGCCCCTAAATTGCAACAGCACTGTTCTATGAGTTCATATTACACAGCCAGTTTAAGATACCACATCAAAGATCTGTTTTGTACACCCACCAGATAATATTGATATCATTCAAAGGCGAAGTCACACACTGTGCTGTAAGGGCTTTTAAAAAAGTACCATTAATTAAAATACAAACCACCATTTTTAATACGTCTGTATTGGATGAAATCCTATCCCCACTGAAGTCATTGAAAAAAACTCCCATTGATTTCATTGGACCTGGATTTCACCCATTGTATGCAAGTATTGCAGCTGATAGGATGCTTTTTTCAGGGATCTTCAGTCCTCGTCTTCCTCCTCTCCATTAATATTATTTGGATTACCATAGTGCCTAGAAGTTCACTGTGCTAGTTTCTGAACAAATACAGAGTAAAAAGACTGGTGCTGCCTGAAAGGGCTTTCAGTGATGGAGACCTTTTACTTCGTTAAACACACATTGTTCATGTTTGTTACAAGTAAAAGAGATGAGGTTCTTTTTCCAAGTGCCAGTTCTGTAAACTCAACCTGAGAGCTGAAAGTCAAGCTGGCTTCGTTGCTGATGATGCATAATCAATAAAATCATATGTTCAATCCTATGTTCTTCTTTGGAATCAGACATGTAATAGAGGGTAGGCTTTTTCTTCTTGAACAGCAGTGGGAAGGTTATTTGAACCTTTTGTGCTTTTATGCCAGCAAGCTGCATCCACACTAGTACTAAAATGGTGTTGACTGAAACAGTATTTAGAGTCTTGTTGAAAGCAAGTCTAATCTCACAGTTCGATTTGTGGCATTTTTATCCATGCATTATACAAGTAGACTAGAGGAACCAAACAGTTCTTAGAACAGTGATTTCCTTTTTTGTAGTCAAGACCACAGGGAACAGCTGTTCAGCAAGAAAGTGGTGTTTCTGCATAACCAATTTTTCAGGGTCGAATCACTTCTTAAAATAATGGGCAATATTTTTTCCAGCAACACCTAGCCAAGCCAGA
Source organism: Chelonoidis abingdonii (assembly GCF_003597395.2). Lineage (NCBI taxonomy): Eukaryota > Metazoa > Chordata > Testudines > Testudinidae > Chelonoidis > Chelonoidis abingdonii. The sequence goes on from NC_133776.1 coordinate 78,470,303, forward strand.
GTAAGTTAGGGATGGCATTTCAGCCCGAACTCCAGATTTTCTGGTTTTCGGTTGAGAGTTGGACAGCATCCATTCCTTTTTGATATGGCATATTTTTGTAGTGTATATATATTTAACTGCTAAAAAATCTAATCTTTGTCTTTTCCCCCCCAATAACAAAAGAGCGATTATCAACCTGGGAGTGGACGATCTTTGAGAAGAAACCAACGCAAACGCCAGCATGCCTACCAAACACGCTCCACCATTGAACACAATCAGCAGGGAGCAAGTCAAAATCCACGTACAAAGGAAGAATCTGAAAGCTCCTCTGAGGTATGATACATCAAGTGATTGTTTCAATAGGTTCCTTGTTCATAGATTGTGTGGTTTGACTACAGATGTTCTCAAAATGGTGTTATCATTAAGACTCAGGATTTTCTCTTTTGTGAAGAAGGATTTGATTCATATTGTTTTTAGGATTCATGCCATTATTTTATTAAATCAGACTGGGAAGGAGATGAGCTATTTATTTCGTGCCTAAATTGGCAGAAATATAAATATAAAAGTATTCGAATCTAGTTAAAAATGGATTGTTTTATGGACATCATCTGCTAGGAAGTCTTGAAGTGTTGTCGGGTTAATTTAATTGGCCTGGTCATTTGCTGTTCTGGTGTTTCATGCAAATAAGAGACTTCGTATTGCACGTGTATTGTAGATTTCACTAAGTAGGTTGGTTTCGTGTACATCTGTGCAACAACTTTTAAAGATACCGTGTTGATGTTAGTGGTTGATATTGGTGAGAGTAAGGATTGAAAGTTTCACAGATTAAATGGAATTTCCTCTCAGCAAGGAAAGGGGAGCATGTAAAATAAGGAGACACATCATACATATTCTAAGTATTTACTGCTTTCCTCTGCTCTAACTTAAAACTAAAATACCTGTGAATTAAATTCTCAGTTAAAAGCTCACCAGATGAGAAGAAAAAGCTTAGTATTTGATTGATTGATGGCCATACTTGTATATTAATGGATATATGTTTCAGATATTAGAAATTAATACCTTTTTTAAGCTTTTAAGAAAAAACATTTTAAGTATTTTTTTTTTTTTTTTTATTGTTTTAACATCTGACGGTATGAAGTTCTTCCTCATGCATCTGCTTTTGCAGCTCTCCACTGTAGGAGCTCTTTGCCTTGCAGACCACAAACCTTCAGTAGCAGCAGAACCATTAAAGGCTATGTGCATCACCCCCCAAAAAATCAGGCTTTTCTTCTTCCACCTGTTCTGCAAGGCAACTTTGTGAGAGAGGACGATGGTCACGTACAAGTAACTGGAATTCTCTGAATATATTTTGGGTCTGTAGATCTGTGATGACCACATCACTTTTTCCTTCCTATGGATTTTGGTCCGGTTTTCTGAGGTTGCAAGGACCTAAAGGACAGTTTTATAGGTGTGGAATTATATATATTGGTTCTAGAATGCTGCAAGGATGGATGCTGTCCCATACCTTTAGTAGTTCATGCTACTATCAAAGGTGCAGTAGTTTGTGAGGGGAGTCATGTCATGTAACTCCTCCTACATCACTCTGGGAAGACCTTTTCTTGAGAACTTGAGTTACTGGTAAATAACTTTCCTTGACAAATGACATCCAAGTGTTTGCATCATGACATTTTCAAGCGAATACAGTAGAACCTCAGACATATTAACCCTTGGGAGTGGAGGTTATTCATAAACTCTGAAACATTTGTAACTCTGAACAAAATGTTATGGTTGTTCTCTGAAAAGTTTACAGCTGAACATTGACTTAATACGCTCTGAAACTTTACTATGCAGAAGAGGAATGCTGCTTTTAACCATCTTAATTTTAATTAAACAAGCACAGAAAACAGTTTCCTTACTGTCAAATCTTTTTTTTTACTTTCCTCTCTTAAGTAAATACGCAGCAAAGAATCCTGTGGCACCTTATAGACTAACAGACATTTTGGAGCATGAGCTTTCGTGGGTGAATACCCACTTCATCGAATGCATGGACGTACTCACCCACGAAAGCTCATGCTCCAAAATGTCTGTTAGTCTATAAGGTGCCACAGGATTCTTTGCTGCTTTTACAGATCCAGACTAACACGGCTACCCCTCTGATACGTGACACCTCTTTTAGTAGTTTGTGTTTAACATAGTACTGTACTGTATTTGTGGTGGTTTTATTTTCTTTGTCTCTGCTGCTGCCTGATTGCATAGTTCCTGTTCCAAATGAGGTGTGTGATTCACTGGTCAGTTCATAACTCTGGTGTACTACTGCATATATAATGTGAAAGAGAAAATATTTTGGTGAAAGTGTGGCAGCAGGAATAACAACACAACTCTTTTGTTTTTAATGCAGGAAGATGAAACAGTTGGCACAAGTGATGCCTCTGTGGACGACGCTGTAACTGTGTGGCAAAGTGAAAGCAGTTCCAGGTAGCTTTTCCTGTCCTAAATAATTTCTTCTTTATCTAGTGATTATGTAGTCTTAGAAAGCCATACTGTGACGGCTGGTATTTCTGGAGCCATGACTGCAATATGGAAATTAGTGTCTAGGACTTATTTCACTAAAAAATAAATGTTACTCCTGTGAGAGATTAAGGTAAGGAGGAGAATCACACCTTGTTTATTAGATTTTTGTGCTCTGCACTGCTCACCATTGAAGTTTACAGGCTCCGTCACTCCGGACAGAATGTTTGTGTCTCTTTAACTAGGAAATATCATAGTGAAACTGACCAAGTAATTATGAAAGTGTTAACAAAAGATAAGAGCTTTTGTAAACACTTTTAAAGGCAGTGTGAAAGATCTGTACTTTCAAATGATTTTTAGTCTGAAGACTTTTTTCTTTTTTTTCTTATCCTCTATGCAGTTTTTTGTATTCTCTGTGCAAGATTAGGAGCTAGGATGAAGTAGATCTGCAAAATGAAGCGTTTTCATATTTGTGAGTCAGCTACCCAAAACACAAATGTTACTTGATTATTTGACTAGTGAAGTAATAGTATTGACATAGGATGACTGCATTGTGCTAAAGTGGCCAAATCTGTTCTGCTCTCTGTAATGAATTTGTTAAAATATCTTCGCGCATAATTTTTAGAATTTTTTAAAAATACAATGCTTGGTGGTATACAATGCTATTATAGGCTAAAACATTGGCAAATTCCAGTAATAAATCCATTAAGAATTGATGTGAAACCACGAGGGCAATAAAATATGTTCCTACAGCCTTCTGTGAGTGAGTGGAATCATTACTATGATGCAAATATTAATTATAATGCTGGCTTGTATATGAATTTGCAACTGAAATAGTATGCTGAAATGTCTAAATTATGCACGATTTAGGCTTTCTATAGACTTCATGTGAATATAGTTCTAATCCTGCCAGCTGTCCTCTCAACCACAGGAACCCACCTGCATGGAGCAGCATGGGGATGAGGCCTAGGACTGTATTGTATGAAAGTCAGAGTTATGGTTTTCTTGACACCTTGTTTCTTAGCTTTTTACACTGTAATATTTACAGTGATTCTTCAAGTGAATATTCTGACTGGATAGCAGATGCTGGAATTAATCTCCAGCCTCCAAAGAGACAAACCAGACAGGCGACTCGGAAGATCTGTAGCAGCTCTGAAGATGAAAACATGAAGGAAACTAAAGGATTGGAAGAGAAACGAAGGAAACCCAAACAGACTAGAAAAAAGGTTAGCGTTTTTTTTTTTTTAATGGCTTTATGGCTATAAATCTTTCATAAATGGTTGTCTTCAAGCTCATTTTTTTTCATTAACAACTATATATGAAAGATGACTGACTGATAACACAGTAGTCACAGTTCACTTTAAAGTAGAACAGAATAGGATTCTGGATGTGTAACTTTGTTATGCTATTGTTGTATAGTGGTAATTTTGATATTTTAGTGATTTGTAATTAGGATGCTGAAAAGAACAGACTTTTATAAAAGAGCTAGGTTAGTGAGAGAGACTTTTTTATATTTACTTGCTACAGACCAAGTTATTTTGTGTTTTCTGAATAACTGTGGCCAGAACCAGGCCCACATGAAGGACCTATTTTGTCTGAGGATTTCCTTGGCTAGTGCAAAGCCAACAAAGTACACTCCATGCATAGGAGGAGGGATATAGTGTTTTGAGGATTGGAGAGGTAGGGCCAGAACTCAGTTGTGCTCCAGCAGTCCCCACTGCTGCAACATCCCTTGGAGTCATGACAACCGAGAAGTAAGTCAGAGCAGCCATTAATATGCTTTAACTTGCACCAGCGGCCAGTTCAGCCCCTAGTCAGCGTGAGGATCTTTGCCACAAAGGTGACTTGGAGCCACTTCTGTCTCATCTCAGGTGTGCCAAGCCATGCTGTGGAACAGCTGAAGAGATAGTCCTTAGGTTCTCAAATTTTTCAGCTGTCTATTTTACTTTTACTCTTATGTATATATTGGGGGTGGAGAGGATGGAAAAGAGAAAAACAAGTGATTAACACCCCCTTACATCTTTCCTTTTGTATAACTTTATCTCAAAGGGCAAATATAAAGGGTCAGATTCACACCTGAAGTGAGCCTATTGACTTTGAATTATGTCCCAAATAGACAGAACTACAAAGGGTTAGTGGAAGGGCTGCAACTTTAAAGGAGTTATGTTAGTTCCATATTTTAAATGTTTTTATTATATGCTTCTCTTGAAGAATGTTTGGTTTTTGTCGAGGCAGATGTTCAGCATGCTGTTAGGCCTGTGTTTTTATATATATATATATATATATATAAAATTCCCCTCTCACCCCTATGGGTGGTATGTGTCTTCCTCAACCTCGGGTCCTCTACCAGAGGCCTGGGAGTTTGAGGGTTCTGCGCAGTATCTTAGCTGTTCCTAGCACTGCACTCTTCTGGACAGAGAGCTCTGATGTTGTTCCTGGGATCTGTTGGAGCCACTCACCCAGCTTAGGAGTCACAGCCCCGAGGGCTCCTACCACCACTGGGACCACTTTGGCCTTCACTTTCCACATCCTCTCTAGTTCCTCTTTCAGGCCCTGGTACTTCTCCAGCTTCTCATATTCCTTCTTCCTGATGTTGCTGTCACTTGGCACTGCTATATCTATCACCACCGCTGTCTTCTGGTCCTTGTCTATTACCACGATGTCTGGTTGATTGGCCACTACCTGCCTGTCCGTCTGGATCTGGAAGTCCCACAGAATCTTAGCCCTGCTATTCTCCACAACCTTCTGTGGAATCTCCCATCTGGTCTTGGGAGGGTCTAGCCCATACGCTGTGCAGATGTTCCTGTACACAATGCCAGCCACTTGGTTGTGCCGTTCAGTGTATGCTGTTCCTGCCTGCATCTTACATCCTGCCACTATGTGTTGGACTGTCTCTGAGGCCTCTCTGCACAGTCTGCACCTTGGGTCCTCTCTAGTGTGGTAGACCCCTGCTTCAATGGATCTGGTGCTCAGTGCCTGTTCCTGTGCTGCTATGATCAGTGCCTCAGTGCTGTCTTTTAGTCCAGCCCTTTCCAGCCACTGGTAGGATTTCCCAATGTCAGCCACCTCAGCTATCTGTCGATGGTACATCCCATGCAGGGTCTTGTCTTGCCATGGCACTTCTTCTGCTTGGTCTTCCTCCCATGTCTGCTGCTGCCTCAGGCATTCTCTCAGCAGCTCATCTTTGGGGGCCATCTTACTGATGTACTCCTGGATGTTCCGGGTTTCGTCCAGGACAGTGGCTTTGACGCTCACCAAGCCCCGCCCGCCTTCTTTCCGGCTGGTATACAGTCTCTGGGTGTTGGACTTGGGGTGGAAACCTCCGTGCATTGTGAGGAGCTTCCGGGTTTTCACATCGGCAGCCTCCATGTCCTCCTTTGGCCAGCTCACTATACCGGCAGGGTATCTGATGACCGGCAGGGCGTATCCGTTGATGGCGTGGATCTTGTTCTTCCCACTGAGCTGGCTCTTCAGGACCTGTCTTATCCTTTGGTGATACTTGGATGTTGCTGTCTTCCTTGCCTCCTCATCGTGGTTTCCATGTGACTGTGGGATGCCAAGGTACTTGTAGCTGGTCTGTATGTCTGCTATGTGGCCCGCTGGTAGTTCCACCCCATCAGTCTTGACTACCTTCCCTCTCTTCACTACCATCCGGCCACACTTCTCCAGTCCGAATGACATCCCGATATCCTCACTGTAGATCCGCGTCAGGTGGATTAGCGAGTCGATGTCTCGTTCATTCTTAGCATACAGCTTGATGTCATCCATGTAGAGGAGGTGGCTGATGGTAGTTCCACTCCTGAACCTGTACCCGTATCCAGTCCTTGTGATTATCTGGCTGAGGGGGTTTAAGCCTATGCAGAACAGCAGCGGGGACAGTGCATCACCTTGGTATATGCCGCACTTGATGGCCACTTGTGCAAGCTGCCTTGAGTTGACTTCCAGTGTTGTCTTCCATAGTCCCATTGAGTTCTTGAGGAAGGTCCTTAGTGTCCTGTTGACTTTGTATAGCGCCAGACATTCACAGATCCACGTGTGCGGCATTGAGTCGTAGGCTTTCCTGTAGTCAATCCAGGCTGTGCTCAGATTGGTCTGTCTAGACCTTGAGTCTTGGGTGACTGCTCTATCTATGAGCAACTGGTGTTTTGAGCCTCTGGTGTTGTTCCCAATGCCCTTCTGAGCTGTGCTCATGTACTGGCCCATATGGTCCTGTAGCTTGGCAGCTATGATGCCTGATAGGACTTTCCATGTTGTGGGGAGGCAGGTTATTGGCCGGTAGTTGGACGGTTCTGTCCCCTTGCAGGGGTCTTTCATGATCAGCACTGTCCTTCCTTGTGTTAGCCAGTTTGGGTGGGAGCCTGCTGCTAGCAGCTGGTTCATCTGTGCTGCTAGGCGTTCATGCACTGCTGTTAGTTTCTTTAGCCAGTAGGTGTGGATCATGTCTGGTCCAGGTGCTGTCCAGCTCTTCATGTTCTTGACCCGCTGCTGGATGTCTTCTACTGTGATGGTGACTGGTTTCTGTTCTGGGAGATTGCTGTGCTCTGTTCTCAGGTCCTGCAGCCACTTTGCACTGGTGTTATGAGTCTTCTCTTTCTCCCATATGTTCTTCCAGTACTGTTCAGTTTCTGCTGCTGGTGGCTCTGCTGTTATTGTGTTGTTGCACTGCAGTTGGGAGTACACCTTGGATGGTTCTTTGGAGAACAGGGCATTTACTTTTTTGGCCTCTGCTTCTCTAGTGTATCTCCTTAGCCTGGTAGCCAGTGCTGTGAGCCTTTGTTTAGCAGTCTCTAGGGCTTCAGATGGAGTCAGGCCCTTGTATTTTTTCAGTAGCCGAGTCTTATCCTTAATCTCTACACCCTTCTGTAGTTCCACCAGCTGACTAACTTCTCTCCGAGTCGCCTTGATCTTATCCTCCAACCTCATTTTCCAGGGTGGGTACATACTGTTGTTCTTCTTGATCGTGTAGCCAAGCATCTCCAGGATTACAGAGGCTGTAGTGTATACCAGTTCATTGGTTTGAGTTATGGTGGTAGTAGGGATTGTCATGAGGGCTCTATTGGCATCTTCTAACATACTATCTGATGGTACTTCTCCACTGAGCCTTGGTAATCAGTCTCGAGGATTGACTGTAGCTAGTTTCTCCATGATCTTATGCCTCATATCAGCTGCTGTGCTCTGCAATGGAGGGGGTGGCAGTGAAGTTTCAGCTTCAGGTGTGGGCTGCACATCCACTTGTTCTTCCAGGTCTTCTTGAGTCTGGGATGTAATGTGGAGTTGGTCTATCTCAAGCTGTGAGAGCAGCTTCCTCTTTACTATGTTGAAGCGTTGGGTAACTAGCTGTTTCTCAGTAAGTGTGGATGTAGGTCTTTTGTCCATCCACAGTCCCCTCATACGTTTCATATATCCCCTCTCATTAGGTCTACTGTTGTAGTAGCATTCCATCAATTCCAGGTTCTCTTGTCTCGTCCATGAATGGTTTGTTCCAGTAGCCCACCTATCGTCAGATTGTCCTGGTTCCTCAACATCTGGCGCGGACCTTGTTAATCCGGGCGATGTCGGAGTCGGCATGACTCTCCTAGTTCATGTCACTCTCATATTTGAGGTAGGCAGGTGAAGCGTTAGGGGTCTTTTGCCCAAGGACCCCTACTGGAAAGGTGGGTACCAACTGGGATTTGAACCCTGGTCTCTCGTATCAAAGGGTGGTCTCCCGTATCAAAGGGCTGCGCTCTTAGCCACTACGCTATCCAGCAGCAGAGATAGATAGATAGATATAGATATAAAAGAAATGAATTCTTTCCTTACTCTGCCATTATATTGATGATGATGGGTGATCACTTGGCATTGCAGGATTTGCTTTGCTTATAATATTTAATCAGCTTTGTTCTACGTAATGACTTATTCACATGCCTTGCCAATAGTAATTACAGCTTGTTCCCTAAAAGTAATGTAATTTGTTTAAGAAACCAAGTGGATTACTTTCGATGGAAGGTGAACCCAGTGAAGAATGGTTTGCACCCCAGTGGATCTTGGATACCATACCACGTCGTTCACCCTTTGTCCCACAAATGGGAGATGAGGTAATATTGTGCATGTTCTCACTGACAGCAGGTGAAATTGCCTTAACTAGGGCCAATAAAGATGTTTCAGATGCCTAAATATAAATATCCTGCTGCTCAGGAGTTATAAAAGTGTTATCCAACAAAATCATCTTTATGGAAATAGCCTGTAGAATTTAAGAGGGATGGTCCTTGTTTGTAGATATCTTTTTTGTTTAAAAAACAAACAAACAAAAAAACCCTATGGATTAACTGTATGAATAGAATGAAATCTATACATTCCCTTTTCTTTTCTTTAAGATTATATATTTTAGGCAAGGCCATGAGGCTTATGTGCGGGCAGTAAGGAAGGCAAAAATTTACAATGTTAACATGCAAAAACAACCTTGGAACAAAATGGAACTCAGGGTAAGTCAACTTAAAAAAAAAACAACAAAAAAAAAATACTTCCATGATCTGTGAATTATGTCATTAACTTCTGCATTAAAGTCAAATGTGACTAAATAAAAGAAAAATGCTGTTTAAAAATGTTGCTTTGCAAACCAAACTTTAAAGATTTTTTATGACATACATCAGTCAATCAGTCACTGTTGGTTGGAACTCAGCAGGAAATTCAAGTTGAAGGAAGATGTTTACCTAGAATGGTATCTTCACTAACAAAAGTTAGACAACTGTAATTTGAAATATTACCTTTTCTTGCATTGTAACTCATGTAGAACTAGCAACTCTCAAGTTGTTAATATAGTCACTTCAGCATTCTTAGAATGAATGAACATACAGCTACTGCTCATTGTTTCAGAACCTGAGAGTAACAAATAGGGTCCCCAACTGTATATATACTTAAGAGGAGTAAGTTCTTTCCCATCCCCTTCAAACTGAAGACGTCTTTGAAGACTCGTAGTTGGCTCCAAACAGCCACCACTGACACAAATCTTTATATCTATCTATATCTGTATATAATCTATTATTATATATTACATAGAGAGATTTTATATATAATATATAATAATAGATTATAGATAGATATAGATAGATATAAAAATTTGTGTCAGTGGTGGCTGTGTGGGGCCAACTATGAGTCTTCAAAGACATCTTCAGTTTAAAGGGGATGGGAAAGAACTTACTCCCCTTTAAGTTACATCCACATTTGGAACTAGGGTGTGATTCCTAGCTCAACTAGACATACTTGTGCTGGTTATCACTGAGCTAGTGCGCCAACAATAATATTGTACCTGTGGTGACATGAGCTAGCAGTCCCAAGAACATACCCATGGGATCCAGGTGGGTTTGTGCTTGAGAGCGGTTAACCTGTGCCACCGCTTGCTGCTGCCTGTGCTGCCACAACTACACTTCCGGTTTTGACATGCCCGTTGGATGAGAGCTAGCACGAGCATGTCTCTGTGAGGTGGGACTCACACCCCTAATTCCAAGTGCAGACGTAGCCTTAGAGAGGCATAATGCCACCAGGTATTGCCTCTCAAGTCCTCGCACTTCCAGAGGCATTCATTTAGCTCATGCTGAACCTTCTTTTTAAAAAGACCATACTTTGCTTCCCCTAGTGCTGCCTCCTGATGTGCAAAGGTTTGAGGTTGTGGCCTTGGCCAGAGATGCCCACCTGGGGCCACTACTGCTTCTGGAAGAACAAATGCACTATCCCCAATACACTTTCCAGTGCAGTTAACCAAATTATGACCAGCCTTGTGGAATATGTTACGGGGGAGGAGTACCATGTACCCTCTCATCCTTCTTCGTTAGAGAGACCATTATGCTCTTGGATTTTTAGGAATGAAGCATATGGCTGATAGAAGGATCTAGGCAGAAAGGAAGAAGTAATCTATAAATACATACCTTTCTTTGCACATATATACGAGTGAGTCTAAACATGAATATGCTGCTTTTAAACCCTAAACACTGACCCACACTGTGTTTTGATCATTAGGAACAAGAACTTGTGAAGACTGTAGGAATTAAATATGAAGTCGGACCTCCTACACTTTGCTGCTTGAAGCTTGCATTTCTAGATCCAATCTCAGGCAAAATGACAGGAGACTCTTTTTCCATTAAGTGAGTACTGACTAAATCATTTCTCCAAAAAAACAACTATTCTTACAAATTGTCTAGAATCCCTTTTTTTCTGATCTCCTTGCACTTGAAGGCTTTATGTAAGCACTTGTCATTGCTGCAATGAACATGAAATAGTATTTGAAGACTAAAAAGATGGCCTATGGGATTCCACGAGAACAGTTACTGTGGAAGCAGTATCCTGTTTAGAAGTAATATTGTTTTCTGTTATTCATAGGTACCATGATATGCCAGATGTTATTGATTTCCTTGTGCTGCATCAGTTTTATAATGAAGCCAAAGAAAGGAACTGGCAGATTGGTAAGTACCGTTTTACCACATCCGTGTGTTTGGCATGCTGAATACCAATATTGGACAGGATGCAATTCATTATCTTTATTCTAAATCTGAAATGTAAATATTTGCCCAGTTTTAATGCAAGAGGCACTTGTAAGTGATTGGTTGTTCACTTTTAAATGTACTGATTATTTTTCAAGTGCAGTCTTCTCTTTGAGAGCATTCTAACACACCTTTTGATGTGAACACCTTATGTTTTATTTTCTAGCATTTAAACTTACTTAAAAAAATTATAGTTTGTCACTTCTACAATTTACGTATTAATAATTTCTGATCATGACTGGTATGTTTTAATGCCAGAATGCTCAGATATGCTAGTGATAGGAGCTATATAAATACTCACACAGAATACAGTTGTGACTTTTAGAGAGACAGTCTGTATTTGTGTTCCACCATCACCAAGTTAACGGAGGCTGGTGTGCTGGTAGGATCATGTACTTGGTCAGTATCAAATTATGTAAATTACACTGAATTATCTAACTTGTACTACAGGGATTGGCAGCCTTTTGCACGCAGCCCGCCAGGGTAAGCCCCCAGGAGGCCATGATGGTTTGGTCACCTGCTTCATCTGCATGTTTGGCTGATTGTAGCTCCTGTTGGCTGCAGTTCGCCGCTCCAGGCCAATGGGGGCTGTGGGAAGCGGTGAGAGATGAGGGATGTGCAGGCTGCCGCTTCCTGCAGCCCCATTGGCCTGGGACGGCGAACTGCAGCCAGTGGGAGCTGCGATCAGCTGAACCTGCTTACGCGGCAGGTAAACAAACCAGCCTGGCCCTCCAGGGGGCTTACCCTGGTGGGCCGCATGCCAAAGGTTGCCAATCCCTGTTCTACTATATGATAATGATTGAATCTTTACGGCACCATTGGAAACTGTGCTTCCTGCAGCAAGGTGACTAACAGCAGCAGTAGGAGGAGAGGAAGAGAAATGTTATAATATTGGAGGAGGAAGTCAATAGATCCATAATGACTGGAAGAGTCTGTGGCTAGGTTGTGGTCTGAGGCTAGGGGAAATCTGCTGTCAGTCTCCAGCCATGTAAAGATGCTCACCTTTGGTCTTTTTTGGCCCCTGTATGCTGCGGTGATGAAGGGGGCAGACATACAGACTCTTGTAAATTATTTACTTTATTGTATAAGTAAGGTGTTTTAGCTGTTACATAAGAAATGGATACATTATTATCTGCATTACTCCATTGCTAAATGTAACTTTTTTTAAAAAAAAAATTTTAATTACAGGGGATAGGTTTCGCAGTATAATAGATGATGCTTGGTGGTTTGGAACGGTGGAGAGTCAGCAGCCTTTCCAGGCAGAATATCCTGATAGTTCCTTCCAGTGCTACAGCGTTCAGTAAGGATTACTATAGTTGCAATATATCAGATATATCTAAGCATTTATGAGTCTCTTCTCCTCTGCGTATTTATATGTAATTTACATGTTTGCATCAAGGAAAAAAATTAGGTGAACAAACAGCCCACCTTTCTTTCTGACATACCTACTCCCAAAACTATAATTTTGCACTAAAATCCCAATTTGATATGAATTAGAGCCTCAGACAACTGCACTGAGTTCCTGCTTCTTGCTACACTGGAATTGTCTTACCAGATCAGACTGTGGTCTTTTTCGTACAGTATCCCATTTCTGACAGCGGCACTAAGTGCTTCAGAAGATGGTTCAAGAAACCATGTAGTGGGAGTTCTGAAATAACCTGCTCATAGGGAAGGTTTCATTCTCACTCTGGCCAATGGTTGTCTTTCATGCGCTAGAGCATGAAGCTTTAAATGTTTTTAAGAAATTAATCCTATCTAATGTAACCGTGACGTTCTCATCTACAAAAATGTAGAATTCCCTTTCTGAATCCTACTCAACTTTAGCCTCACTGATCATGTGACAGTGAGTTCCACAGTTGAATTATGTTGTCTTTTTTTAAAAGTTTCTTTTTTATTAGTTTTTAGCTTTGCCTTTCAATTCCATTGACTGTCCCTTAGTTTTATTATAAGGTTAAATAGGAACACCTGATTCCCTCTGTATACCATTCGTTATTTTGTATACATCTATGTCTCCTTTTTATTAGTCTCCTTTCTAACAAGTCCCAGTCTTTGTAATTGCTTCTCATATGGAAGTCTTTCCCTGCATCTAATAAATTTCATCACCTATCTCTGGACCCCTTCTTTTTCTGTTCTCTCTTTTGAGATGGGGCGACCAGAACTGAGCCAGTGTTCCTGGTGAGGGCATACTATTGATTTGTATTATGGCATGATAATACTAACAGTATTATTGTCTATTCCATTCATTTATGTGTAACGTTTTTTGTTTGCTGCACATGGAACAGATGCATTTCAGTGTTTAAAGATGTAATATAATTAACATTGAAAATAATAATAATTTGAACTATTCATATACAGTGTTGAATTCTGTGACAACTCAGGCTTTTATCTTGAATAGTTACAGTTAATTTGAAACCTAGTAATGTGTGTAAATAGTTCAGATTTGTCCTTCAATGTGCATTACCTTGCATTTGTCAACACTGAATTTCATTTAATGTTGTGCTGCCCATTGGCCTGGTTCTCTAGGATCCTTCTAGTGCAGGGGTGGGCAGACTTTTTGGCCTGAGGGTCACATCGGGTTTCAGAAATTGTATGGAGGGCCAGTTAGGGGAGGTTGTGCCTCCTCAAATAGCCAGGCATGTTCCAGCCCTGCCCCCTATCCAACCTCTCCTGCTTCTTGCCCCCTGATGCTCCCTCTGCCCCTGGGACCCCTCCCCCATCCACCCCACCCAGTCTCTGTCCCCTGACTGCCCCCAGAACCCCCACTCTGACAGCCCCCCACTGTCCCATCCAACCCCTCCTCTCATTCCTGACTGCCCTCCGGGGACCCCTGCCCCATCCAACCACCCCTTCTCCCTGTCCCCTTGATCACCCTCAGAACCCTTGCCTCTGACTGCCCCCTGCCAGCCCATCCAATCCCCCATCTCCTTCCTGACTGTCCCCCGGGACTTCTTCCCCCATTCAATCTCCCTGTTCCCCATCCTCTGACCGGTCCAATCCCTATCTGCACCCCCGCCTCCTGACCACCACCCCGAACTCTATCCCACCCCCCACCCCGCTCCCTCCAACGCTAGCTGGAGCACTGGTGGTGCTACAGCTGCGCCTCCCTGCTGGAGCCAGCCATGCCACCATGCAGCACAGAGCACTGGGTCAGGCCAGGCTCTGCAGCTTCACTGCCTCAAGGAGCTCGTAGCCCCTCTGCCCAGAGCATTGCGCCAGCAGCACAGTGAGCTGAAGCTGCTAGGGAGAGAGGACATCCAGAGGAGGGGCTGGAAGCTAGCCTTCTGGGCCAGGAGCTCAGGGGTCTGCAGAAAGTTTGCCCACTTCTATTCTAGTGTTTCTCAGTCTTCTTTAGTTTTAACTAACATCATTTTGAGTCATCTGCAATTTGTGTCACCTAATTGTTTCCACACTTTTTCAGATCATTGCTAAATATATATGTATAGCCGTCCTAGTGTGGTTCTTTGGGACATCCTACTGTTAATGTTTTGTCACACTGAAAAACAAGGATTTGTCCCTATGGTGGCTTTTTTGGGGTTGGGGGGAAGGGGGGGTTGTGGTATTAGCCAGTTCTTCGAGTGCTTGCTCATATCCATTCCAGTTAGGTGTGCGTGCACCGCGTGCATGTTCGTCGGAGAAACTTTTACCCTTGCAACACTCGGTGGGCCGGCAGGTCGCCCCCTAGAGTGGCGCCGCTATGGCGCCTGATATATACCCCTGCTACCCTGACCGCCCGTCGTTCTCATTCTTCTTACTCGCCGGATCGTCGTACCGAAACACTAACGTGGCCCGAAATTCGGAACATGGGGCGCGTTATCTTGTGCCCACCTCACTACGATTCAGCTCGTTGTAGCTAGAATTTTCGATTTACTCCCATATCTGCTCTCCCTGCCGGCCGTCCGTTCCTCCCAGTTCCTCTTAACCGCCCGTGTCCGGTCGTTGAACAGTGGAGCGCAGCTTATCTGATCTCCACCTCCCTAGCGATTCGTCGTTGTATAGTTTTTTCGTTGTACATAGTTTTTCTCTAGCTTTATTACCGTGACGTAGGTATAGTTTGTGTATATTGTTTAAAGAGATCGGGGTTCGCCCCTTCTCCTCCCCGGCACTGGGGCCCATGCTCGGTTCACCGGGCTTCAAACCCTGTGCGGCCTGTCGTCGGCCGCATGGCCTACAGGAGATCCGCACGACTCCTGTTTAAAGTGCCTTGGCGAGGCACATCTTCGGACGAGTGCCAATCTTTTAGTCCGGGCTTGAACGCCTTACAAAGAGCAGGACATTCGCCTGAAGCAACTTTTGATGGAGGCAGCTCTAACTCCTCCATCCTCGGCACTGACTCCAGGCACCAGTGAACAATTGCATCTTCTGCTCCAGCACCAGTGAAGACTCCTCGGCACCACCTGATCACCGGCCCAATCCTCCGGCTGGCGCATTCTGCTCTCCCCGAGGAGCAAGAAGCACCAAGGCTCCTGTGGTACCTCAGCTTACACCGCAGTCAGAGCGCAGCTCCAAAGTCGGATCCCCGGCACCGCCAACTGCCGCGGCACTGCTTGTCTCTGCACCATTCAATTCGGTCTCTACAAGAGCGTTGACGGGTCCCGATCCGCAAGACTCGCACACCCTACCAGCCTCCCAGCTCGTGCTGCCGGTGAGCTTGTCATACCATCCACGCCGGATTACCTTCTCAACAGCCGGGACCTCATTGCTCTCACAGAGCCTAGCTGTCTCCAACCCCCAGCACTGCCGGTGCGGGCTCATCAGTGCTGGCAAACCTGCCATGGTGCGACCATCTTTCCCGCCGCACACTGAGCACCATCGGTCTCATGGGATCCGTGATCGCTCTCGTCGCGGGACACCGCTCCTGATCCCGGCGCTGCTCGCCAGTTCCCCACCTAAGCATCGGTACCGTTCCTCGTCCATCCCAGTCAGTCACACGATCCGGCACCGCTGAGAACCGGTCTCCATCGTTACCGTCGGCACCGCTCCAGATCCGCACCCGGCATCTCTCGTAGCTGATCCAGGCATGACGATGTCGGCACGGTCGACCCTCCGCACCGCTACGCTTGGTTAGGTCCCGGTCCCACTCTCAACACTGCCACAGTTCCCGGTTCGCCTAGTACCACGCAGGGAAGGGGATTACTTTACGGACGCAGAGACTTGGTCCAGATCTACTTCAGCTCCCCCCATGGCCGTCCCATTTCATCCGTCCCCTCTCGTATGCGTACTTTTGGGGGTTCGGACACTCAAGTCCCATCATTCACGGACCAACCAGTGTGTCTTTTTGGACACCCTGGGCCTACCACCAAGCCCAAGGCAACCTCATACTCTCATCAACGCTCTTGCCATTCGGGAGCACCGGGTACCTGAGGCCCCACTGGTTCAGCAGGACCTCCCCCCGTGATACGGAGGCAAGCCGCTGCACAGGCTTCCAGAACAACATGATGTTCAGAGACGCGAGGTCCCCATGATGAGGGCATCAGTCCAGGAATCTCTCTCTTTCTTTTGCGAACCAGCAAGCCCTCTTAAGCCGATACTCCTATAACACCTGGGAGGCGGTTGGCAAGTTTACTGAGTTGGTCCCCCAGGACTCCCGTCAGGAGTTCACAGCCCTCCTAGAGGAGGGGAAAAGGGTTGCGAGAACCTCATTGCAAGCTTCACTAGATTCCGCAGATTCGGCGGCTAGAACGGTCGCCTCTGGCATAGCCATGTGGCGCATATCCTGGTTACAGGTGTCCTGCCTACTGCCAGAACTGCAATATACCATACAGGACTTGCCATTCGATGGACAAGGTCTTTTTTCGCAAAAGACGGATCCCAGACTGCAGAGTCTGAAGGACAACCGGGTTATCATGCGTTCACTCGGAATGCATACCCCTCAGACTGAGACGGTCATTCCGTTCCCAACCTCAGCTCCCTTACCCTCCACCTCGGCCAAGACAGGATTTTGCCTGTAGGAGAGGTCGTACCACCCGCAGGCGGCAGTCGGGACCTCCAGCAAGCAACAATTCCGGTCCCGCCAAACCGTCATCGGGACCTAAAACAAATTTTTGAAGGTGCGCCCGAGAGCAGTGTGCCAGTTTCCTCTTCGGATCCGTTCCAGTTTTCCAACCGCTTTTCCTCGTTCCTTCTGGCGTGGTCCCAGTTGACTTCGGATCATTGAGTCCTTCGTACGATGGAACTTGGATACCGTCTTCAGTTTATCTCTCCGCCTCCCTCCCACCCTCCCTCCTCCCCGTCCCTCTTCAGGGACCCCTCTCACAAGCAACTCCTCATGCAGGAGGTTCACAAGCTTCTATCAATCGGAGCTATAGAGGAGGTACAAGAGGAGTTAAAGGGCAAGGGGTTTTATTCCCGATATTTCCTGATCCCCAAGGCAAAAGGGGGCCTCCGGCCCATCCTCGACCTATGCGAACTGAACAAGTTCATCAAGAAGTTCAAGTTCCTCATGGTGTCCCTGGGGACCATCATCCCCTCCCTGGATCCCGGCGATTGGTACGCCGCTCTCGACATGAAGGACGCATATTTCCATATTGCGATTTACCCCCCCCACCCCCCAGAGGAGGTATCTGTGCTTTGTGGTGAATCGGGTTCACTACCAGTTTACTGTCCTTCCCTTTGGTCTTTCGTTGGCCCCTCGGGTCTTCACGAAATGTATGGCGGTCCTCGCCGCTTCACTACACCGTCGTCGAATACATGTTTTTCCTTACCTCGACGACTGGCTTATCAGAGGGACCTCCGAGGCTCAAGTCATCAGCCATGTCGACACCAGGGAGCTATTTACACGTCTAGGCCTGATCATCAATCTGGACAAGTCCACCCTGGTACCCACGCAAAGAATAGAATTTATCGGGGCAGTGCTGGATTCCAACCTTGCAACAGCCAGTTTGCCCCCGCACTGGTTTCAGGCCATAGTCTCCCTTGTCCAAAGTCTTCAGAGGTTTCCAACTACCTCTGCCCGTACTTGCTTCACTCTCTTGGGGCACATGGCTGCATGTGTTTTTGTTACAAAAAATGCCAGACTGCGGATGCGCCCGCTACAAACCTGGCTCGCTTCTGTCTACCGGCCGAACAGGGATGCCTTAGACATTATTCTGACGGTCACACCGGAAGTTCTGAACGCCCTCGACTGGTGGAAGAGATCATCCCAAGTGTGTGCGGGCCTACCCTTTCATCCTCCCCAGGCCTCCGCATCCCTAATAACGGACGTGTCCGCGCTGGGCTGGGGCGCCCACCTAGGGCACCTGCGCACGCAGGGCCTTTGGTCACCCCGGGAGCTGACACTTCGTATCAATGTCCGAGAGCTCAGAGCGGTCCGCCTGGCGTGCCAAGCATTCCTCGACCACCTGCACGGCCGTTGTGTTGCAGTATTCACGGACAACACAACAGCCATGTATTACATCAACAAGCAGGGGGGGACGAGGTCGTCTCCCTTGTGCCAGGAAGCGATCCGACTGTGGGACTTCTGTGTAGCCCCATCCATAGACCTGGTGGCCTCCTTTCTTCTGGGGGTATAAAACACGCTCGCAGATCACCTGAGCAGGTCCTTCCTCTCACACGAATGATCCATCCGCCCGGACGTTCTCCATTCAATCCCCCAGAGGTGGGGCTTTCCCCACATCGACCTGTTTGCGTCCAAAATGAACAGGAAATGCCAGGTGTTGTGCTCCCTACAGGATCGCTCCCCGGGCTCCCTGTCGGACGCGTTCATGATTCCGTGGACGGGCCACCTCTGTTATGCCTTTCCCCCGTTTCCCCTCGTCCACCGAGTCCTGCTCAAGATCCGCAGGGACAAAGCCCGCCTTATCCTGATCGGGCCGGCTTGGCCAAGGCAGCTTTGGTACTCCATGCTGCTCGACCTGTCCCTGTCGGACCCAATCCCCCTGCCGCTATGGCCGGACTTGATCACGCAAGACTTCGGCAGGCTTCACTACCCGGACCTACAGTCCCTCCACCTGACAGCATGGCTCCTGTCTGGTTAAGCCAGTCGGAGTTGAGCTGTTTCGCCGCAGTACAACAGGTGTTGCTCAGAAGCAGAAAGCCCTCCACGTGCTTGACATACCTCGCAAAATGGAAGCGCTTCTGCCACTGGTGTGCCCAACATGGCCACTCTCTGTGTTCGGTATCAATCCCCACTATCCTGGACTATCTATGATCTTTTAAGGAACAGGGGTTGGCAATCTCCACTCTGCGAGTCCACCTTGCGGCTATATCCACCTTCCACCCGGGGGAAGCTGGCAGTACCATTTTTTCCCACCCTAGTCTTCCAGGTTCCTCAAGGGCTTGGAACGGTTATACTCTCAGGTCAAGCCCCCTACCCCTACCTGGGACCTGAACCTTGTTTTAAACAGGCTCATGGGGCCCCCCTTTGAGCCTTTGGCCACATGCTCGCTACTGTTCCTGTCCTGGAAAACAGCTTTCCTAGTCACTGTTACCTCGGCTAGATTAGTCTCGGAACTTCAGTCACTGACGTGGATCCTCCTATACTGTGTTCCATAAGGACAAGGTACAGCTGCGATCTCACCCGGCATTCCTTCCCAAGGTCGTCTCCACCTATCACGTGAACCAAGACATCTTTCTGCCAGTCTTCTTTCCAAAGCTCACTCACCAGCGACGAGAACAACAGCTCCATACTTGGATGTCCGGAGGTCTCTACGTTCTACATCGAGAGAACCAAGCCCTTCCGACAATCACCGCAACCCTTTGTAGCGGTGCAGAACGTATGAAGGGCAGGCAATCTCCCCCAGCGCATCGTGTCTTGGGTCACGTCGTCTAGTATTCGATCTTGCTATGACTTGGCTCAAGTCCAGCCGGGCCATCTCAACGCCCACTCTACGCGGGCTCAAGCGCTCATCTACTGCTTTCTTGGCCCTGTTCCTATACAGGAAATCTGCCGCGCGGCTACCTGGTCTTCTATCCACACCTTTGCAACCATTACGCATTGGTCCAACAATCCAGAGACGATGCCGCCTTCGGCTCAGCGGTCTTACATTCCGCAACGTCTCGCTCTGACCCCACCGCCTAGGTAGGCTGGGAATCACCTAACTGGAATGGATATGAGCAAGCATCGAAGAAAGACGGTTATTCACCTTTGTAACTGTTGTTCTTCGAGATGTGTTGCTCATATCCATTCCACACCCGCCCTCCTTCCCCACAGTCGGAGTAGCCGGCAAGAAGGAACTGAGGAGCAGACGGGCTGGCAGGGATATATATCAGCGGCGCTACTCTAGGGGGTGACCTGCCGGCCCACTGAGTGTTGCTAGGGTAAAAGTTTCTCCAACGAACGTGCACGCGGTGCTCGCACACCTAACTGGAATGGATATGAGCAACACATCTCGAAGAACAACAGTTACAAAGGTGAGTAACCGTCTTTTGCTAGTGTATGGCAGGACTGTGCCTTGTCCCATGACAAAATAGTTCCTTAATAGCCTCCTGTTTAGTCAAAGGATTCGTTTGAAAGTTCAAATAAATAAAATCAACCATTTTTCCATTATCCACCCTCTTGTCGACTTGTTCAAAGTGTGCTACCAAATTGGAAAAGCACCATTTTCTGTTACAGAAGCTGTGCAGGTTTCTTCCTTGCATATCACTGTTCATGTAGTTGTAGTAACCAAAATAGTATGTCATTCTGGAGCGCTACTGGGATTCTCAAAAGTGATCTGTAGCTATTATATTACAGCCTTTTCTGGTAGATATCATCTGACAAAAACATAGATTAATATTTTTAACAAATCAGTCACTGGTTGCAAAAATAATCTGTGGTTAGTGGTTACCAAGCTGTTTTGACTTTTTTTCTCTCGTGATGGTAGTTATTGATTGCTGTAAAACAATCTTCCCAAACATTAGGTTTTATTAATTGTTGTCATTGCCAAGGCAGATACGTTGCTGAGATTTGACCAGCACTCTATGTATTAGAGAGAGGCTTGAATTAAAACCCTGGATCTAAATACCCCCAATCATAACAGAAGCTGAGATCCACTTGTGACTCTGGCCCATCTCTAATATACTTCTGGGAAGATCACACTGCCATTTTATTTCAAGTCTCTTTTGAAAGAAATTTTACACCCTACGTGCATCAGTGAAAATAGGTAAAAATTAAATATTTGCGTGTAAGTAATATGGTTTTCATTTGTTCTAAATAGCTGGGACAACAATGAAAGAGAAAAGATGAGTCCATGGGACATGGAACCAGTTCCAGAAGGAAGTAAATATGCTTTTGAATTTATTATACACCGCAACCCCAATATAACACGACCCGATATAACACGATTCGGATATAACACGGTAGAGCTGCATTCGCGGGGGGGTAGGAGGGGGAGCTGTGCACTCCGGCGAATCAAAGCAAGTTCAATATAACGTGGTTTCACCTATAATGCAGTAAGACTTTTTTTTGGCTCCTGAGGACAGCGTTATATCAAGGTAGAGGTGTAATTTCCATGTCAGCACGATTATACCAGGATGGCATTAATGGCTCACTGTTTTTTGAATTCTTCACATTTCTTTTAGCTGCTTATCCAGATGAGGTTGGTGCTGGAGTTCCTGTGTCCCCAGAGGAACTGACATCTCTGCTGTATAAACCCCAAGAAGGAGAATGGGGGGCCCATTCCAGAGATGAAGAATGTGAACGAGTTATTAGGGGAATTGATTATCTTCTGACCCTTGGTATGTTGGGCTTGAAATAAATTACAGGAGCATCAATAAAATCAGCATGATGCCAAATGACTCTTTGGGGGGGAAATTTACGTAACAGAAAACCATTGGAAATTGCCTCTTATTCCTCTATGTACCCTTTGCAGGCACACTTTCATCTTGATATGGTTTGATCCTGTTCCCATTCATGTCTAATGATAGCAAGCGAGCTAGACTGAGTCCCTGTTGAACAAAATATAATTAGTTTTAACTAATCTTGGTATGAAGCTATTTTATTTAAATGTTGTTAAATAAGGAAGGAATCTGGTTTACAATTTCTGATGTTGGACACCCCTACTTCAAAGGTTGTATGAGATGGCAGTTTTCAGCAACAGCTTCTGGCATTGAAATCTCAAATGCAGTTTTTAACTAAAAATGCATTTTTTAAATATAGTAGTTCATACAAGGGGAAATTCATTTTCATCCCATGGGCATTCCGAATGGCTCACTGAGCAACATGACTGTAGATATATTTATCGTTGGGCCATGATTGCTGGATTTTTCTTTTTATGAGGGATCTAATTCTGTTGTTATCATACGGCCAGGGCTGTCATCTGCAGAGCCTAACTGATTGATTCTGATCTTTTTGTTTTTAGATATTTCTAACCCCTTTGCTGTTCCAGTGGATCTTAGTGCCTATCCCATGTATTGCACTGTAGTTGCTTACCCAACTGACCTCACCACAATCAGGAGGAGACTTGAAAACAGATTCTATAGGTCAGTTTGATTTGTATCTCATTTAAATTCCTGTGTATTTTATCATGTATCCCACTAGAACGGGGGTTCTCAAACTTCATTGCACTGTGATCCCCTTTGGACAAGAAAAATTACTACATGACCCCAGGAGGGAGGAACTGAAGCCTGAGCCAGCCCTTGGGCTTTGGTCGCAGTTCTCAGCAAGTCTAAGCCAGCCTTTGGGGTCCCAACCCACAGTTTGAGAACCGCTGGACTAGAATGATCTGCTGAGCTGAATGTATTGCAACTCAACAAATTAACTTCAGTGACTGTTATCACTTACTGTAATCAGTGTCCTTAGCGAGTCTATAGCATAAGACCATACCATACCCCATCTTCAAAAAATAGGTCTTGATGGGGGGGGGGGGGGGGTGTGTGTGTGTGTGTGTGTGTGTGTGTGTGTGTGTGTGTGTGTGTGTGTGTTGTGTGTGTGTGTGTGTGTGTGTGTGTGTGTGGCATATTGCAAAAATAAAACCAGATTTCTGGATCTTGATCTCTTTCCTGAATCTGAGACATCTGCCTTGTGTCCTCCATCCTGCAAACATTGGAGGCAGTTCTGACTTGCTTGATCACACCTCTTCTTGCTCTCACACCCGATTCTTTCTCTGCAGTGCAGCAAACTTAGAGGCAGTTAAATATTCCTGCCTTCATGTAATAGCATCTCAACTTTTTGAGCTGAATTTGGGGCAGCAGCAAATAATACCTTTGTTAGCCCCATCTCCTTTCCCTACGAGGACAAACATTTACCATCGGGACTACTCAGCCATGTTCTTTCACTGCATTTGTTTCCACCTGGGGTAATTCCGTTCATTGTTGATTGTGGCATGTGAGTCCCCTTACCATGTAATAGGTCATGGAGCCTGCCTCTGCCAACCTGGCACGTGCCAGACATCCTGGCCATCTGAAGAGAGGCTTTGTGTCTTGGTGCTGGTCTTGCAGGGACTACCTCTTTTCTAAGTTTTTTATGGCACCAAAGGAAAGTAACATTTTTCTTTCATCTCCTTCCCCCCACTCAGAAGAATCTCAGCATTGATGTGGGAGGTTCGATACATCGAGCATAATGCTAGGACTTTCAATGAGCCAGACAGTCCTATAGTTAAAGCAGCCAAAATTGTAACAGATGTCTTACTTCGCTATATTGGGTGAGTACATTGTGTTTCCTTAGGCCAGCATTTCTGGGTTTCTAAACCAGTTCTGAAATGTATTTTGACTTGTCCTGTTGCTCTGCAGGGATCAGAGTTGTAGTGATATATTGGATATATATAATAAAGTGAAAGCAGAAGATCTAAGCAGTACTGATGAAGAGGAGGAGGTAAGAGCAGTAAGCATGATCATCAGAAGCATAATTAGCTCTTTTTTATTCAATAGATAGATGGAGTTTAAAGATTGTTATGGGTTTTTTTACATGGTTTTTTGGGGTTTGATACAAGAATGGTTGTTGTGTAACTTGTGTTGCATGGTCTTGGAATGATAAACTCTCCTCATTTAGTAAGATTGATTCTTTGAAGTCTGGCTAGCCATCTGGATCTTTACAGAGTGCCTGAGTTTCACAGAGGAAATGCTAAGAGTCAAGGGGAAATGCATGAGGTAATGTAATATTATATTATTCACTCCAAAGAAACCAGGTGGACAGTCATCTCTCTGCAATCTGCCCACCTTCTAAGTGGCACCATAGTGGATTTTGTCTATTGAGACTTTACTTTTTTTTCATTTCTTGGTTTTGCCTTGTAAAGATGACTGACAGACAGAAACTGCTCCAAAGTTTAACACAATTGTCCTGTTTTGATCTATTTGAAAAATGCAGTTTTCAAGAATATTACAGTGTAGCAGTTTCCATTGTGATGTTGTGACTGCCAATAACTAGAACTTCTTAGTTTTACCTTTAGTTCTTTCAGGCTCTGCTTTCCACCCTCTCCAACTCCCTTTCCCCAATATATCTATTATTCAAATCTTTGAATGAAAACTGATTGCTGGATGAACATCTGTACCAAATGAATAAGCATCACGCATCATTCATAGCTTTTTATAATAGACCAGAATGAATACAGTGGAATGATTGTGTTTGAGGGTAAGAAAGGAGTGGTTGTTACTTTTGTCCTAATCACTATTGTTGTGAATGCAGATTTTTTTTTCCTCTAAGCATGGGTGGGTTGGGGGAAGGAGTTGACAGGCCTGGAGAGGGAAACGCAGTTTTCCCCACCCTCTGGCACCACGCAGCTCACCCAGAAAAGATAATACAGCACAGGCCTGTATTAGTTTTCTATGAAGCCCTGTCTGCAGTGAGGATTTTCCTTTTGAGAGAGGTCCCTGGGTGCAGCTGCAGTTACGGTGAATCCTTGACAGTAATGCTACTTACTAGAATTGCTGGGACTGGTGCCGGAGCTACTCATCCGCACAGATGCTGCTGGTCTCCTACAGATACCCTGGGATCCACATTTACTTGGCAAACCTCGTGGCTTATTGCTCAGGGCAGCAAATCCTACTTCTCCCCAACAGAACAATGTGGGAGTCTCCACAAGGGCTCACTGTGGAGTTTTCCACCCTGTAAGCTTCCTCCCATGGTTTTTTTGTTTGTTTGTTTTGTTTTTTGTTTTGTTTTTTGTTGTTTTGCTTTTTTTTGGTGGAAAGAAGGGGACTGTCAATCAGGACTTTCGTGTTTAAATGTTTAGCTTCATTGAAAAAGTAATGTAAAAAGCACAAAACATCTCTGAATTGTCTCTTTCCTCACAGATGTGGGATAAATAATTTTAATAAAATATGTTTTGTTGCATATTTTTGTAGTACAGTACTCTCTCTTGCATTTTACCTGTCAAGTAAAGTGTTCTTCTGTTTGTGCTCCTGTGCTATTTCTTGTTCTAGTAACCTGTATGTAATTAAATGAATAGAGACTTCTTCAAAAATAAGAGAGCACTGAACATACATTGTATATTCTCTTTGGGGTCTTACAAGACTCCACCCCATCCATCCGTCCATCCATTTTAATTTTTGTATTTATATAGATAGATATATTTATATACGCGCACACACATCAGAAACAAACTCATGCTCCAATACATCTGTTAATCTATAAGGTGCCAAAGGACTCTTTGTTGCTTTAAACTCAGAGAGTTGAAGCAGCTTCTGTTTAAAGATACTAAAATATAAGAAGTGAAAGTTCTAGTAAAAAAAAATACTCTAGTTTTGCTTAAATCATTTTTTTATTGCAATTTTACCCAACATGTTTATTCTCACAGTAATACTGTGGTTTTGTTCTATGTGTTCATGCTAATATTTGTTTGAGCGTAATCATTACTGTTTCCTTTAGATGGCAGAAGTAGATGTAGATTCAGATGGGCCTGGAACGTCATCTGGGAAAAGAAGAGTGAGTAAATAACTTATCTGTGTCCAGTTTATGCTGCAGAAATTGGGTTGGTCCACGGAATTAACAACCCTCACTTAGGGCCTAATCCTGCAAAAATTTAACTTTACACAGGCCATTGTCAGTCAGACTGCTTGTATGTATTAAGTTTAAGCACGTGTGTAAGTGTTGGCAGAATCAGGACCTTATATTACTATAGAAATAATTTGATGATTGCTTAGTGGCTGTTACTGTCCTGATGCTTTGTATATCTGTACAAAGAGCATTAACCAACAATATACAAGCTGTTTGTGCTTCTTCAGTCATGGAAGTGGACAGAAAAATATTGAATTTTTTTAGTTTATAAATACATACTATTACTAAATTAATGACCATGGAAGGCTGCCTATATTACATGTAATAGGTAAAAGTTTAACTTTCAAAAAGCATTTATTTTCCTATGGTAATTAATGAGCAACTTTCCCTTAAGCCAGTAAAGCATTGTGGCCTTTCTGAAATATACAAAGCTCTGAACCACAACTCTTGGCAACTAAAATGTTGTATGGATATTGAGTTGGGTATTTTTATATTATTAAAAGAGAAAATGCATTCTTCAGTAAATTGCGTAGTCCATACTATTCTATCACTCAACTTTTGTTGCATGTTTTTAGTTATGGGTTTCAATTCTGAACTATTCTCTGAGCACATTGATAGTAATTTAAAGCGAGGACCAGTAGATACGAAAACCTTTACACTTTAAAATTTATTCAAATACAACTTTTATTTTGTTCCCTTAAAATCTTCAGGTAAGACGACCAATAAAAAGGCAGCCCTTCAAAGCAAGCCCTGATGCTTGGAAAGAACAGTGCAAGCAGTTGTTAAGCCTAATATATGAACGTGAGGACTCCGAGCCTTTTAGGCAGCCAGTTGATCTCTTCTCCTATCCTGTAAATATATTTCAACTTTCTGTAATTAAAAATCATTCTTATCATAATATTTCAGTCTTTTAAGAATTCATATATTCTTCATGCTGCTGGATACATTACTGAGCACCTCTTTGTCAGTCACAGTCTTGTCGTCTTTCATGAGTGCTAAATTAATTCCCTCTGAGAAAATGAGGCACCTGTAGCCTTGGATTGAGCAGGAATAGGGCCACCTTCT